>NC_037531.1:1772554-1778646 GCF_001531365.2 Cynara cardunculus var. scolymus
TATTAATATTTTATTAATATGTATTATTAATATTTCATTAATATGTATTATTAATATTTTATTAATTAATAATAATATAAAACATGTTAAAAAAGTAAAGGGTTAAAAGTTAAAATATAAAAAAGTTAGGGTTAAAAGTTAAAATATTAAAAGGTTAAAAATGAAAATATGTAACTTTTGTCTTTTTGTTGTCTTTTGTCTTTAGTGTAGGAGGGGGTGGGGATTTTGGGGTAGCAGGGGGTGGGGTTAGAATACCCTTTTTTTTTCTTTTTCTTTCTTATATATATATATATATATATATATATATATTATATTATAATTATAATAAGTTTAGTAATTTGACGGTTTTAACCCCTCAATAATTACCGATCGTTATTTATGTATGGTATAATTTGGGTAAGTTAACGAGAATGCGTTTTTTAAAAACTCGGGTCTTACAAGTTGAGCGGCCTCTCGTGCACCTGCTCACTTAATTATTGCAAGAGAAAAGAAGTAGCCGTCTGAAAAGTTCACCGCTTGATTTTGAGGGATGACCTTACATAATACTTTGAAACCAGATCTATAATAAAATATATAAATACAGATGGGATGGTTGGATTACCACTTTATATACAAGAGTCATGAGTTTCAATGTTAGGCTTCAAGGCTGGCCCAGAGCATTTACTGATCAGGCCCTACAATGCTATTTCTAGAAATATTAACAACAAAAATATAATTGAAAAAATTGAACTTACAACAAGCATTACTACCATCATACCAAGACAATTTTTTATTAATTCTTCTCCCATTTTGAATTTTTATTTCATCATTTAATTTTTCTTCCTAATATCAATTCATCTTAAAAATTGTTGTTTTTTTATCTCATTCTCAAGGTAACATATATTTATTTGAAAAAGCAAGGTTGATTCTATTTGAAAAAAAAAAAACGCATTTTATTATTTCTCAAATTGACACAATTGACTTTTACTAGGTCAAACCACGTTGACTTTCTTCCCAGGTCAAACCATGAATTTACGGACCTTTGATCCACCTTTAAGGTAGTGTTTCGTACACAAGTTGGATGTGACATGACTGAACGGGATAAGACTGGACTAATTGTTTATCCTACGTTTGGCATGACTAGAATAAAACATGACTAATCGTCTGTCTTGAATTTGATAAGCTGGACAAGACAGGACAACAAAACTGTTAATACACATATAAAGAGAATTTTAGATACAAACCATACAATTATTATAATCCATAAAAGCCTAATCTCAATCCAATATTTTGTTTATTTTGAAAAACATATTTTCTATTTCTAGAATTCATTTCTTGGTGTCAAAATAGGATATACCAGGAATGTTAATGAATTCGATTACTGCAATTGCTCGGGATACCTTTTTTAGTTTCTAGGGTCTATTTCTTAGTTCAAGATCCATTTTTAGAGGCGGTTATCAAATGCGGTTTAGAATAAATTTAACATCCAATTTAATTCACACCGTTGATTATCTACACGTACGATTACAATCGGTTTGTAAAATTTGTAACAACTACATGGTTTATATTTAAAACTTCCTATATTATGGATCGGAAATCGGTTATTGACAATCAACGAATTCAAACTAGTTTTTGAAAGCCTTTCAGCACTAGCCATGGACGGTTCTCAGGTTTATAACAATTTTGGATTGCTAACGAAACTTCCTTTATATAAACGAGCATAAAAATAAATAATTATAATTTTCTTATAATAGGATTCTAGCAATGTGCATGAGAGTGAGTTGAATATGAAGCTATATTTATCATGAATCACACATTTATGATGAATACATTCCAACATTCATGATAAATAACACGTTCATATTCCTGATGAATATACATGTTAGTTGTCGCGCTGTAGAAGGTTCTCGGATTCCTCAGAACTTTCCCCATATGTATAATTATTAATTAATATATTTGATATATAAGAGTATTGGACAAGGCAGAGAATGTGTTAACCAGCCATGGTTTGAACAAAGCGGGGATCCTCGGCTGCGGACCCGATTTACCAGGGGGTTCCGTCCCTAAACAAAGCGTGTAAACCGGGTTTCTAGACAAGTCAGGATAAATCACCATGCTTAACATCAAAGAAAACAACAAAACTAAGACTGTAACATTATATATAACCCAAAAAAGCAATAATCAATATATATATATATATATATACATATATATATTAAAGAAGAAATCATGAATGTTTGAGGTGACCTCTTCTAAAAAATAGAACCTCAATTTTCATTTTTCTCCTTCATTCTCTCAATATCGACTATTATATTCTTGTCAATTTACGTTTTTTGTTAAATATTTGCATTCAAGTCCAAACCGGTCATCTCCTTTTATATTAATTCAAATGACATAACTTCAAACCGTTCATCTTTTCCAATCAATCATTTATATATATATATATATATATATACACAACAACCAGAAAGAATGAGGTGGAAACATGAGAATTACTTCTTTCTTTTTTCTCAATTTATGGTATTTTTTTCTTCTCTTTTTCACTTCATTCTATGCTATTTACCAATATTTATTTATAACTTTATATGTCCTTTTAAATGCCAGTATCCTTTGGTTTAGTCACTCTTTTACTCTTTGATAATAATACAAGTATATGATGAAATTAATTGAAGAAGGTGAAAGGTCTTCACTAATTTCTTAAGATAGAACATGAATGTTGGCTTTCTCCATCTTGCATATAAAAGAAAGCCATGATTGTTGACATCAATTGCAATTGTTCTGCTTTCTGAGGTTAATTATGTATAATTCAAATATCTTTTGGACTTTCTTTAATTTAATTGTTTTATATGTGTGAAAACAATATATTTTAGGTTGATTTTTTTTACTGATATTCTTGATAAAAAAAATTTCTTATGTCAGGATTTTTATGAGTTATCTTTTGGTTGTGCAAGTGTTTATTGCTCATTTTTTTTTTGTCAATCCAAACAGCCCTACAGACTTCTTTTTACAAAAAAAAAGTTGAAATTAGATTTCTGCAATGCCTTAGGATTGACGCACCATCTATTTTAAGTTTTCCAATATGGTCCTTTTTTGCTTCTTTCAATTGATTTTCTCACATCAATGTAAATTGCAATATTTGAATGAGACATATCTTTATATGGAGTACTTTTTATTCTTGAAGACAATCAGCGAATCATCAATCTTAAAAGACCAAATCAAGACCTAGAAGACATTGAAGGCTATCCAGTGTATATGGTTCTTGAAAGCCCAGAGTTCGGGGTCGTCTATTTTGCTCAACTTCAAGTAAAGAARTTCATGAGGTTTARCRAGCTGAATAAATATTCTGATGGCACAATAAAATTAGTGAGAAGGGCACTTGACTTAAAGAGGGTGATGAACGATAAAGCTGCTGAATCTGAACGAATGAGTTCCAAAGAAAGATACTTGCTTGTCAACGCAATAAACTTGCTCGAGGAAAAGATCCAATATAGGAATGCTCTGAGAAGACTGGAGAAAATTCTTGGACTGCGCAAGACGAAAATCACAAGAGTCCAAACTTGAATCCAAAGGGGGGAGAATGTTGGGTTCAAGTTAGAGCGTTAAAGTTGTATTCAAGTTTCTCCTTAAAATAGCTTTATTTTGTAATAGTGTAGTTTTACTATTTCCTAGTATAAATAGTATTTTCCTTTGTAGTTGTAATTACGAAGTCATTAGCAGAATTGTAATCAAGATTAGAGCTGTAAATTTATCTCTCTCAATCAAATCAATCTTTGATAATATTCTCTCTACTTTTATGTTCATCTTGATTCTTAAAGATCATATCATGTTTGTATGATTTCTGGACTTCACAATGTATATATATATATATATATATTTCAAAAAAACCCAATAACATATTAATTCAGAACATATTATACAGTGCAATTTGGACAGCCTAACCCCAAAATATATAGTATATATATATATATATATATATATAAATAACTATAAAAGTATAAATCGTAAATATTAAAAATATTTTTTCACAGTATATATAATATATAATAATATAATTTAGTCAAAAAATATTCAATATTGGACTCATTTCGAAGGTATTAACCAGACGATTATAATRGTGTAACTTGTTAAAATAAAAATGTATTTTTTAAACATGTTTTAATTGATATACGATTATGTATGTTAACTTGATAAAGGTTTAAAATGAAACATTTAAAAGTAAAAGACGTAAAGTAAATTAATTAACTAATTATAGGGGTATAAAGTGTAAATTTAAAATTATAATTTTAAAAAAATCGGTTCAATGTGAGAGGGTGAGTGTATGTGAAGAGAGGAGCGGGTGAAAAAATGAAAAAGTGACATAAGGGTAGTATAAAGGGTATCTTGGTCATTTAGTATTTTAAAACTTTAAGATTTTTGCTAAATTTGCTTAATAAGATGGTATAGATAAAACCACAATTTCCTCACATCAAAAGGGTGAGACAACTCCATTTACTCGTATTACACAGATGCGAGAACCCATCTCATCGCATCCAATGCATGCGATAAACACCTCTTCTCACATCAATAGGATGCGACAACTCAACTTGTCATATCTCAAGGATGTGGCGAACATCCTTCTCGCATCACAAGGGTGCGACATAATCATCTCATCGTATCAATAGATTGCGATAAACCAAGGTCATCGCATCATAAAGATGCGATAACAGTTCTTCATTTTGATCAAAAATCCCAGTTTTTCAAATACAGTTGATTATGTCACACTTATCCCATAATACACATCTCCTGATTATGTCACCCTTATCCTATAATATGCTTCTCCTGATTATGCTACCCTTATCCAAAATACACCTCTCATGATTATGTCACCCTTATCTCAAAATACATCTCTCATGATTATGTCACCTTTATTACAACCATTTGATATTAACATATCAAAATAGAAATAATGCTAAAAATAACATAGTAACAGTTTCAAAATACCCCCACTTAGAAAACCATACGGTTCTATTTTAACACTGCAAATGAAAATTTTCTAAAATAAAACTCACCTTGAATTCACAAGGAATGAAGATAAACAACAATAAATTATTCAGTCAAGAATCACATAATCAGTTCTTCTTTTCCTTACTTCGTTTTTTGCTTTCTCTCGGACTCAAGAATATACACACATAATTTTTCTTCCTAAACTTTCTTTCTTTACCATCCCAATGAGATAAACAAAAATATCTCATCTAATAACATGCATAAACAAAAAAGGCTGTGGAGTTAAAAAATATTTTAAGCACATAATCACATCAAACCTCTCAACTTTCTGCCTTTAATCAAAACAACCCCAAACTTTATAACCGATAACCCGGTTATCACAATTTTATTGTAAATGTGATTGTAAAAATGTGTTGGTTGTTGGGAATTCAATGTTATATCTGAGCTTATAGCATAGTGATTTGTGGTTGACAATGAATCCCTTAGGCTAAGGGGAAATTAATGGATTGAGCAAAGATTTGGTTGCATAAGTTTTGGTCATAGTTGATTGAGGTTGAGGCCAAGTACATGAAACAAGGATCTAACTGATGATAGTGTAGATTCATAAATAAAAAGGCCTCAAATATAACTTCCCATTACAAGGAACAAATGAAATGAATTGTTTGTGACGTTTATAAATCGTAAGTTTGAATCATTTTGACAATAAATCCAGGCCCGACCTTTATTTGTTTTCCTAAATATATTCGTATTTTGACAGTATTTTTTATGGAGATGAAGATAGAACATTCAGTTAGAACTTTGAATAAGATTCAAGGCTAAGCGTGCATTGCAAAAGAGAAAAAGAAAAAATTAATTTATGCCATTTTTAAAAATAGTAATTTTTTTCGTAGACACATTTATTTTATTTCATGTTTTGTTTGGAAATTTTATTTCAATATTATTTTGTTAGAACTCGATAATTATCCTAATTATATTTTAGATTTTTTATATTTTAAAATAAGATGTTTATCCTCTATTTAATTATATTTATCCGCAATTAGTTATACGAATTCAAAAATTGAGTTTTGATAAGTTGTACTTTTGCATAATTTACTTGTAATATTGAATTTTAAGTAAACATTGGTTTTATG
>NC_037531.1:1782231-1784154 GCF_001531365.2 Cynara cardunculus var. scolymus
TATGATATCTTCAAACATATATTTTATTCAAAAATAAAAACATCATCGCTTTCTCAAAATCACATAAAGTCATATTATAATATCGACTGAGATAAATAATAAAATGAAATATTAAAATCATGATGTATTTCGCTGCATTGCGCGAGTACGTTTCTAGTATATATATATATATATAGATTTGGGATCATATGAGACCAATGGTTTTTCGTGAGACTTGTAAGACTAATTCTCAACCCTTCGAATAGATCTACAACCGTCAGATCTGAACATTCATAAACGCCACGAGACTTCTCAATAATTACAAAATTGTCACCGTACAACTTTAGACCATTAGATCATTAGCTTGTAAAGTTGATCAATGAACATAAACTCGTCTTACGGGTCTCACAAAAAACCCTTGGTCTCACGTGAACCCAACCTTATATATATAGAGGTTGGTTATTATACAACCCTTGACATTTGTGCAACCAATACAACTCAATCTCAACCGTCCATTTCATTTGATGAATATATGATTTCATAGAAGTTTTGATTATTTTCTAATATAAAGTATTAATCATAATTAATGAACTTTATTCATATTCTATAAATATTCAAATCATAATAAATGAACTCCCATCATTTTTATAAATATCTCAATTAATTGGGTTGCAAGGCTTGTACAAATACACAAGGTTGTAAAAGAAATATACCCTATATATATATATATATATATATATATATATATATATATACCACCTCTATTGTTACAACTCTTACAACTAAGTCTTGGCCTTTAAAAATTTGATCAACTGTAGACATCTAATAAACGTAATTATTACATTAGATAATTTTCTTTTGATTTATTTTCTAAAATAAAAACACATTCAGAAGCAAATAATTCTAGAATCTCACATAAGGTGCCCTAAAAAATTAAGCCTTTATAGAACGTATATATAAGATGAAACTTTTTTTTTTTAAAATTAAAATGCTTATGATTTTTATGAAAACATTTTAAATTAATATTTTGATTTCTCAAGTTGCTGCAATTAGACAAAGAGATTTGAAATGGGTTCATGTGTAATTGAGGATCCATGTCTATTTTGTAGCCGTAGATTCATACATCTTGAAAACATGACCGTAATTAAATTAATGGAAAAAACCAACGAATCTATATGCTAATTGCTTTTGTCAGTTACTTTTTTTAAATTAAAATGCTTATGGTTTTAATGAAAACATTTAAAATGCTATTTTGATTTCTCAAATTGCTGCAATTAGACAAAGGAATTTGAAATGGGTCCATCCATGTCCATTTTGTAGCCGTACATCTTGAAAACATGACCATAATTATGTTATGGAAAAAACCAATGAATCTATATGCTAATTGTTTTTGTCAATGCTTACTATGTTCATGACAATAAGTGTTCATGAAACTTTGCTCATGAAACCATCATGTGATTCCTCCATGTAATATGTTGTTTGAAACCATCATTTGGTCAAAAAATGGTTGTACAAACTCATAAGGTTGTACATACTCATAAGTTTGTATATATATATATATAGAGAGAGAGAGAGAGGGAAAATCAAATGTTAACCATCATTTTTGTGTTAACTTTGAAAACTCTTTCAACCAATCAAATTTCATTATTCTTATAGGTTTATGTCTTGTTCGTTTTACTCTTACAAGAGTATTCTAGTAAATTGAATTCATTTGTAACCCCCAAACAATTAATGGGAAGTTACAAACAATCAAATCCCAATAGTTACAAACAATCAAATCCCAAAAAATATGCATTCATATTATTAATTTTTTTTACTATTGATCTTCTATATTCATTCTTGTATGAATTTCTAAATCGCATAAGAAACATGGTAGTAACGATTTTCGGTATTGATCAATTTGAACACAAATGAACCGTGAACACAATTTGAACACAAATGAAC
>NC_037531.1:1784659-1833009 GCF_001531365.2 Cynara cardunculus var. scolymus
GATTAATCTTAACCGTTGATTATAGATTTGGATGGTCAAGATCAGTTAATAAGGTTAACACAAAAATGATGGTTAGCATTTGATCTTGGCCCTATATATATATACATAAATATTTATATAAATATAAATATATATATATATATATATATATAAATAAATATATAGGTGTTATTATGCAATCTTCTACATTTGTACAACCAATACAACTCAATCTCAACCGTCCATTTAATTTGATGAATATTGATTTCATAAAAGTTTTAATTGTTTCTTAATATAAAGTATTGATCATAATTAATGAACTCTAATCATCTTCCATAAATATTTAAATCATAATAAACGAACTCTCATTATTTTCATAAATATCTCAATTAATTGGGTTGCATTGGTTGTACATATGTTATAATGTAAATTTTTTTCATAAAATAAAATGGAAGAATTTGACAACCTACTTGCACTAAAGAAGTTTATCATTTTTTAGAAAATTTTACTTAAAGTCTTAAAAACTAAACTTTGTTGTAATCACTTGTCTACATATTTCTACAATCAATCCATGAAAACCTTCAAACTCCAAAAAAGTAGTTTGGTAATTGAGATGTTCAACAATATTAGTTAAACTTAATGTTCTTAGTACATACGTGTCGTATAAGGTCCTATTTAAAAACCCTAAGAAGTTTTATACGGATGTGGTTTGCAACCACATAAACCGCGTGATTCTAGGAAGAAATATTATAATTATTGGAATAAGGATTGTTAAAGGTCAAAATACATCAAGATATAGCGAAGTTTGCATTAGTTCATATTTACTGTGAACAGTAACTTGTTTTCTCAATTAGTGTAAGAAACTCTCAATTCTTCTTATCTTATACTCATTTTTGTAGGTAAAAAATTGATTTTATAATTATTGATGATATAGATGTCGAGTTATATTGATATTTTTTGTCACATCAAAATCATTTTGTAAATGTATCATTGTAGTTGTATATCCACTTCACCATGGTATTTATGTTCATAGTTCACATAGTTAACCTTATTTTATTGTATAAATCAACGGGGTTAATTTGGATATATTATCGAAATGGTAAGTGTTATAGGCCAAAATAAGTTGCATATTGTTTTTACACAAATCTCTTGAAGATTAGCCTTTTTTGTCATGATTTTTCCGATATTCTACGAGCGATATAAATATACCATTAGTAGATAATTTCATGTCATATAGGATTATCTAAACATTTCTTTGTCGCATCTTTTGTGGTGTCAATGGGTAGACAAAAGGGCAAAAACTTATTGTAGTCGGCAATCTTTGGTTGCCCAACTTAATAACCGATATTTTCTCTGGCATAGTGTCGAAATCCATCTTATTTATGAGTCGACAATATCTAGTTATTTAATGCATTGGAAAATCATGGTTTTCAGGGTTAGGTTTCTTATTCTTGAATTGTTTATGATTTGTGTTGGTACATTTATCTTCTTCCTAGTTTTCTAGTATTTCATGTGAACTCCTTGTTAGCCTCAACATGAATGTGAAGACAATGATCAATCCATGAACCCAACCCAAGTCAATCTGCAAGGGTTGAGCTGGGTTAGGTTTCGTTGAGATTCTTCCAAACCGTTGTAATTGTTGTGGGTTGTTTAAATGTTGCAAACCGCCCGCTTCAACCCATTTGCACCCCTAGACATCACGATAATGTATTTGAAGTTCTTGTATAACCACGATGGAAGATTGTGGATGGATAGAATAATTGATCAAATGTTGAGATGTCTGTTTGTTTCCTGACGAATTAACTTTGTCTAAACAAAACCCTAACCAAATATTTCTAATTTACTCACCAAATTCTTCAAAAGCGGTATTGATCTTCCTCTATTGAGGAGCATCAACCACATTTCTTATTTTCTATCTCTTTTTTTATTGTCTTCTACATGCCAACATGACAATTTTGCATCTTTGGTGTTTTCAAATAACCATTTTCAGCCTTGGTACGCGAGTGAATACCACAATAATTTGGCAGGAAGGCCATTCTTCATTTCATCTTAATTTTATCCAGATGGTAATTATCAAACCAAACTGAGGCGTAAGATCCATTTCCAATCTAGTGGATAATATGATCATGAAATTTTCCTCTTACCTTTACCAATTTTCTTCACCCTAAGTTGAATCATTCACCTCATGAACATCCCAAAAATTTATGCCTTTTAACCTACATGTGTGTACCCATTTGAGCCACAAGTGATTTTCTGCCTTTTATAATACTCCAAACATGCTTTACAAGTAAATCAAGATTCCGGGCCCTTAATGATATCATACCCAAAACCACCTTGTTTCTTATCACAACAAATCTCCATCCAAGCAACTTTTGCTTTCCCTTTTTGTAGCTCACCGGAATTCTAAAGCAACCTTTTGGTAGCGAAAAATCATATAGGTCCACAGAAATGGACCATAGTGTTGCCACAATGACGATGCAAGTGCACACCAGACGCTTTGAACATCATAAGTTATTAAATGATAGTATACCAAAATCGTTTCCACAAGGATTGGAACAACCAAGAATTAGAGATCTTCAAATAACTTCTAGTGCAAGTTTCAAGTTTTGAGAAATTAATCAATATTTGTTGAGAGTTTAAGTTATGGCTAATTAACAATTAAATAGAAATTAACAGTTAAAGAGAAAGGTAAGGGTGTAAGCTTTCCTTAAGACATTTACAGCGATAGCATAGTTAGGAATATGTCACAAAAATGTTTATAAGAGTCTATTTCTCTCAAAAATGAACTGTTATAGAGAGTGGCCACCATTCCCACGAAGTTACCACTTTTACCAACTAAAGACTTTACTGATTTAACTAAGTTTACTTTTAGGAGTCGTAGTTCCACCATTATAGGGATCAATGCTCAAATGTCTTTGTAACACTAATTCCGACCGGCATTTGAACCTTAGTTAGAATCATAGAAAAATGCATATCTCTACATGGTTACAAAAGACGTTCTCAAAATATTTTACATCACTCAAGACATATTTCTGAACCCGCCCATCTTTGAGTCTAGAATCTAATATTAACACTTACATATGATCAACTTGTTCGTGTTTGAGTTGAATTCTTGACTCAAATGACCGAGTCTAAGAGTTGGTAACATTGCTAACACCCAAGTGCTGCCTACTAGTCTTAGCTTCGACATACACCCACACCCAAAAGGGTGTCTTTAGATCATACTCAAAATAGGAAACATATTAGAAGAACATAAATACTCAAACTTTACTTGCATTAATGATAATAACCAAGTTATCGCCACTATAATGAAGCTTGTACAAGGAAATTAAATGCTACTAGATTCTAACAACTTAAAAGTAGAGAATGAAATGTGTTAATCCCAAAATCAAGCTATACGACGTAAATATTCAATAATTCAGGATGCCATCAAACGTTTTGTATTGAATCAGAGAGAATTTACAATTCAATGTGTAGAACTCAAAGTTGCAATATCAAAGGAACTAAGAACTATTTATACAACAACAAAATAGTAAAATTACACATTAAACCCTTCTACCTGAATTATGAACTCAAGTCTAACAATCTCCCCCTTTTTGTAATCAAGTATCCCATCTGACTTTCTTCCTTAATCCCTATTCTTCTCAGGTTATTTTTGAAGCTCAACCTGTCTTGAATTACATCCAAAGCTTTGATAATCAACTTCAGATCCTTCTTATCCATCTTCTCTTTAGACCGGTCATCTTCATTTAGTTTCAAATTTATCTTTTTCCTAATCAACTTCAAAGTTACATCATAATTTTTTTCTACCTCTTTGAACCTCAAATAACACTTCTCCATTTTACCATTTTGATACACAATTCCAAAATCTCGATCTTTTAGAATCCTAAAAGTTGGGAAGTCTTTAATCTCGGGCAAACTTTGATTGGATTGAAGAAGGTTGACTCTCTTCTAGTTGCTCTTAACTCCCATCTGAAAGTTAGTGATCAAGGAGTACTTAGCTTGTCTTTTCATGAATCTTTTTACTGCATTCAATGCGAAAGTAACATCATGAGGTCTGATTGTCCTCCTCCTCATTTCATGATACAAAAACTCCAAAATCTTCAAGCTCAAGGTGTGTGAAATTAGCCTATGAAAATGACCATTTTTTCCCATCTTGACGTAGAACTTTGAATGTAGGATAGTAGAGAGTATAGAACTTTCTAGCAAAAAAATTTATAGAGATGATTCTTTTCTTTGTATTTACATGCTCCCTCATCTGACACTAGCCTTTGAGCATGTACGTGTATTCTATGATATAATCTTCGTTGAAATTTAGTGATCCCCGAAACTTTCATTGGATCTAATTCCCTCAGAATCTGCTGGAGGAGCTCACCATGCCTGGCGAGCTGGACTTGCACTTCATCGGCCTTGTTGTTTAAAGCATGGATGGCCTAAGTGTTGGCGGTTACCTCCGGTTGCACCATCTTCAGCATATCCTTCACCTCACAAACCTCAACTTTGACAACAGAGGTCGTGGGTGAAATCTTCTTTGATGGGCATCTCTTGGTGGACCTGGTCCATCTTGTCCAAGACAATCACCACCGCAGGGAGGAGGAGCTTGACATCCTCAGCATGTTATAGACATCCATCTCCATGGTTGTGGGCTCCGATGCAGAAGGACCTGAAAAGGAAGGGAAAACTTGAGCATTAAGAGGATCTAAGTTAGAATAAATGAAGGGGTAAGGTAGAGATGGAGTACCTGAAGGGTCCTCAGCACCATACAAAGGATTGACATTGGTGGTCTTAAAATCGCCTTCGAGAGGATAGGCGTCATGTGTCCGAGGCACCTCGTGAGGAGCCACCTCAGGTCCTGTGGTGGGTGCTTCATCATTAGCGGGGACAACCACTGGTGAGTCACTAGCACGTGTAGTAGAGACCATGTGAAAACATGCCCATCTTCTTTGCAAACTCTATAATTTGTATGGATGTCCAAGGATTTTCTCTATCGGATGCTTCTTCTGATAACATTCCCTGCAAAACTTATAACTCCATAAACAAATATTGCCCATCAACATCAAAATCATCACCATTCGTTAAAATAAGTTCAAGATTCAAATAACATATTTTCAACTCATCATCATGTAAACAAGCTAACTTTTTGTTCGTCAAACAAGAAGTCAAAAATAGATTCAAAATCTTTCATTTGTTCAAAACCGTTTTGTTCTCCTAGATGCACGAATGAGGAGAGAAAGAAGCAAACGAGCCAGGGAAAGAAAGGAGAGAGAGTGCTTTATCATACAATATTTGCCTGTTTTTAGTCGGCAATCGCCAGTTGGTTTGGTCCGACCTAGAAAGGAATAGGAGTCTTTTACCAACTTATATTATTTTTTAGGACTTTTCTGTTGTCAATGAATTCTTCTTTTGTTGTACCGATGTCTCGGTTTTAGGAATAACGTAATGAAATTCAACTGAGAAAAAAAAGTAATCAGTTCTAAGTCTCTTGAGCAGATTGTTGTTCTCTCTCAATATTTGGAATTTCATCAAATTGTTTTCTTCTAGAAAAAGAACGTTTTACAGCAAATTTAGGCTCAACTCCAATATCATCTGCAATTTCCTTAGTTTCATTAATAGCACATGTAAACCAATTTTCCTATATTTTTCAAAATAGATAACTAATCCCTATAGATTCCGCACTGCAATATCAAGAAGCATATCTTTGGGCTATAATTTCTTACTGGCTAAATTAATCCTATATAGAACTTCATGCCAAATAACCAAGCTTACAATAAATTCAAAACTCGAAAGCTCACCATTTACCAAAAATTCAGCATCCCTACAAACTTTTTCATCCTCACTTACTTGAGCTAATTGTATTGAAGCATCTTTAATTTGGTCAACTCGAGTTTTAATAGCTTTAACACTTCCAATATGACTTCCCCAACGAGTAGAAGATAAAAGATCTCAAAGTCAAATCGTCAATATATTCTAATAAAACAATCCATCTCTTTGTAAAATTAGAAAACACATTGTATATTGTCTGACAAGTACCAAAAAAATGTGTTTGCTTTATGACAAGATTTACCATATCATATAAAACTAAATTAAGACCATGACAACCACAATGGTCCAACAACAAACCAGTCCTAGTAATTTTTTGTTGGGCCTACAGTTGAACCTACCCATCTTAATAGTCCAAAATAAAAGTGATGCCCCTATGGGTCCTGCTGCCTATAGCCAAAGCCATGACTGCCATGGGACAGGGTCGAGCCTGGAAATAGGCAAAGATATGGATATGGGGGTTAAATTTAAGTTCTTGATGATATTGAAGAATCAACCAAGTTGTTAAAAGCGCGCCTAAGGCGAGCCTAACTCTGAGGTGTACAAGGCTCAAGGTCGCCGGGGGGGGGGGGGGGGGTGTTTAAGTTGAGGAGAGGCATATTCGCGAGGCTCACTAAGGCATTGTGCCTTGGCTGAGACACTTTGTGGCCTAAGGGTGCTTCATAAAGAGTTATTAAGTACCCCGTCAAATCCAAATATTAAATAAGTTTTTGCATCTTCTCATCTCCTTAGACTTCTTATAAAGAAGTTACTAAATAGATGATATAAGTCAAACCCAAATATTAAATACATAACCTTATAACTTCAAGCCTCCTTCTCTATAAATACTCATACGAGAGCAGTAAGTAAATAAGAGAACACGAAAACAGCTGAATCACATGTAATTCACAGGATTATGATTACAACCTGAGGCCGTGTGCCAAGTCGCCCGCTTACCCGTGGGTTGCCCATTTTTGTAATTGCATGTAAAATCACATGTGATTTGACCATTTTTTATTGTTCTCTTATTTTGACCTCTATTGATCCTTCCTTCCTCTCCTTTCTCTCTCTCTCTCTCTCTCTATATATATATATATAGAGAGAGAGAGGTATTATTATGCAACCCTTTACATTTATACAACCAATACAACTTAATCTCAACCGTCCATTTAATTTGATGAATATATGATTTTATAAAAGTTTTGATTGTTCATAATTAATTAACTCTAGTCATCTTCCATAAATATTCAAATCATAATAAATGAACTCTCATTATTTCCATAAATATCTCAATTGATTGAGTTGTATTAGAGTTGTATAAATGAACATGATAGCATTTGAAATATATGTATATATATATATATATATATATTCAGATAAGATGCACATCGCATTCTAAGACCCCTTTGTGTCTAAGTGCGTTGAGCCTTTAGCAACTTTCGAATCAACTCCTATTGGCCTTTTAGATGGAATATTTAGGGACCAAGAAAGGGGCTTGTAGTCAAAAGTTTTCTTTGATAACCATAAGCTAGCTTATTTTCAAGCTTATTGGAAAAACTCTATCTGGATAGCCACAAACTAGTTTTTTAAAAAGCTATTTCAAGTAGCTTTTCGAATACTACAATGTTTTTTTTCCATTTTTTCAATTATGCTTATTATATTGTTCCAATTAATTTTTCTAACATCTCCTTTAAAACAATTTAGATCGCCATCTATCTTATCATCTAGTTTTACCAAACATGATTAATTTATCGGCTAATTTATCAACTTTAGGGCCGACTTATTTGACAACAACGACCTTGTTAGCTTACTTGCCAAACATAGCCTTAGACAACAAAGAGGAGGTTTGAGTTCAAGAATCCCCAACAAGAAGATCAAGGTTAGGGGTGTTCATTTAAATTCCAATAGGATTTTTGATAGATTCGATCTCATCCAATAGTAACCATTTATTGGACGTTGGATTTTTCCTTCCAATCAATGTTCAAAAAGGCAAGACATGGCACATAATAATAATCATTCATTGGATGTTGGATTTTGTCTTCCAATCAGTGTTCAAAAGGCGTATCATGACGTGCGATATGGCACAAGACCAGTATCGTTTCTGTAAGGCTTGACTCGCGCCTTGGCGTCTTGAGGCATGCCATGGCGTCTTGCGGCAAGGCATGGGTTTTTTCTAAGACGATTTTTTTTCAAAAGATTTTTTTTACATGTTTTGTTTTTTACACTTTTATAGATTTAGATTTATCTAATCAAATCAGTGTTTACGAATTCATAAACATCATGGACTCACAATTAAGACGAAGTTGTAAAATTACTTTTATAGGTTATATTTTAAATATTTAATGAAAAACTCTTTTTATTATAATAATCTATATGATATTTCTGTTTCTAACATGAATGTATAATTTTAATACCATATTCGATGAGATTATATATATATATATATATATATATATATATATATAATTTTATATATGACATACAAATTTGTTGCTTTACGTCACGTCTTGAAAAACGACGTGTCCTCGCCGTGGCGTGTAAGGCTTGAGACTTGACCTCGCCGCCACATCACGCCATTTTGAATCTTGCTTCCAATCAACATTGGACAAATGATCCATTTCAGTAGATGATTGGATCTGAATGGTTCCATCTAATGAATGTTACTATTGACTATTCATTGGACCAAATTACAATGGTATCTCCAATTATTGCCCTCTATTTTCAATTGGATCGAATAACCTTCAGCAAACCCCTAAATCAAGTTGTGCTATTTTTTCTAACATCATATATCAATCCAGCTAGGAGAAAAATCATCAATTTATTCGAAGATAAGAAATTCAAAGTTATAATCGAACGACTACGCTAAAATGCGAAAATATTTAAACAACTAACCATGCTACAAAGGAGATAGAAATTTTCGTCATCATTGCAGATCCTTAGAACTTGACTCCCCTCCATTCTTCCACAGGTAATTACAGGAGCCCGATACAAGGAAAGAGAAACTATCTGAGTCTTCAAACAGAGTTCTCGGAAACTCTTGAAACCCATCCATGTTCAACGGTGAAAAACAAGCACTTGGGTCACCACCCATTTGAACCCCAGATCCACCGCAACCATTTGAATTCGGATTGAAGTTGAAATCAAAGAATCCAACTTCTGTTGGCACTTCAAGATTATTATTCCCTTGATCATGTGCACTAACTGTTCCTCCTTTAGGTTCATCCAACTGGAGAGCAGGAGTATGGCCTTGAAAAAGAGAAATGTGCCCAAAAAGCTTATCTTTTCTTGAAAATGTCGTACCACAAGAACAAAGCCATCTATCTCGTCCACAATGCTTTTCGTGTGTTTTAAGATCTGCAATCACCGAGAATTTCTTGGTGTTGCAACGACTACATGTATAGCTTTTATCACAATGGGTTCTCTTGTAATGATTCTTTACACACAAGATTGTCTTCAATGGCTGAAACTTCTTGTGATCTTTATTTCTCTTACAACCAACAAAAGGGCATGAATATCTCTTGATGAGCTTTGGTTCTGAGCCCGTATCTTTGTGGGGTTTGGCTAACGCTGCTGGTGTTTTATACTCGTCTCCATGACCTCTCATATGCATTCTCAAATTGGCATCTCTTTTGAAACCCTTCCCACAAATGACACAAAAATGAGTGTGGGGTGCAAGAATCTCCTCTTTTTCGAGCTGCAAGATTTCATATGATCCAGGAGGAATATTCTCTCCATCATCAACATCATCATCGTCTTTAGACTCGTGTTCTTCATGAACATCCATATGATCACTTTCGTTTGACTGATCTTCCACTTTGTGTACCATGTTCTTATTAGTATAACTATCAATATTATCATTATTATCTTTAGAATTATCGTCACTAGGAAGAAGTCCATCACCAACGGACGGATTTGCGGCGAAATGTGGATGTTTGACTGAAGGAAGAAGGCTACCTGCAGTTGATATCAGCTGAACTATAATTGAAGTCAAATCTGCAGTAACAAGTTGCTGTTGTTGAATCAAGAGTTCATTTGGTTGACCAATTGACGATTTGGCTGTTCGGCCAACGATTAATTGCACCAATTCCTGGAGTTGATGAATCTTTTGTTCCATAATGGAGAGATTAGTTAGCATGGTTCTTGGATCCCATAACTGGGCTTTGTTTTTATCCTCAAGATCTTGTTGAGCAAGGAGTTTGATTTGGGTTAAAGAAGATGGGATTGTTTCCAATTGTTTTCTTATCATTAAATCATAATCTAAAATCGAAGAGTTTTCGTTTTCCATTTGCTGCTGTTGCTGATTATGATCTTGGCAGCTTTCATTGGAGGAAGAAGCCTTTGCCCAGGTGTCTGAAGATAGCTGCTTCTTCCTAGAATCCATTTAATTTCCAGTATCTGCTAAAAAACCATCAATTCATCATTACAATCAAATTCCCATCTACGTGAAGAAGATATCAACTAACAAAGGATTGGTGATTACTGTCATCAAGCATTCTAGTATAGTTTGTGGATTTACAAGAGATCGATGGGGTTTATTGGTTAAGCTACAATATAAGTTAGGAGATGTGGAGTGCATGCTTGTATAAGCTACCATGGACCTAAGATTTCCATAAAGTGGGGCTCAGAAGCCGTGTAGCATTTTGAACTTCACTTCGGATAGCGGGACTTGGGTTCGAAAGGCAAGCCGCCTGCCTTCTGAACATTGGTGCAATACTTGGCCACATCAAATCAACAGGCGAATAACTATCTATTTAAAATGATTTTCAATCTCATTTTAACATGCGAAAACCTAACGATATGGGTGGTTTTGCTCTCGATTTAGCCTAAATCTTGAATACAAATCTGGATTATCTTGAAGTGAATTTGGTGAATACCTAGGGCTGGAAAAGGGTCGAAATACTACTTAAGGACAGTGATTCTTCAGGATCCAGATTTTAGATCCAACTCAATTTCATCGATATCTAATCCATATACCCAGATTTCTAACACAAAGATGAAAAAGTGTAACAGGAGAGATTTACAACCCCTTATATAAATTTTCTCACACAAGGATACAACTTACTAAAAAACACAAGGATCCATAACCATACAGCATAAAATATCGAAGATTGACAAATGGAGTATATTAAAATGTTAATCGTCAATCTAACATACCAAGTTCTTCATAAAACCTAAAAAGAATCCCAAGTCAAATTGCTGATGAAATTTTCACCATCAATCTTAATGAAAAGTCAACTACAGATTTCGATTGCACATTCATACCAAAATCTTAGGTCATTGCATCAAACTTGTGAAGACACAGTTGATTAAGCATACGGGAAAACATACGGAGTAAAAATCAAACGCAGAAATCAGAATCAAATAATGAACAGTTGAAGTTGAAGTAAAAATAAGCAAAGGAGAAAATCAAAGAAATACAGAAATAGGAGAGGGTTTTACCAGATTGAAGAAGCTTCCTCCATAACAGAGGATGAAGCAAGGGATTGAGGGTTCGAATGAAAGGGAAAAAAGAAGAGGCGAAGGTGTGAAATCCGGAATCTCAGTTTTTGGGATATGAAAAGAAAAGATGTCCCAAGTAGTCTGTCTACGTCACAAAAATGGCGATGAATCAGGACCGTTAAAACATCCATCTGTTCCTATCAATGGTCAATGATGTAATAAGGAAGCGGTTTGGCTTTCTCAACCTCGTTCATCCAGACTCCTCCCAACGATTAGCATCAATAAATGAAGCTGGTTGCTATGTTATTTCAATCTTTTCACGAGGGACCTACCATTTTCAATAACTTGTTTGAGAATTGTTGAATGATTTGGTGTAAAATAATTAAATGAACAAAATGATTAAAATGATTAAGAAATTCTCATGATACAGTGTAAAATGAAATATAATTGTTCGGTAATTGTTTATAATGAAATTAAGTCATAACTAAGATAATTAAATTAAACATTTATCGCTAATATGAGATTAACATAAATATTAATATAAATAGTCTAGGCCATTAAGATATAGCAATTTTCTAATATTCTCCCACTTGACCGTATGACTATTTATATAAATAATAAGTTGGCCAAGTGCTAATCTCATTAGTCAATCATAATTAAAGTAAAAGTATTGAAGCAAAATGATATAATCTTACATGTCACCAACGAGATGGGATCCCTATCAATCATATTTTCAGTACTCCTACAAAACAATGATCAAAATTATTAGTGGTTGTCTTGTTTGCTCATTAGAACAATTAGTGTTAACGTATTATTAGAGCAAACATAAGTAACATAATGTGAAAGATAGATAGGTAAGCGCTTACTTTGATATATATAACTGAATATTTCGTGACATCAAGCAAGGCTAACTCTTAAGCCCATATTATTCACATGCTCAATAAACGTCTTAGGCGGTAATCCTTTAGTGAGAGGATCCGCCAACATGTCACTCATACTAATATATTCCACAGTTATGCATTTTTCTTCCACACGTTCTCGAACAAATAGATACTTAGTGTCAAGATACAATTTGGCACCACTTGAGTTGTTGTTGTTTGAAAAATTCACTGCAGCACTATTGTCACAATAAAGTTTCAATGGTCTTGAGATGGTCAACAATTTTTAGTCCACAAATTAAATTTCTCAATAACATAGCTTGACATGTAGCATGGTAACATGCTACATATTCGGTCATCATGGTCGAAGTAGTGGTCAACTCTTGTTTATGACTCCGCCAAGATACCGGACCACCTGAAAACATGAATATGTACCCCCCGAAGTTGATTTCTTATCATCTTTGCATTTAGCAAAGTCGGAATCTGTATACCCTACAACTTCAAGGGAATATGTTCTTTTATAAATGAGCATGTATTCTTTTGTTCCCTGTAGGTAACGTAATACTTTCTTGGCTGCTCTCCAATGGTCTAAACCCAGGTTAGATTGATAACGACCAAGCATGCCAGTAGTGTATGCTATATCGGGTCGAGTACAGACTTGAGCATACATTAAACTCCCGACAATCAATGCATATGGAATTAGTTTCATTTGATCACGTCCGGCCTCAGAATTAGGCAATTGATATGAGCCAATTTGTCACCTTTTACAACAGGAGCGACAGACGGAGCACAATTTTGCATATTATACTTATTGAGAATATGGTTTATATAAGCCTTTTGAGATAAGCCTAATATATTATGCCTTCTATCTCGATGAATTTCAATGCCAATTACATAAGAAGCTTCATCAAGGTCTTTCATATCAAATTTATTTGACAAGAACCGTTTAACCTCAAATAACATGTCTTTATTATTACTAGCAACCAATATATCATCGACATACAAGACTAGTATAGTGAAATTGCTCCCACTCATCTTGAAGTATATACATTTGATCAATTGAGTTCTTTTTGAAGTTGTAATTTTTCAAGACCTCATCAAATTTTAAGTAGCATTGCCTTGAAGCCTGCTTTAGCCCATAAATTGACTTGTTAAGTTTACATACTAGATGTTCACTTCCCTCAACCTTAAAACCTTCTGGTTGAGTCATGTAAACATCCTCATATAAGTCGCCATTTAGGAACGCAGTTTTGACATCCATCTGATGCAACTCTAAATCAACATGAGCTATCAATGCCATAATTATTCTAAAAGACTCCTTTCTCGACACAGGTGAGAAAGTTTCCTTATAGTCTATTCCTTTCCTTTGAGTAAAACCCTTAGCTACCAATCTTGCCTTATAACGCGCAACATTTCCTTTAGGGTCTAGTTTGGTTTTATAGACCCAGTTACAACCTACAGGTTTTAAGCCCTTAGGTAGTTCTGTAAGTTGCCAAACGTTATTAGTATGCATAGAGTTTATCTCATCATTCATGGCATCAAGCCATTGCTTTGAATGAACACTATTTTTGGCCTCATTAAATGTATTTTGGTCTTCAAATTTTCCCAAGTCATAGTCGACCTCATTTAAGAAAGTGACAAAGTCGTTGTAAGTGGTAGGCTTTCTAGATCTTTGTGATCTCCTTAAAGGCTGAGTATCTTCCACAACTTCATTATTAAGTGAAGTATCTTCATGTGATGGTTCAGTCTCAATGTGAGCATCCTCAACTGTATTATTTGATGTTGATGCAATGCTCTCACTGGGAATAGAAATGGGCACAAGTAAAGTAGGAGTGCTATCAGGCACCATTTCTTCATACAAGTCAACAGCTCTCGAACCATTACTCCCACTCAAATTTGCATTTTCAAGAAATTTTGCTTGCCTAGTTTCCACTATTCTAGTGGTATGAGACAGAGCAAAGAAACGATGCCCCTTAGACCTTTCAGGGTAACCGACAAAATAACAAGTAATGGTTTTAGGGTCCAATTTTTTGATTTGCGGGTTGTAAAGTTTGGCTTCAGCCAGACATCCCCAAACTTTAAAGTAGTTTAATCGTGGTTTCCTTCCCGTCCATAATTCAAAAGGTGTCTTAGGAACACATTTTGAGGGAACAGGATTTAGGATGTGTACGGCTGTTTTAAGTGCTTCTGTCCATAAGAATTGCGGAAGAGATGAGTTTGCTAACATACTACGTACCATGCCCATAAGGGTACGATTACGCCTTTCCGCAACCCCATTTTGTTGAGGTGTTCCTGGCATAGTAAATTGATTAACTATGCCATGAATCTTGCAAAAGTCAACAAATGGTCCAGGAGCTTGACCCACATCCGTGTGTCGACCATAATACGCAGCACCTCTGTCCGATCTCACTACCTTTATTTTACAGACGAGTTGATTTTCAGCCTCGGCTTTAAAGATCTTAAACATATCAAGAGACTCGGACTTCTCATTAATTAGGTACAAATAAGTGTAGCGTGAATAATCATCTATAAAAGTTATAAAGGACTTATAACCACCTAAACCGGGAGGAAAAGGTCCACATATATCAGTGTGAATAACATCAAGTAAACTTGAACTCCAATTAGACTCTTTCTTATTTTTATTTACCATCTTCCCTTTAATACACTCGGTACATGTATCGAAGTCTGAGAAATCAAGATAATTAAGAATTTCATCTTTCACAAGACGTTGCATTCTTTCTTGTGATATGTGGCCTTAAGCGTTTATGCCACAATTTTGAGGAACTCTCTATATCTCTCTTTCTTTTAGTTCCATGGCTACATTCATTTATATTCATAGTAAGTAATGATTCCGAAAATTTATCATCAAGATTTAATTTAAAGAGGTTTCCCTCCATCACAACGAAACCAACAATCTTAGAATTATAATACATAATCACTTTATTATCAATAAAGTTGAAATTGTATCCAATAGTAGTAAGTTTAGATACATATATTAAATCCCGAGTTATACTCGGTACATACAAGGTATCTTGAAGATGTAATCTATTTCCACCTTCAAGTAATAATGAAACGATCCCTATTGCTTCCACCTTGACTTCATTTCCGTTCCCAACTTTAATGGTCCGTTGATTGTTTTCCAATGTTTTCTTTATACGGAATCCCTGTAAAGAATTGGTCACATGAATCATGGAACCTGTGTCAATCCACCAAGTATTGGAAGGCACACTAATAGAAAATGATTCACAAATCATATAGTAAAGGAGTTTACCTTTCTTAGTTAGCCACTCTTTGAATTTAGGGCAATCATGTTGAGTATGATCGAATTGTTTGCAAAACCGACACCTAACTTTGCCATTCGTTCCACTTGTACCCAGACTGTTCTTTTGAGCCCTATTGGGAGTAAACTTACTTCCCTTACATGGACCCTTTCCTCTTATTGGTCTTACTTGATGAAGCCATGATCACTCTTAATAATCTCTTTGATGTCAATCAATTATGATGGAGCTACAATTTTCTTATTGTGTTAAAGTCTCCACAATAAATGGTGCATTCAATTCAAGAAGAATGAAGGAGACGATATGTATATATTGACATCAAGAGGATTAAGAAAGAGATAACCACAAAATATAGTTATTTACAGTCGGTTACAGGGACCGGTATCGTCTATCGAGATAATCGAGAGGGCCTGTATGTAATTAAGTCATAACTAAGATAATTAAATTAAACATTTATCACTAATATGAGGTTAACATAAATATTAATATAAATAGTCTAGGCCATTAAGATATAGCAATTTTCTAACATTTTTTTATGTCAAACAATATTTATTTCTTAATAGTTCAGAGGTTGCCTCTTAATGGAACTATTAAGAGGTAAACAAACAACCCTCGATTGACCTGGTGCACAGCTGATAACTCTCATTTTGAGTGTTATATTCATTTGTCTATGTTTTTCTTCCCTTTTAATGTGTGTCTCTCGTATATGTGTTCGTGTTTCTCTATTTTATTTATTTATTTTCATTTTAAAGTTGTTGATGATAATCGTTTGTGTTTTGACGCTTGAATGCATTGTTTTGGGTTAAATGTTGAACTGTGGAAAGTTGCCACTTTCTCGCCATTGTAGTAAACAACGTAAATCCAAGAACAACTGAAAAAAATCATTTTTTGTATGATTTCTTCTGCCTATTTTAGCTGCATTAGGGCATTTTTGAAGGTCAAACTCTAGAGACCAAGAAAGATGAAGAAAAAGACAAAATCAAAACTCATATCTTGGTGCAAGGATTTGTTTACCCAAAATTTCTACCTAAAGATTTAAGGAGAGAAAGCAAGGATTGAGCTTTCATGAAAGAGTGGAGGAAGAAACAAACCAACCTTTGGGTCAATGGATGTTTGAGCTCTTTGAAAACTTAGATAGAGGCCTTGGACTTTAACTCAACACGGACAAGTTGATCACTTGTAAGTATTAATATTAAATCTTAGACCTAGAGATTGACGGATCCGGAAATACGGCTTGAGTGATGCAAGAAAGATTTGAGAGAGTCTTTTGTAATAACGTAGAAATACAGGTTTTTGCATAATTTTAACTAAGGTTTAAATGTCGGTCGATATTGGTGTCACAAAGAGATTTAGGCATTTATTTCCATACTGGTAGAGCTACGATCCTTAGAAGTCGAGTTAGTTAAATCGACAAATCTTGAGTTGACAAAAGTGGTAACTTTGTGGGGACAGATGACCACTTTATGTGAGAGTTTACTTTCGAAAGAATGGGACTCTTATAAATGCTCTTGTGACACTTATTTCTAATCATGAGGTTACTACAAATGTCTTAGATAATGCTTATACTCATATCATTTTCTTTAAACTAATAGTCTTTGCTTAATTATTAAAAGCCAAACTTGCTCACATGTATTTTTTTTCTTCTTTAATTGAAATCATCGTATTCTAGATCTACTACTCGAAACTTTGAAGTCCAATCCTTGTAGATACGATATTGGTATTTTACCATTTAATTACTTATAGCAATCATAGTGTTTGATGTGCACTTGCACCGCCAATGTGGCAACACAGGTTGCCACTTTGTGGACCTATACGATTTCTGCTATCAAGAGTCTTTGGGGCCTTTATAGGTCCACCCCTAGTTTTTCTCATAATTTTTAAAATTAATAAGTAAAAGATAAAATCTTGAAACTAGTCTATAAAACATAAAATTTACAAAACTGATCACTATAGCTTGCATTTTGATTTGAAAATGATCCATTGCAACTTTGTTAAAAATCCGAAATAAATGCGCAACCACGATAACCACCAATATTTTAGACCAATTATTTCAATTTAGGGATTGAAAATTGATACAAAATGTGAACCACAAAGACAAAAAGTGTAATTTACTCAAATTTCTTTGAACTGATAAGCATATTCAAAACTTTGAGATTGTTTGTTTGAACATAAAAACTACAATAATGGTCCTTACGGTTTGAATTTCACTTTGAAAGTAGTCTCTTGCATTAATCTGTACTATATTATAAAACATTTTACAAAAACTATTAAAAACAATTTTTATGCATAAATTATTATTTATTGATGCATATTACTTAAAATTTAATATTACAAATAGAATGTGCATCAGTACATTATATTAGAATGTGCATGAGTACATTCTTGTAGTTATTGTGTTTTACGAACTAATTTTAAAGTTTTGAACAAATAAAATAGACCAAAATTATAGTTTACTCTAAATAATATAATATAAAATAATTGTTCAAATAATTCTTATAAAAAACAGAATTCATACAAATTTTATCAAAATTAGACAAACGTTATTTTTTATTTCTGTTTTGAAAAATCTAGTTTTAAAAGTTTTATTTTGATGTCTGCGACAAAAATAACATCTCAACAACTTATACTTTTCTACAAAAGTCTTTATCAACTTATTATAAGTTAAAATGGTTTAACTTATTATAAGTTAAAATGGTTTAACTTATTCAAAAACTTTTTACTACTGGCACCTGTGTAACCTGTTATCCAAACACTCAAAAGTGCTTATTATCAGTGTCACACAAGAATAAGTCAATAAGTTGGTTTTATAAGCAATCTCAAACACCCCCTAAGTTGTGATACTTTCTTTTTTTTCTTTACAGTTTTATGACATGTTTCCTTGATTATATCACATACAAATTACAAAATGTGTTTTGTAAAATGAAGTTTTAAAACTACGTTACTTAAATTGCAGAACAAAGCAAAACATGTTCATTTTTTTCAATGTATTTTGTAATGATTAAAAAATATCTTTTTAAAAGATTGTAAGAAGTAAGGATGCAGTCGATTATTCGGTTTTTGGTTTATTCTGTTCAGGTCACTTTTTTTCAACTTTTTCCGTACTATCCAATAACTTAACCGAATTAGGTTTTGTTATATTCTCTTTTAGTTGCAGATAAGTTACTTAATTTTGGTTTTCTTACAGCATAAGAACATAACGGATTATTTAAACGCTTACTCGGGTAAGTGAATATCAAGTTATTTTACCTTACCGGATGAATATGAAAATGACCAAAGGTCTTACCCGGTAAGTGAAGGCGACAAATCTTACCACGGTAAGCGCTTACAGGGGAAATTGTTGCATACGATACCGTTTTGGTGGACTAAAATCTTATCCGGTAAGTAAATGATAGTGTTAAATTTACCGGTAAGCACTTACCGGGTAAGGGGCTGTTTGTTTGGCTCTTAATGGTTACATTAAGAGCCAACCTCTTAATCGGTAAGAGGTTAGGTCTGTTTGGCAAAATAAAAACAACCCTCTTAATGGTTACAATAACCTCTTAACCATTTTGCATCTACTACCTCACTCAACCATTTAGATCGTTCTTTTTCCAATTTTACCCTTCCCACCCCTTCTTTCCATCTCGTCTCTTCACGCAGGTCGCAGAACTACCGGTCACCATCGCCAGCTTCGCCGGTCACCTCCACAGCTACTACCGGTCACCATCGCGGTCGCCATCGCCATCGCCGGTCACCTCCACAGCTTTGCCGGTCGCCATCGCCATCGAGTTGCAAACCCTAACATCTCTGTTTTCGCCCCTGCTGTTTCTCCATCTCGATTGAGCCCTAACGGTGAAAACACATCGCTAGTCTTCACAGCCCCTCCCCCACCCTCTCGTCGCCAGTCTTCACAGAGGGAACTTTGAGAGGAGATCGATTGAGGGAACGATGGAGGGATCGATTGAGGGAACGATTGAGGGGCAACGATTGAGAGGATCGATTGAGGGGCAACGATTGAGAGGATCGATTGAGAGGCAACGATGGAGGGATCGATTGAGAGGCAACGATTGAGGGATCGATTCTTCACAGAGGGAATTTTGAGGGAGCCCTAACGGTTAAAATGGAATAATGGGTTTTTGTTAGAGAGGGTTAAAATGGTAATTTATTATCATTCACAGAACAGTTACCAAACAACATTATTTCATTCAGCACTTAACCATTCTGACCTCTTAACTATTCTGCACTAAATCATTCAGCAACTGCCAAACAGCCTCTAAGTGTTTGTATCCATAGTTTATAAGCATTTTTATGTACAAAAAAATATTCTTATTTTAAAAGTGATATTTTTAAAACATGTCATAAGATGATAGATTTTAAAAAAATAGTAAAAGAAGGTGATTTAACAATATAAGCTAACAAGTTGTTGTTGGAGTCAACATGCACATGACTTACTACAAGATCCAACTGTAGTACCAGCTTCCAGGCAGCTACTAATTGTTTGCAATGCACAAGACACCATTTAACACAAGACACATGAGCTCTCCAATAAATTTCAATTTTTTAACAATCTTTTGTAAAAAAATGATATTGACTTTACATATTTTAGAATTCCATGAGATTAGTCGACATGCTTGTAAGTTGATCTAGACCCCACACTTGTTTGCAGTTGTTGAATGGTTTGGTGCAAAATGATTAAATGGTCAGAATGATTAAGTGACTCTCATGATATAATTGTTTGGTAATTATTTACAACGAAATTAGGGCTCTGAATGATTAAGGGAGACCCATGATACAAAATCATTCAGAGGGTTTTAGAACCGTTAAGAGGCAGACCTCTTTTTTTTGCCAAACAAGATTCTCCTCTCAACGATTCACAAGCCGTCTCTTAATGGAATTATTAAGAGGTAAACAAACAACCCCAAACCATTATGCTTGTGTATGATTCTTTTTGTTCAATATTTATACGAGATCGATTTCATAATCCTTAACTGTTTCTAGAACTTATTTCGTAACCAACGCATTTCTTAATAGAGCACTTATTTTATTCAGACGTGTATATGCAGTAGAAATTGTTTACCCCAAAAAGATAAGAGCGACTTTTTCCATGAAAACCCTCGGACTCGGTGTAGAAATTGTGAACATAACAAAGAGTAAGCAGTAGAAAAAGAAGATTGTTTCAAGAGCTTTAAGCAAGTTCCCTATAACACAACAAATTTCTCAAAGCTATAATTTTTGAATTATAAAGCAAAAAGGACATGATAGAATCATCTCTGCTTGGACTTAAGAGGAACTCCTTTGTACAATTGCACTTTTTCTTTCAAGGCATCTCGCCTGGGCCGTGCGATCTTGTTGTTAGGATCGAATAGCAGCGCTTCCTCGAATGCATTTAGAGCCGATTTGTATTCTTTTTTCTTCTCGTAGGCATCACCAAGGTTGTTCCATGCTGTCACGTACCCTGGCTGAATCTTCACAGCCGTTTCGAGCTGAAATATTCCCTTGTCGGTTTTCCCATCACGAACATAGCTAACACCCAAAGCATTGTGAACCTGAAACGATTCCAAAACAAAAACATCGAATGACAAAACTTCTGCTTCCGTGTTGCAAAATAAGTGTTCATATTTCTATTATAGTTTATCCTAAAATAAATGTCCACTTGCGAAAGTAAGTACCTACTTTCCAATTCTACCCTTAAGTACTCCCTTCTATTATTAAGGATAAAATAGTCATATTGTTGATTAAAAAGTGTAATAAGTATACATTTCTAGAACTATGTGGATTTTTCATTGTGGCCATTTATTTTGGGACGGAGGGAGTAGTAGGTTTCATGCCTTCGTTGTTATGTTCTTGACCATGTTAGTGCTATTGAGGTTGATTCAATTGGCTGCGTTCTTGTTTAGAAAAACAACGAGTATAATGTGTCCAAGGGGCATGAACAACAAATATAAGTGTGTATACATCAAGGCAAGTTTCTCGCATGTGTCAGCGGTAGGCATCTGGAACTGAGGACTACCAGTTGTTGCTGACTCGCACTGATTTACCTCCCTATGATGGCTTAAGACTAGTATGGTGGGGATGCCCCTGAGGGTGGCGTATACCCTTTTTTACATTGAGGGAAGTAGTCCTTGCATGTTGCCTCAACAATGTAAGAGGACTACCAACCAGCTATTTACCTACTCTCCCATGATGGGCATAAGACTAATGAGGTGGGTCCCTCCAGATGGTGGCATACAACCTTTTTGTACATTGAGGCAACTTGTCCCTGCGTGTTGCCTCAGCAGTAGGATGGTAATTGGTAGGCATCCAGAAACAAGGACAACCAGCTGCTGCTCCCCCACGATGGGCGTGGGACCAGTGTGGTGGGGGTTTAGGGGTGTTACCTCAGCAGTAGGATGGTAGGCATCGAGAAACAAGGACCACCAGCTGCTGCTTCCCCACGATGGGCGTGGGATCAGTGTGGTGGGAGTTTAGGGGCGTTACAGAAGGTGGCGTATGCCCTTATTTTATATGGAGGGCAGTTGTAATACCTGGGCAAGATCCTGGTCATCTCCATCCCATTTATCGATTGCTTGAAGCAAGTACTTTGTGGCAGCTGGATAGAATTTCCTTCTTAACATCACTGCTCCAAGTTCAAATAGCTCGGTTGCACTTGCATCACCACTCCTCACTTGCTCCTGAGATTTACCAACCAAAAAGGACAGATTATGAGATGATTAAATGTAAAATAGAGTAAGTCTAATTGTTATGATATTGTGGATAAGTTTTTGTTTACTGATGTATAGCTCATGGTATATATCTATTGGAGGTTAGCGTATAAGATGGTCATAGGGACCAGATATTGTGAGAATATGTAGGGCCCCTTTTGATCAATCTCTAAAAGAGCCCTTGTAAAGAGAGAATGGTTAAGTGTTGTATATATTGATGTGTGTACGGTTGAGACATTGTACAAACTCAACTGCACCCTTGGTGGCATGTGTCGACTGTACTTACAGGTCCATAATGTATATAGTATTAGCATCTGGTTCTATTCAATCTCCATCTTTGGTATAAAACAAGGATGCTTTTGTTGTAAACTTGATGCTAAACAAGCAAAAGTTGGTGTCCTAAGAATCTCTAGCTTGAACACACAAAGATGTTTTTACTGTACAAGACAATATTCTAACAACATATAAACATGATGATTCATAAATATAATAAGCATCCAACAAATGTAAGAGACAGATGACACCGAGATTTACGTGGAAACCCAAATCAGGAGAAAACCATGGGTGGAGGAGACCAACGAGAGAAATCCACCATTAGAAGATGAAGATTACAATGCTCTTGAAGGAGATAAACTAAGACTATGGTGTGTGTAAGTATCTTGAGATAAAGAGATAAGATGAGGGGATAGCTAAACATGTTCATTTCATGGAATTTTACTCTAGGAGCTTCCTCTATTTTGAGAATACAACAAAGAGAAAAATGGAGGAGTAATCCATTTGGATGAAAGGCTTGGTTGTCAAAATACAAGTCTTCAAGCAAAAATCTCCCTGAAAAATGTGGCCCATGAAGCAAGGTTGCTTAAGGGCGAATCCACAAAGTAAAGGTAAAATAGATTTGCTAAATATTGCCTTGGAAACTGGTTATGAATAGTACGCGCAACCGCTTGCCAAAAAGTGGGGCGGCCACACCAACTCCACAAAAGTTTCTGCCCTAGAAAAGCATACCACTTGCAACCGTGAGTGAATAAGCCATGTGATAGCAAGGCATCCTCTGAACTTGACTATCGAGGCACCATTTAACGGTCTTCATATTCCATCAGAAAGCGATATTTGTTCTGGGGAGTTGGGGGCTACTTTTCTTCTATATATGTCAAGCACAATACCATGATCATGAGGTATCTTTCCTCTTTGCCCGATATGTTGTTGTAGTGGAGCAACTGATCACATAAAATATTGGAGTAGAACATTAAAATGCCATATAGCATTAGCTAAAGTATCAAAAAAATATTAGGAACCCCATAAGATTACCATACCATCTTAGAATATGTGGAATCACAAAAAGAGCCTTTGAGAAAAGAAGGGGGTTCCAACATATACTCGAGAGAAAGTGTCCAAGTCTAGCCGATGTGGGATACTAAGGATAAGGAACTCTCAGAATACCCTCCAACTATGCAACCCTGGGGAATGGCAATTTTATGCAACTACCCCCACTGACTGGTGGTTGATTAGACATATGACATGTACAAGATCCACACTAAATTATTCATGGCAAAGGGCAGGTATGGATTTCACAAACTCTCCAACTCATAAGTTGTTTACCAATTAATTTCTAGTTTTATGTGAAATAGAAAATTAAAATAACTAGAGTAATTGGGATATAACTTGTCTATACATTTTCTACTTTTCAATGTACCCATTCCTTACTCTTTTTTATACTTACACCTAGAGTAGACATACACTGGTCAAGTCTAAACAACCCATTCCTTACTCTTTTTTATACTTACACCTAGAGTAGACATACACTGGTCTAGTCTAAACAACGTTACTACCCCCATTGAGACACCTTGTCCTTTTTGTTGTATGAACTCTCATACTCAGGCAATTTCTTCCATCAAATTAGCACCTCTTTGTGGGCGGAAAATGCACCTGGTTTTATAATCAGCTTCTATTGTTGATCAATTTTGATGGGAGTGTTGGGATTAGCATGTCTGTGATCTCCAATGACCTCCTTAACCACGATACATGGAACATGGTCGGGATGTATAGTCAAACTTTATGCTTTCCTGTCCACAGGCATAGTGATAGCATTTGTGATGCCTAAGGAAGTTTTCTTCGAGCAACTTTCTGAGTTTATCTAGGAATTGATCAACCTTGTGGTACTCTTCATACTTTTGAGTTCTTGAATCTTGTTAACTCAAGGACCTGATTTTAGCTTTCTAGGGAAGATGTAACTTGTCAATGGGTTCAGGGATCCATATCATTGTGAGTTCTCACCAATTTGAGGCAATCGAGCCACTTAAACCAGGGTATCAAGCCTTTACTCACTAGGCATGCCCCTTGGGTTTACTAATTGAACATAATTGTGAATATGACTCGCTCTCTGCTGCATAAAAAGAGTACACATCTGATTTTTTAACTCCAAAAATGGAAAATATAACTTATTAGTCAATTATACAAACAGGAAAATCTCGGTGTTCAAAAATAAAAAGGTTCATAAAAACAAATGTGGACTCTAGTTTTGACAGGAAGGAGTATCAGTTATCAATGAGTGGCATATTAATAGTAACATAAAATATGTGGCTCGTAACTTCTTGTCTTGAAAAATACAAACATTAACAACAAGGATGATAGCAAAGTAGGAATAAAGGAGACGGAAATAGCAGGTGCATACCTGCAACTCTTTTGCAGAAAGATCAAGTTCTCTGCGGACAAGAACTTGACGGATCACGAAAAAGGTCCCAACACCAAGCAGCCCTAACAACAAAAGAAGGTAGGATAGCTGGATCCCTAATTCGAATAACTCCCCAACCTCATAAACAGGGTTCATTTTCACATATTCACTTGCTGCTACTGGATTTGCCCATGTCAACAAAGTCATTGATCCACTTGAAAAGACTGCCATACTAATAGTATCTTTTTCTGAGTTCCTTGCATCTTTGTCACTGGGTGATTCTACAACACAACAAATGGATTCGGATGAGATGACTACATGCAGGGAACATTAAAAAAACCACCAAGACCAACGTTCCACAGGTTTCACTTCTATTTCCAATAAAAATAATATCTTTGGAAAAGATTGTTCCTTATTATTGGCATATCTACTAGTGGGACTTTTTCAATATGTCCAAATGACTATTTTACATTGCTGTAAGGTAAAACTTCTAGAAAAAATGGGAAAATGCAAGACAATAGATATTAGATAGTGATTACATAGCAGACATACTTGTCCTTACACCGACAGCCAAAGATACACACTGCATATCAATATATTGCAGCCAACAGAACATAGACTTGACACAAGAATATGATCAAGTTTAATAATATATACGAGTAACTTCAGTTTATACATTAATGAAACTAAAACACAAGACTCGTTCAAACTTCAGTTTATGTAAAATACTCTGATTTCAAAACTTGATGGTTATCATTCATGCATGTGAGGATCATGTTTTAACTTTTATCAGTGACAGGAATATTTGGTTCTTTACATGTAACATATTGGAGCATAGTTAACGAAAATGTTTGAGTACGAATCAAATGTCCAAATTGCCCCTTGATGAGGACAATATAAAGAAAATGTGTGGATCACAATAGGAAGGGGAAAAAAGTGAAGCAAGTTTAAAAACACACACAAAAAGGAAATGTTGAATTCTTTTTCGTATAACCCAAGATGGAAATTGCAGCATTCTTTTGGGGACAAAGGGAATAAGTTATATGGAAGTATGGTTTCTTGACCACTTGCGGTTTACAAAATGTAAGAAACATTCATCAAACATTGTTGGATTTGTACAACATGATGAACCCAGACCTACCAATTTGAATGATGCAGCTATAGGGACTTGAATACCAAGATGGCAGGATAGGTAGAAGCTTTGATCACACAGCAAAACATTATACATTTACATGTAACAAAATTATTGCAGTTGCAACACAGAATCATTTAGACTTATGGTAACAGATGGAGCAACCAAATTACCATCAAGGTTTGCTAAGGTCAGTGTCCGTAAAGCTCCCAAATCTCTTCCACATGTCTGTTTAAAGGTATGAAAGATAAAGTTAGTATCTATGACAAAATCATGTGAGTCCATTAGAACAGCCATCCTTCATATGATTCCCTAAATAGCATTTTCAATCTAAATTAGAATTAAAAAAGTAAAATTAAGTTTAATGGCAAATGAACTTCTCGAAACCACTGCGAATGCTAAATAAGAAAATCGAAACAAGCTTTTGGTACAAAGGAATTTGAAAGAAATATTTACCTCTCTCTATTTCTATGTGAAAAGCTTCCTTTTTATTATCCAAACACAAAATTGATATGGATTTTGTTGCAATGTCAATACCAAACTTATGGCATCAGTTTTACTCGCTGTAGATTTTAATGAAATTAGCAATTAGATCTTGAGAAGTTCGTAATGATTAGCAATTTGGAATCCGGAAAAGCTAAGTGTACAATTAACACAGTTTTCGACAAAATTAATCAACATCATGGAAATGAAGCATCATTATAGCACAAGTTCAAAAGAATCAAAATCATACAGAAAGCAAGAGTGGAAGAAAGAGAGTAACCTGAAGGGAGAGATGTTGACGAGTTAAGTTAATCTTGATGGGAAGTTTTCGAGGCAAATTGGCGGGAATGAAGAGCGAAGCGTGAGAGCCAATTAGTGGGATTTGCTTCAAAGGAGGTGAAATTCGTGATTGGAGGATCATCGTTTGTTCTTCAACAACAATGGAGAAATGGTGGATGGAGGTGTTAGAATTTGTGAAGATAAGTTTATCTACATCTCCTGTTATTTTTTTAATTTTTAACCTGGTCAACAAAAAGGAGGGAATGACATTAAAAGATAAAAGAGTAAATTACAAATTTAGTCCCTATGGTTATTAAATTTTTTGGATTAGGTTCTCTAAACAAAATAATTACACGTATGGTCCACATAGTTTCACTTTTGTTAGATTGAATCCCTTGCCTAAACTCCACTAACCGGTGCTCTGTTAAGTCAAGAGTAGCTCACCATCCCGACGTCGGTGACCACAGCGAATTACCCGACTTAACGAAGCACCGATTATTTACAGTTAAGCAAGAGCCTAATCCATAATTGTTAAAATACATGTATAAATCACAATCTTGACTTTCTCTAACTTAACTTTATGTCCTTGTTTGTTACTATGTTAACAGAAAAGGGTAGATTGTGTCAAGTTTCAAAGGTCTAGCTGGTTGACATATCAAGAGGACTGCGCCTCACTTTTGAAGATAATACAAGGGTAGCGGAGCACATCTAATAAACTTGAAGGGGAAATTCTGTCAAAGTTTGAAAAATATATAAAGGAGCTGTACGCCTCATTTGGACTCACTTCTTCTTTTTCACATTTAGAATCAGATTTGTTTTCTCTCTAGTTTTATACATTCTACCATCATTAGGTTGGTAACCATTAGAAATAAGTTCTTCTTCTTTTCATTTAAAGCAGTAGTAGATCCTTTACAAGTAAGTGTATTTTTTTCTTATGTACTTTGTTTACTGTGGTTTATATAATAAATCTTCAAAATACATAGTTCGAACATGGTATCAGAGCCGTGAAAAGGTACGTTTTCTTCCTTTTTATCTACTGCTTTCGATCTCAAGAAAAGAAAAATGATTAGGTAGAATCTGTTAGGTTCTTTGATGTTACGTCATCCTTCCAGATCTCCAAAGATTTCTGTTTTTTGTTTCTTGTTGCGACGCTTCTTTCTTGACATGATCGATCGGTTTTTTTGTACCTCTTAGATCTTTTAGATCTAGATAGGTTGCCCTTCGTGATTTTTCTTGCGTCTATTAATGTTCTGTTTTCCGTTTCGCTTATGGTTATCACATATTGATGTTATGCTTTCTTTAAGATCTGTGTTATTCATTCAGATCTGGTTTAAGACTGTTGTTGATTGCATATATGACGTTGCTATTATTTTTTCTCCAAGGATCTGTGTCCAATATTTCCAGATCTGATTTTCTTTATTGCTGTTGAAATGATCGATTGAGCGGCATCTAATAGATCTTTTAGATCCGAATAGGTCCTCTTTTCGAGATCTATTGTCCTTTGTGACTCTTTGTTTTTGCTTCATATATTGTTCTACTGGCTGTATAAGTAACTACGTATCATTTGTTTAAGATCTGTGTCTATTATTCCAGATCTCCTTTGAAGATCTGTGTCCATTTAATTTCCAGATCTGCTTATGAAAAATATTTGTTCTCTTAGCCTCGACATATTATGTTCATGAAAATATTGAATATTCTTTGGTCAAGATCGGTGAGATACCGTATCTGGCAAAATGTTGTTGTTCTAATATGTTTCTCTGTTCAGGTGGATCTTGGTTTGATCTATATTGTTACCATAGTTCATTGCTCTTTTTGCGTTGTCTGTTTAACAATCTGTTAAAAGGACCGCTGTTGATCTCTGCCCTTCTTTACAGGTGATATCTCTCCTTTTTTTCTCCTTTAACCTTGTTAAAGGAGACTGTGGTAAAGTTGTTGTTCTCTTCTTGCTCCTTGCTGTGTGCTTTCTTTTTTCTGTTTTTTGTTTTTCTTTAAGGAATCTGATTTGTTGGCTTAACCTAGCACGATTATCAGTGTTTTAGGAATCCTGCCTTTAAGCATCTCAGGTTCCTCTTGTGTGCTTTCTTCTCTATTATGGCATCTTCAAAGGGTGAAGCTGGAAATGTAGTGGAACCAAAGGTCATTAAATTGGACTTTGGAGATCCACTATATTTACATCCCAATGACACTAGTGGAGGTTCCATTCTTTCCTTTAAGTTGAATGGGACTGAGAACTATAAGGTTTGGTCGTGCGCGATGATCTTGGCTTTAGAGACTAAGAATAAAACTGGTTTTATAGATGGTTCATGTCCTCGTCCTATTGGTGACCCTTATCTTGAGAAACAATGGGATCGATGTAATTCTGTTGTCCTTTCGTGGATATTAAGCTCTCTGACTGAGGATTTGTTCCTTGGTCAAGTTTTTTCAAAAGAATCTTCCCAAGTGTGGGAAGAATTAAAAGAAACTTACGATAAGGTAGATGGATCTGTGACTTTCAATCTATATCAAAAAATAAATTGTTTAAGTCAAAACAATATGTCCGTCTCGGAGTACTACCATAAACTTAATTCTCTTTGGAAGCAATTTGACGCTCTGATTAAACTACCTTGTTGTACCTGCAAAGCATCTCATGATTTTTTACTTCACAATCAACTGATAAAACTCATGCAGTTCCTTATTGGACTTGATGACATTTACCAATCCATCAGAAGTAGTATTTTAACTAGAGACCCTCTTCCCTCTGTCAAAACTGCTTTTTCTCTTGTATCTAGGGAGTAGTCTCATAGAGGAATAAATACTAGCCAAAATCGTGTTAAACCTCAGAGTTCTGCCTTTTTTAGCAAAAGTTTTGAAAACAGACGAAAACCTGGAAAATCTCCAACAAATTTGGTTTGTAAACACTGTGGAAACACAGGTCACACTATTGAAAGATGCTTTAAATTGATAGGTTTTCCTAAAGATTTCAAAATCGGGCCAGACCTCAAAATCAAAGTCAAAATTTCAAACCTCAAAATTCTAACTTCAGAACCACCACTGGAAATGTTACCTCTTCTGAGTCCGTTAATGCTAAACCATCTTTTACTTTTTCAGAAGAGCAGGTTGCAAAATTTTTGAGTCTAATTGATCAAAAACCAAATCCTGATGAAGCGTTTGCCAATATGGCAGGTATGTTTCAAAGTTCTAATTCTGGGTGGATAATAGATTCAGGAGCCAACCAACATATGACTTGTAATTCTTTAGGCTTGGAAAATGTCGTTGACGTTTCTAATCTGAATCTTAGAGTCTGTCATCCTAACGGAACTAAGGCTAATATAAATAAAATTGGCAATCTGAAACTTTCCAATAATGTTACTCTTTTTGATGTTCTTCTTGTTCCTGAATTTAATGTCAATCTCTTATCTGTTCATAAATTAGCCAGGGACAATAAGGTGTTCATAAGATTTGATGAATCCAAATGTTATGTCAAGGACTGTCATCAAATGAGTATAGTGGGGATTGGTAGTCAGAGTGGTGGGCTTTATTTCTTCGACCAAAATTCTAAAACTACCAACTCGATTACTTCTAAAAACTGTGGTATGGTTCATTTTGTTTCTTCTCAACTCTGCCATAGTCGCCTTGGTCATCCAGCTGACCAAGTGCTTCAGGTCCTTAAGGAAAGACTCAATATCAGTAATGACTCTTGTGGTCCTTGTGAAGTTTGCCATAATGCAAAACAAACAAGAGAAAAATTTGGAAACAATATACATAAAACCCAAAATCTTGGAGATCTTATTCATCTTGATGTATGGGGTCCTTACCATGTTTCTAGTAAAGAAAGGTACAATTTTTTCCTAACTGTTGTTGATGATTTTACTAGAGCTGTTTGGGTTTATCTCTTGAAAGAAAAAAATGAGGTTTGTGAATACATTGAAAGCTTCTGTAATTTTCTGAAAACCCAGTTTGGCAAATCGGTCAAAATCTGTAGGACTGATAATGGGACTGAATTTGTTAACCAAAGATTAACTGAATTTTTTGAGTCCAAAGGAATTTTGCATCAAACTTCGTGTGTTTATACACCTCAGCAGAATGGGGTTGTAGAACGAAAACATAGACACTTGCTTAATGTGGCTAGGGCTCTCATGTTTCAGGCTGGAATCCCGCTTAACATGTGGAATGAGTGTGTATTAACTGCCACGTATCTTATAAATAGAACTCCTACGTCTGTCCTAAATGGTAAGAGTCCGTATGATCTGGTTTATGGTTTTCCCCCTATTCTTACTCATTTGAGAAAATTTGGGTGTCTCTGCTTTGCCTTAATTCCTAACATAACTGATAAGTTTTCTCCGAAATCTGAAAAGTGTGTTATGTTGGGTTATGCAAATTCTAAAAAAGGTTATAGACTTTATAGTCTTGACACAAAGAAATTATTTTTTTCAAGAGACGTCAAGTTTTATGAAAGTATTTTTCCTTTCAAAATGAGTAATGATGATATTGAATTGTTAAATACTGAAGGTGTTAATAGTCTTAATTTCTTTGATACTTTGTCTAGTTCTTCTAATAATTTTGATGTTGTGGGGCCCAATGATGAGGATGGTAGATCTACTCATGATGATATTAATCATTTGTCTGAACCTAGAACTAGTAACCATAGTGATCTAGGTAGCCTCATCAGGACTAACAATAGGCAACCTCTAGGCAGCTTTGAAATCCGATATAGTCAAGATTCTTCTTTAGAAGAAGAAGTTGACAGAAGAGTTACCAGTTGGCAGCCTTTGGGCAGTCCTAGCATGGTTGCCAGACACTCTCGTGATGCTGTTCATATAACTGAAAGGAATAGCGAAAATACAAATGAGGATTCTGTAGGTCATATCTCTGAGGGCGATTCTTCCGAAACTCAAACTGTTAGACGATCTGCTAGAACTAGTAGCTTTCCTCGGAAATTTGATGACTTTGTCATAGAGGGTAAAGTTAAATATGGAGTAGAAAGAGTTGTTAATTACTCTTGTCTGTCTGCCGAGAATTTCTGTTTTGTCTCAAATTTAAATAATCTGTTGAGCCCAAAAGTTTTAAAGATGCTTCTAATGATCAAAATTGGTTAAATGCCATGAATGACGAGATGGAGGCTTTACATAGGAATGGTACATGGTTTATCACCGATTTACCTAAGAATAGAAAAGCCATTGGTTGCAAGTGGATTTATAAAATTAAATATAAATCTACTGGTGAAATAGAGAGATATAAGGCTAGGTTAGTAGCTACGGGTTATAGTCAAAGGGAGGGTCTTGACTATGAAGAGACTTTCTCCCCTATGGTTAAAATGGTTACTGTTAGGTGTATTTTAGCCCTGGCTGTTCAATTTAACTGGCCTTTGTATCAGCTTGATGTAAATAATGCTTTTCTATATGGTGATCTTGTTGAGGATGTTTATATGACCCTTCCTGAAGGGTATTATAGTTCTGAGGATACCTGTGTTTGTAAATTGGTTAAATCATTATATGGTTTAAAACAAGCTCCTCGTCAATGGTATGCCAAACTTTCTGCCTGTTTAAACGAAAATGGTTTTGTGCAAAGTATAAGTGATTATTCATTGTTTACAAAACACGTTGACTCTGTTTTTCTTGTGCTTCTTGTTTATGTAGATGATATCATAATAACAGGAAATAGTATAAAAGAAATAAATAGTTTCAAAGAGTACTTAAAAACAAAGTTTTTAATCAAAGACTTGGGGAAATTAAAATACTTTTTAGGAATAGAAGTCCTTGAATGTATTAATGGTGTTTGCATGTCCCAAAGAAAGTACTGCTTGGAATTATTAAATGACTTTGGATACTTAGGGTGTAAGCCTTTGTCTACACCTATGGATGTAAACTTAGTTTTTTCAGATTCAAACAATCCTGAAGATTCTCTTTTGACTGACTGTACTGGGTATCAAAGGTTAATAGGCAGATTGATTTATCTTTTAGCCACTAGGCCTGATATTGCATTTGCTGTTCACTGTTTGAGTCAGTTTATGCATGCTCCTAGACAGTCTCATTTAAACCTTGCACTCAGAATTCTCAGATATCTGAAATTATCACCTGGAAAAGGAATCAGCTTAACAAGGTCAGAATTCTTTAACCTTACTGCTTATGTAGATGCTGATCGGGGTAAGTGTTTATCCTCTCGTCGATCTGTTACTGGTTATTGTTTTGTTTCTTGGAAATTCTTTAATTTCTTGGAAAAGTAAAAAACAAAACACTGTTTCACGATCTTCCGCTGAGTCTGAGTACAGGGCTATGGCCACTGTGTCGTGTGAAGTCATTTGGGTGCTTAAGATTTTGTCTGATCTGAATATAAATAATCTTCTTCCTGTTAGTTTATTTTGCGATAATAAATCTGCTATCCAAATAGCAAATAATCTTGCTTTTCACGAGCGAACCAAACACATTGAGATTGATGTACACTTTATTCGTGAAAAAATTTCCAGAGGTGTTTTAAAAATTGTTAAGATTTCTTCTCTTGAACAAACATCAGATATTTTAACCAAAGCCTTAAATATTACTCATCACAATTACTTGTGTTCAAAATTAAAAATGATTGACTTGTTTAAAAGTCAAGATTGAGGGCGGGTGTTAAAATACATGTATAAATCACAATCTTGACTTTCTCTAACTTAACTTTCTGTCCTTGTTTGTTACTATGTTAACAAAAAAGGGTAGATTGTGTCAAGTTTCAAAGGTCTAGTTGGTTGACATATCAAGAGGACTGCGCCTCACTTTTGAAGATAATACAAGGGTAGCGGAGCACATCTAATAAACTTGAAGGGGAAATTCTGTCAAAGTTTGAAAAATATATAAAGGAGCTGTACGCCTCATTTGGACTCACTTCTTCTTTTTCACATTTAGAATCAGATTTGTTTTCTCTCTAGTTTTATACATTCTACCATCATTAGGTTGGTAACCATTAGAAATAAGTTCTTCTTCTTTTCATTTAAAGCAGTAGTAGATCCTTTACAAGTAAGTGTATTCTTTTCTTATGTACTTTGTTTACTGTGGTTTATATAATAAATCTTCAAAATACATAGTTTGAACAATAATAAAAGTGAAAACCATGATAACCATACATGTAATTATTTCGTTTAGGGGACCTAAAAAGTACTTTTCAATAACCATAAGGAAAAAATTTGTAATTTGATCTTAATAAAATTATCCAATTATTTTTAATTATTTAATTATAATTATAATTATAATTTTTCAAATCGCAATAATTTATACTACCTTATAAACCTGATTTATCAAAAGTTTTAAAAACAATTTTTAATGTACAAAGTATACATTTATGTACAAAGTCTTAAAAGTCTTAAAAAAAACTCATAATGCATTAAGTACTACAACTTTATGCATTCAGTCTTAAAATCTTTTAATCTACAATTAAAATAACATATAATACAAGTTACTAATGCACATTATTACTTTTTCTTTTCTTGTTCCCAATATATTTTTGACATTTTTCACTCATGTCTTCACTCTCTCATACCTTTATGTCTTTTCCTCATCCCCCAATGTGAGATTCAAACTGATATTCACCATGAGATATTAAAAGTTATCTCATTCATCTCTCATTCAATTGCTCTAGAACTCTCGGTCTCGCTCTCGATCTCTTGATTCTTTGCTCTTGGTGTAAATAGAACACATTTGTGGAGTCGTTTAAATATGTTGGATTTTAAATATATTGGATTTTAAACTGTAATACAATTTTTTTCATCGATAGACTGTAATTGGAACCATAACTTTTATTTATTCAAATTGTATTAATATGTAAAGACCAAATATAACTTATATCATCGTTAAATCTTCTCTAATAAAACCAGTGAAACTTCAAAATCGTTAAATCTTCTCTAATAAAACCAGTGAAACTTCAAAATCGTTAAAATTCACGGTCCCCGTCGTATTGCGCATGTACACAACTAGTTACTTTAAAATCATAGTAAATGACTTTCCAATTTTAAGTAATTAAGTTTTTGGATAAGTTATTTGAACATATAAATCATTAAACTCTTTAAAATCGATTAAATAAATCATTTTGACATATAAAGACGGTTAATATGGTAAAATCATGAAAAATGTCCCAGAAACTCAAATTTTTTTGATATTTTAGAGCAATTAAGTCAACATATTTTTGAACGAATAAACCCTTATACTTCCATTAGTTATTCTAAAACATATAAGTAAAAAATTACATAAACCCATAAAATAAAGGGTTTATCGTTAATTTACCATTTTTCATTAATTACTTTAATGTTTTTGCCCCTATTTAACAAAAAAAATACCCGGGTTTTTTAGAGAGGTGCCTCTCTAAAAACTATCTTTTTGTGAGTTCCTTCTGAGCATGACACGGGTCTGACCAAAAAGGCAACAGATGACAACTCCTACAAACATTGTAGCTCTCTAAAAATTCGTTCCTACGAGTTCCTCCTAGCTTGATACGTGTCCCCTGAAAAGTGCGTTTGTCTTTAATAGCTGACAACTTTCTAAAAACCACTATAACTCTATAAATCCTAGGATTTTGTGAGGTTTTTTTTTTTTTTAATTCATCAATTTTTGTAAAAGTGGTATAGAGATTCAAAAAAAGAAGCATGACTTTAATATAAGATTCATAGGAAACATTGAACTAAACGATGTAGTAAACCAATATGAAAAAAACTAAATGGTTTCTAGGTATGCCTCCCTTTCATGTAGATCAGTTGCTAGTTAGTGCACCTTAAATACCAACGAGTTAAGTATGTTCTAAACATGTAAAATTCAAGCAAATATTCATTTCGAAGGAAGAGATGAAGTTGACGTTGGGAAGGTTGGGAAGGAAATGCCTTGACAAAGATTATGAGATAAGAACTGACTCTGACAAAGAAAGATGTGTGGTGGTTTGTGTAGATGAAAAGTCAAATGGAGGGTTAGAGCAGTATCATTTAAGAATACTAATATACAACAGATCCGATGAATGGAGGACCAACATACGTGTTCAAACATATAACTCCATCCCAACCATGGTCAAACAACCAAGAAAGTGTTGGGTAACATACTTAAAGAAGTAATGAGTCAGTATAGCAGAATATACAAGGGAAAAGAAATCCAAGAAAATATGAATGTCTAACATTAACATTACCTACTCGCAAGCATGGTGGGCGAAGTGCTATTTGCTACACTACTTAGGGGTTCCCACAGAAAATTCATTTAAATAACTCTCTACCTACTTTCACAATCTACAACTGAAGAACCCGTGGACCTTTATCAACATCTTGACGGATAACATGAAAAGGTTTGAATGGTGCTTTGTTGCCATTGATGTTGCGGTAAGCCTGTTATTCATTTCATATTTTAATTAACAATGTCGGGGTTGGCTTTTCATTTAAATGAATTCCGATCATTTGCAGATTCAGGCAATTCTAAATAATTTGCGATCACTAATCGTAATCGACGATGCCCATTTGAAATGTCCATATTTGGGTATCGTGTTCTTAGCAATTGCTATGGATGAAAATAACCAAATAATCCCCCTTGCGTATAGAGTTGGGAAGCCAAATATGACATGTAACACCTTCAAATCTTGAAAGAGCAGCTAATTTAAAATTTTCAATAATACATCAAATAAGGAATTAAATCCCTTTCTAAAAGTTATCAATTGATTACCTACAATGGCAATCTAAAATTTAACTTCAAAACATAATATTCCAAACTTTCCACACACACACACACACACACACACATATATAGGGACGAGAGTTACTAAAATCCAATAACCTGTTGCTAACTCCAACATATGAAAGATGTCCCCCGGATAGCTATTTCCTTCTCATGCATCTATCTGTCACTCAACTCTTCACGGTGTTGCTAGTACTATTCCTCAACAAGGACCTAATGCACATGTTGACAAATAAAAAATGTTAGGCTTAACACCTAGTAAGTTCAAGAAATTTTCATCATAAGTATGTATGGTAAAATTGAAAGACTGTTTATTAAATATAATTTCTCAAATGAAATGTCTTTATCATAAAAGCAACATCTTTCTAAAACCCACCATTTATTAAATGAAAACCCATAAACTGAAACACCTATTTATACGAAAACAAAAACCCCATACTCACACAACCAAGAATAAAGCTATAAACATTAAAATAGAAGACATAGCTTTAATCAGATCATTTTGTATAATTATATCATCTTTACCTTTGGGAGGGTAAAAAACATCATAAGTTGACGGGATAGACCCAATTTAAGACTGGTTGTGATAGAACACATAAGTAAGCCATAATTTAATGTTATATAAGCATCACTTATAGATAAATAAACATTAACATCAATCTTATCCGGGTCCTTAGTCAAATGGATTAACAAGCTCAACTTTATCCAAGTCTTTCACTTAAAGAGTCATCGAGTTCAACCTTATTCAGGTCTTTACCCTAGGATTCCCAAATCTAAGTTAAGTTTGTTCACTAAAATTGACAGTCACTACGAACTAAATGGTCACAAAGTTCAACTCTATCCAAGTCTTTACCTTGAGTTCCTGGTACGGATTACACAATCATCAAGTTCAAATTTATCCAAGTCTTTACCTTAAGTCCTCTGTTGATTCAAGTTTCTAGTTATAATACAGGTATGTCTATCTCATTCCAAACTGACTCCTGTGTGTATGGATCCATTGTGTTGCGGTCTATATTACATAACTCCAACTGAATGACCAACACACTCAATACATGTAATTCACAATAAATATGCCATAACCACATATAAACTCCAAAAACTCAACCTAGTGCAAAATAAAACCAGACAAATGTCCCCAGGACTCATCTGAGTCAAAGCCGAGTCAAAAGCTCAACAACTCCATTGACTATATAATAAAAGTCATCAAAAGGAAATAAATGTATTCAATCAACGTTTATGCAAACACATACTCTAAAGGCATGATTAACTCGAAAACCCATCATTGGTCAGGAAAAACCATTTTCCATCAAAAACATACCATTTATATTTTCAAAATGTCCCATAGCATAATAATATGCATTTTCCAAATCAAATGTCCTAAAATGAATTATCACCAAATAATCTTCATTTATAAAATAAATTATCAAAAGAATTCACACTTATATTTGTCAAAATGTTCAAAAACCCCAAATACAATTATTATAATGCCCGTGTTCTCGAGAAATTATCATCATGGGTGTAAGGTATTTTATGATGAAACAATGAATATCTTACCAAGCACAGGTGCATTTTGTCATTTAAGCAAAACTAGATGGTCAAAGTATTAGAAATGAATTTACTTGATATTTGGGGTATAAACCCCTCCCCCCAAGCCTCCTACACTTTATCTTCGAGGTTATTCAAATAGTTCAAGGGAGAGAAATCCATTTTCTTGGATGAATAAATTAAGTTGAGATTCAAGGAAGAAATTTTTTGGTGTCGATGGATGGAAAAACTTGCTTAAAGATTAGATCTCAAAGCCACAATTGAAGCTTCATTTTAAGCTCTACACAGGTAAGACTTTACAACTTAGATTTTCTTCTTCTCAGTCAAAATCTTGTATTCTTAGTATTGAGAGCTCAAAGTTGGAGCTACATAGGTTGTATTGTATCTATTTTGAGTAGATACAAGTTTGAAGAACACATTTTCTTCCTTCAAATGAGATTTTCACGTTTTTGGTTGTTGTCCAGATGTTGTAAAAATCATAATAGTTCACTCTTAGATTGATTTGAGGCATGTAATATGTCTTGGAACTACTGAGATGTCCTCTACAAACTGTATGTTTTGAGGAAAAGCTGATTCGGACTATAAGTAGGTCCAAAAGCGAGTTTAATAGCACAAGTCTGTTTTATGACGAGAATGAATAATCTGTGTTCAAATATTCGTATAAGATTGGTTTTAAATCCATTGGGAATGATTCTTGATGAGTTGGAAGGGTCAAAGTGTTGTCCAAATATTTTGTTTAGAGTTCTTTCATTGATTTGGTAATTGCATATTGATTTATCTAGGTAGCAAGAAGATTGCGAAAGTTGGATGAAACCTAGGTTTAACATAACCTAGCAAAGGTGAGTTCAAGTTGCTTTGTGAAAACTATGTACATGCCAAAAATGTCATTTTGATGTATTGAATTGTTATTATTGATATTTATCAAACGTGTTGGTTACTTGATGACATTTGCATCTTTGGGTATATTTGATCTTATAAATCTTGTAAAATACTTATTTGAGGATTTTAGACATTTGGATAAATAAATCATAAAATGTGGTATGTTGATGATTTATGGTATAAATGGACATTATTCGACGTTATTATGATTTTAGTGTATTTTGTTTTATAAACCGTTTAGAAAATGCACCTTATTGTGTGATCACACGTTTGGAAATAAAAAAGGGTATGTTTTCACTTAGAAAATAAATTATCCCAATCAATGATGGGTTTTGAGTTAATTATACTTTTTGAGCAAGTGTTTGCAAAAATGTCGATTGAGTATGTTTTTATTAGTTTTGTTGACTTCTATTAAGCGGTGAAATAAGTGTGGAGTATTTTTGGGTTAATCTTGGCTCATTTGAGTTTTGGGGACATTTGTCTAGTTAAGCCTTGGACATGATATGCATTTATTGTATTTTTTAGTTGAGAATTACATGTTTTGAGTGCGTTATTTGACTATAATGCATTGGATCCATATGCATAAGAGCTAGTCGCGTTTGGTAAGTGAGGAGTCTTGATGTTTTCATTTTGTGACCCATACTCGATAAGGCATTGTGGACGTCTCGATATTGCAAGTGTGAAACCTTATGAGTTGGACTCTGAGACCATGAGTATTGTGGTTATTGTAGTAGGCTTGTTTGAAAGAGAGAAGAAGTCGCTTCAACGATGCAATCAGACCTGTGAGAGTAAGCATGAGAAGCCAGTCTGTCTGCAATTGAGTTGCCTTGTCTATAGATACGAGACCATCTTTGATGCCTTAATCCTTATGCATTAGGGTTAAATGCTTTGTGCTATCAAGTTGGAAGTTTTGAGGTTCTTATCTTGAATGCTAGTGAGTAGACACTAAAGGTTGAATGACTTAAGGTTGGAACTCTACTAGAGAGCGAATGGGAACTAAGATTGGTATCCTTGAGGTGAAGCCTAGTGGGGTGTGTGCACTAAAGGTACTGTGACCTTGAGGTGACACTCAGTAAATGGTGTGCACTAAAGGTATTGGGTACTTGAAGTGACGCTTAATATAGTGTGCACTAAAGTCAATGATCTGAGGTGTAGTTTGATAACATAAATACGTGGCATACTTTTTGTATACCCGCCACGTTCAACGAAAACGAGTCTCCCTTATCACTGAACGATGTTGATTTTGGATATAGATTTTATCCATCTTTTGGTGACATTTTGACTATGGATTGCTATCCATGATTTATGGTATTGCGTATTGATTCTTATCCATATTTTTGGATGTTTTGGATAATGGAGTTTTATTCATGTTTTTAGTATTTGAATATTAAAACTTGTTCACATTTTGGATGAGTACTTTTTTTTTATTAACCTAGATATCCAACCTACTATGCGAGCCGACTAATCCTAGGGCTACCACCTGCTTTGCAGATAACCCGGAGTCACCACATTTGAACCTCCGTGGCCACAAGGGGATTTTTATTCTTCCTTGGATTTGAACATGGGACCTCTTGGTACTTTTGACCTTTGGAGCCAAGCTCAAACCAATCAGGCACCACCCTTGTGGTTCATTTTGGATGAGTATTTGGGTTTCAGTCCATGTTAAATGGGTATTTTGGTTAATGACATTTCATCACGGAAATGGTGGGTTTTATGACTGATGTCGCTTTTACTTGTAATACATTTCATTTTGGAAATTGTGATCTAAATAAGTAGTCTTTCAGTTTTACCGTTTTATAATTATTATGAAAATGACTTGAACTCACTAGGCGTTAAGGTTAACCCTTTTTATTTGTTGGCATGTATATCAGGTCCTAGTTGGGGAATGGTATTGTTGATCCTCTTTCTCAGTGATTTGATGATGATCCATTTTATATATCTAAGTGTATTATTTATGTATTCTGCTTCAACGATCTTCACTGAGTCTGTTCAGTGATCACTGAATATGTATTGTAATTCATTCAGAGACCAATATACTTCAAGAAGACAAAATTCACACCACAGATCGTTCAGCGATGTCGAAGACAGAAGCTGAAGATTAGAGACCAACAAGTTCGTAATCTGAAGCGGTTTTCAGTGATAACAAGCTCGTCTACACAAGTGTGAAATATGCACAAGATTCAACGAACACTGATGGGACCTTCAGCGTCATTGTAGTGTTCAGCAATCAAATGAATCTTGTCGAGCAAGATAGTTTTTGTCTTGTCCTTCTGCACACAAAGGACAAACACATACCTTTCTAAGTAAATTACAGTACAGAGTCATTCATTTGACTCCAAACATGCTTACCTACTTTATGAAAGAGGACTGTTCGTATACAGCCAAAAGGACTGTATACTGTAACAAAGGACAAGCTTTTCTTTAAAAGCTTGCCACGTGCTTTTGTACCTTCTAAATTACATTTAATGCAATAGGTATAAATAACTGAGTAGTTCTCTTCTCAGTTATCATCTTCCTCACTCTAAACTAACCCAAGAGGTTAATTCTCTCTCTACTCTATGTCTAAGAGAAAGACCCACTTTAACAAGCTAAGAGCATATTATTTCTTACCTTATTTCTTGTAGCAAGTATTTTCTGATTGCTATCTATAATTTTGTGTGTATCTTAGATTGTTTAGATAGGTTCTCTATCCTATCTCTTCCGCAAAAAATCTGTAAAATTTGTATTGATCTTCTTTATTAATATATAATTTTTAAAAGTGAAAGTTGTTGTGTTTGTATTCATCCCCTCCTCCTTCTATAAACTGTTACCTATAAACTCTTGTAGATTCTGCTAGGACCAACAAGTGATAATCCAAGTGCAGGTATTCAGACACGTCGTGGTCTAGGTAATAATTGTCTTTTTGTCAACTTTCTTTCCTTAGTTGAACCCAAGAAAATCAATGAGGCTATCACTGACCCTACATGGGTCATTGCTATGCAAGAACTCATTGAGTTTGATAGAAACAAAGTATGGTACCTTGTCCCACGTCCATCTGAAAAAACTGTGATAGGCATGCCTAATGGTTTTATCGCAATAAGTTAGATCAACAAGGAATTGTAGCCCAAAATAAGGCTTGTCTTGTCGCTCAGGGATAAAGGATAGAAGAAGGAATCGATTATGACGAAACCTTCGTATTATTGGCTAGACTCGAAACTATTTGACTCTTTCTAGCCTATACTGCCCATAATGACTTTAAAGTCTACTAAATGGATGTAAAGAACGCTTTTTCTGAATGAAAAAATTTAGGAGGAAGTATACGTTGAACAACCTCCAGGGTTTCTTGACCATGAATATCCTAATCATGTCTATCAATTGGATAAAGCTCTTTATGGGTTAAAATAGGCCCCTCGTGCCTGGTATGACACCCCTTTCTTCATTTCTAATCTCTAAAAAATCTGTCCGTGAAAAGATTGACCATACCCTATTTCTTAGGAAAGTCAAAGGTCATATCATTCTAGTCAAAATTTAGATTGATGATATTATATTTGGTTCCACTAATCCCTCTTTATGTTTTCGGTTCGCCGAACGCATGAAGAAAGAATATCAGATAAGCATGATGAGAGAACTGACTTATTTTCTAGATCTTCAGATCAAACATTCTGATAAAGGTATCTTTATCAATCAAAGTAAGTACGTCAGAGATATGTTGAAGAAATTCGACTTAACCAAGAGTTCATCTATGAAGACTCCAATGGTTCCTTCTCTCTATGTTGAACAAGGACCCAAATGGAAATCCTGTAAACATTACAGTCTATAGAGGAATGTTCGGCTTATTGTTGTATCTCACAGCTAGCCAACCTCATATTATGTAGTCTACATGTTTATCTTATCTGATTGTTGTAGAACGCATATTCAGATATCTTAAGGGAACTTCTAATATAGGCCTTTGGTATCCAAATACTTGGGTTTTGACCTAAATGGTTATGCGGATTGTGATTTTGCGGGTTGCAAAATTGATAGGAAAAACACCATTGGAGGCTGTCAACTTCTAGGTGGAAGGTTGGTGAGCTGGACAAACAAGAAGCAAAATTCAGTGTCCACATCAACTAATGAGGCTCAATATGTTGCCGCTGGAAGCTGCTACGCCCAAATCCTTTGAATGAAAAACCATCTCATCAATTATGATCTTCAGCTCCAAAGATCACTATCTGCTGCGATAACACTAGTGCCATTGCAATTGCAAACAACCTTGTTCTTTACTCCAAGACCAAACATATTGAGATCAGATATCATTTTATCATAGATCTTGTTATGAATGGTGATATTGAACTTCACTTCATATGTACTGAGTACCAACTCCCTACCTTTTTACAAAGCCTTTTGATGAGACAAGATTTAACATCTTAATCAGTGAACTTGAAATGTTGAACGCTGGGGGTTAATTCCTTCAACTATAAGCAATACTCAATGACATATAAGTGAAATGATTTTGTGTTCTTATTATATCACTGAACTCTTGAGTAAATGTATCTTTCTCTCTAAGATATGTATACTTATCTTCTCTTCTAAAATCTTAAAACCATCACTAAATCTTTCTCATTCTGTGAACAAAATGTTTTAAAAGATATGTTTCAGTGTTTCCTTCTATCACTGACCTCTTGAGTAAGAATATCTCTAAGGTATATCTATTTATCTTTCTTAAAACAAAACTATCGCTCAATCTTTCCTTATTCAATGATTAAAATGTTTTAAAAGGTGAAATGATTCCGTGTTTCTCTATCACTGAAGTTCTTCGACAAATATATATTAGTTTTAAGATATGTTTTTCTTTTCTTAACTTAAAACTATCACTAAACTTTCTTATTCAGTGATCTTGTGTTTTAAAAGAATCTTAAACAATCACTGAACTCTTTTCTTATTCAGTGATCTTTTAGAAGAAAAATAAAAATGAACGCTCATATTTTTATGATCTCATTAATTTTTAATTAGAATAATGAACTCTCATTAGGCGCGCCTCCTTCTGACACACGTGGTCTATTACTATTCCACCCAGTCACATGATGATGATGTGTAAAGTTTTTCACCATTGCACATTTTTAAGCATCGTTTGTCTCTTTTCTCTTTCTATCTCATCTCACCTATAAATATGAGAGTTTCCCTCTCATATTTTTATTTACGTTTACAACAAACTCTCAAAAGAACCTTTTCTCTCAAGATTTGTGCAAACAAGAACCTTTAAGAACATCAAACTAGTTTCCTTCTTTTCTCCTCGAAATAGGTTTGTTAATCTATATTTTTGACTGTTTTTCTTCTCAAGAAACTTTGTTTGATATTTAAAAATGTTTCGTCTTTCTTTTAAATACAAACAAATAGGTTAAAAATTATTCTTCTTCTTGATTTTAACCTAAGTTTCAAAACCCTAATTTGCTTGAAAAACCCTAATCTTCTTATGGATTTTTCAAAAGAAAGTTTTCTTTCATAACTTTAACCTAAAGTCCCTTTCTAAAGTTAATCTATGCAACTTTCGTTTTTTGATTCATTTTATTAACAAAAATGGCTGTTTCAAGTATTAATTTCACTTTCGAGGAAATCTCCTTCAAGCCTAGCAACCATGTCGTTCTGCTCGACATTCCTGCAACCAAGTCTCAATTTGAAAATGCTACCAACTTCCTAAGAACTCTGTACTGGGACTCACACTTACCTTCGAACCAGTAATGGTGAAGGATATGCTCTAACAATTTTGGTATACTACTGAGGCCAAGGAAGTAACTGACAAGGTTGGGAACACTGCTGACAAGATATTCTTCACCTACAACAACATGACCATTAGTTTCGGCATCCAACCATCAAGACTGCTCTACGTCTTCCAAAGACTGTGCTCTTTGCCAAAGAACCTGACACTGAACATATCATCAAGACACTAGATGGTGTCGGGTACAATTGGCCACTAAAGAAGGACTCAAACACTAAGTTGAACAAGTCCTTGACGAAGATAGAGAAGAACCGTATGTCTGCCTTTTGGCAATAGCTATTCTCACACTTCATTCAGTGCATGGGCGGTAAGACATGCGGACAGGACCAAGCCTCACGTGTAGCACTAAACATTGGCATTTCAGTTATTTGAAATATCAACGTGAACTACGCACAACTGATATTCGAAGACCTAATGCTGAAGTTGAACAAGCATCAACTTGAGAAGGTGTTGTCATAAACAAGGTTTCTCAGTGGAGTCCTCTCCTAAATCCTTGGCTACAACTACCCCACTGAAGGTAATCTTCCCATATTCCGACTTGGGTCTAGAATTCTCGACCACAAGACCAAGCCGTCAAACATTGTTCTATTCATCCCAATGATAAGGATAGCCAATGGTTCTTCTACTCTTCCTTCTACTTCTTCTTCTCTTTCTACAATGGTTAAGATGGGGCAAACCCCCCTTAGTCTATCCCGACCACCACCACCTTATCCTCTAAAAAGAGAACATAGTCTGAAGCCCATCTTAGTCCCTTAATGAGGGTTAATAAAGCCAAAAAGGGGAAATCCACACTTCTAACCGTGACTTCTCAAAAGGTCCAGTTATTGAAAAAGATCCTTACCCACGAGGCACTTGCTGTAACCCCACCTAGCTCTTCAGTGATCTCCTCAGGCACTGTCATACAAGTGGCTACTCTCCTAACCGATTCAATGAACCAAATCACTGAAAATGTGAATATTAGCATCATCACTGCTGAACACTCACATTCTTTCTCAGCCATCATCTCCTCTCCTCCCTCCTTGGTCTCCATCACACGCGTTGATGATCCCATGGTTGTTATCCCCACTATTGGTGAATCCATCACCACAGGACCTGAGGTAGCTCTTCTCAAGGCTCCTCAAACACTTGTAGCCGATCCTCAAGACGGTGCACGTGCTATAACCAGTGTCAATCCTTCAGATGACGCTGAGGACCCCTCAGGTAATCACCTAGCCTCCCTTTCTTTCTTTTATTCTAACCTTGAGCCCTCTTATGCTTAACCTTTTCCTGACTTTATAGGTTCTTCTGGGAATGAACCCACAACCATTGAGACTGAAGCTGAAGTCTATGATATGGCTGAGGACGTGAAGTTGCTATTGCCTGTTGTTGCCACAGTCCTTGATAAAATGGACGAGGTGCACAAGGCTATGCCCTTCAAGGAAGACTTGACCAATGACCTCTCTGCTGTCAAAGCTGAGGTCTATGAAGTCAAGGAGTCGTTGATGACTGTGAAGACTGAAGTCTAAGCCAATGCTGAGGTTGTAGCTGCTCTCACCAGCTAGGCTGACGAAGTCCAGGCTCAGCTCACTGATAAGTATCAATTTATTTGATACTTTTACACTTTTTCTTTACTTTATTTACCCATTTTATTTTCCTAAAATTCCGTAAATTGAGTCTTTTTGTTTTATTTTTCTATCTTTTTTATATTGGAGCTAAATTGATGTGATAAACATGTTTACTTCTTGGATATGTGCTGATTTTTGGAAAATAGCCTTGTTAATAGGTATTTGGCTGAAGCATGCTACAACGTGTGCTGCAGCATGATTCTAGGGGCAGTTTTGAGAATAGTACAGGGAATCTTTTGATGTCCAATTCTTCTTTTTGGCAGCCTATCTCCTGCAGCTTTAAAGATGTCATGGTACAGATTTAAGATCTGATTTTTGACTATTATCTAGGTAGCATTGCTTTACTCATTGGACAAGGCAAAAAATTGGGTAAAGGCTTTATCTTTTGGTCCTTGTCCTCGCTTCTCCCACTATATAAAGGGGGAGGTTTGGCATTGTAGAAGCAAGTAATTTATAGGCAAGCAATCCTAGAGAAACAATCTAGTAGTTTGAATGTTAAAGGTTCTTTTGGGTTTAAAGTTTTGTTTGGAAGTATTTTATTTTTCTTCTTTATAATTCCTCTTTACATTAATTTCTTCTATTATCTTTTTTTCTTTTATGCTCTACTTATTATGCTTTATTATTATTCATGTAATTAATTTTTCTAGTTTAAGTATTGTTAGACGTTTTTATAATTACGCTTAGCATTTATTTCCTCTATGTTATTTTCCTTTCTTATGCTTTATTATTTACGCAATTAATTTTTCAAGTATGTTAGGCTAAAAATATAGCTTAGGTGTTGGGTGATGTAAAAAGAAAAACCAATTCCGTTTGTGGAAATATAAATTATAATCTTTACAACTACGTCATTCAAGTTTTTTGTTGCTAAAACATCATCCATGGACAAGTTGATCACTTGTTTAAAAGTGTTAAAGTGTGTTGGATTTAGAGATAAACCAACAAGCACACATCAACTTGAATGATATAAAAGTATGCTCGAGTGAGTTACTTAGAATTGAAGAGACACATTTTCACTCCATTTAGCTTATAAAATGAATAGTTTGAGCCAATGTTGTGACTCCAGCCTTGCATAGAGATATGAAGATTTGATCTATGACTGTGTGTCATTCTATATCTCGAGTGAGTACCTTAAAGGAGCAAATAGTTGTAAAGATAAGTGTTATCTCTCATTCCTTGAATGTAAAAGTATAGAAAAAGTAAAACAACAAGTACTGACAGAAGCTGATCTGTCTCAGAAGACAACAGAGGACAATCAGCAGAAGAAGCTCAATCGTACAAGATTCAAGTGACAGAACCTCCGTCATCCATCACAGAGGTTCTGGAAACTTGTCCTCTGCAAAGGCCATGCTACAAGTCAAAGACGACAGAACCTCTGTCGTGTCTCACAGAGGTTCTGGAAGATTTCCTCTGCGTGCTACAAAGTTTCATCCAGCAGAGCCTCTGTGATGTCTCACAGAGGATYTGCAAAAATGTCTTCTGTGTAGATTATCTTTAGCTCGTTTTTCTTAGGTTTATTAGCTGCTCGTGACTTTCACGTGATCTTGTCTGTAATCTGTTTTAGATGAACGACTTAGATTTAATTGCTTTAGGTCGTGTCAGGAAACGGTTACTTGCCTGTATAAATAGCAGCATAGGCCTTTGTTTTTCGTGTGCTTCCAGAATTGTAATTGTCAATATTTTCAATCGATTGAAAATCTTTTGAAGCTTTTCTCTTCGTGTTATTCAAGTGTTCTTCATTGTGTTCATACCGATTGCTGCTTGTTTGATTATAATACTTTCCGTTGCTTACTCACTATCAATCCAATCAATCAAGTAAATATTCAGTACCAGGAACTGAGTTATACGATCCTAACAATTGGTATCAGAGCCGGAATCAAATTTTAATTTGATTATTTCTGTTCTTGGTATTCATCCTTTGTCAACTCTAGAACACACAGTCTTCTTCTTCAAGTTTACTCTGTTTTTCACTGTTTTATCAATTTTCTCCTATTTTCTTTTGATTCTTCTTCAATCAATGGCAAATGTGGCCAATACATCATTTATGAGTACGGGTTCACAGTCTAAACCACCCACGCTCATTCGTGAGGAATTTCCTCAATGGAAAATCCGAATGGTGAGTTTTCTTGAGGGTATTCATCCTAGGATTTGCGAATTCCTATACAATCCTCCTTACGTCCCAATGAACCTCATTCCAAGAGTTCCTGCAACTCAAACTACACCAGAAATTCCAGAGCATTATGAGCCTCGTCCCGATGCTAACTAGAGTGACGAAGACAAGGTAATCGTCGAATTAGGGAACAAATGTAAACGGTTGTTA
>NC_037531.1:1834013-1834800 GCF_001531365.2 Cynara cardunculus var. scolymus
CTAGTCACAGATGAATCCTCTGATGACGACGATCAGAAGGGTCTTCTCGCATGGGAAGACTCAAACACAGAGGATGAATTCTTCTGTGGGATGGCTGAAGTTGAGACAGACTCCTCTGCAAGAAATGACCAAGAGGTATCTACTTCCTCCTCTTCTGATTCTTTTGATTTGTTCATAGAGATTCTTGAAAATCTCGACCAATGTCATTTGGAGCATCAAAGTTCAAAAGAAAAGTTTTTATTTTGTGAAAAGGAAGTCAGGTTGCTCACAGAAGAAAGAAACCGTTTTTTCAAAATGTTTGAAGAAGAGCAAACCAAATTTTTAAATCTTGAAAATTCTTCCAAACTAAAGCTAGCCAAGCTTGAAAAGGATTTGAAAATAAAGGTGGAAGAGTTGAGACAGATGGAGCACGAGAAGTGTAATGTTACCTTTGTGAAGGAGTTCTTTCAAAAGGAAAGGGAGTTTTTGCATCAAGAGGTGCTTGATAGAGAACTCAAATTAAAGAAATTTCAAGAGGCTCAAAACATTTACAAAAAGATAAATGTCAACTTGGGCAGAAGAGGTCTAGGTTTCTCAGAAATTGATAACAAACCCGGTTTTAAAATAAACAAAACTCTAGAGAATACCTTTAGATCCTCAAATAATTTGAAAAGCAAAATTTTTAAATCTAAGCCCACCTTCAAGAGGAGAAAAATGTTGGTTGAACCAGAAACTAAATCGTGTTTATCTTTTGAAAATATAGCTTATGAAGACTATATTGACTCCTTCTCACCTTCTGCAAAGAAGG
>NC_037531.1:1834900-1837084 GCF_001531365.2 Cynara cardunculus var. scolymus
ATAAAATATCAATTTCATAAAACATCATCACGAATCTGGTCAATAAATCCGGTCAACAAGTGTCCGATTTAAATACTTAGAAATAAATCCACCTTTGTCCGGACATCAAATCCGATCAACACCACATATCTTTTGAACGGTTTACACTTAGAACAAATACATATTTGAACGGATATCAAATCCAGACAACAGTCCGTTCAAGACCTGTCCGGTTTAAAAATAAACCGCTTCCCATGTAGTCGTATTCCTATTTCTTAGTATAAAATCATAAGTAATACTACTAATTATAAACCGCCCAACACTCAACCGGTTTACCAACTCCGGACAACAAACCGCTCATGGTTTGTCCGGTTTAAAACTAGTCCGGTCACTAAGCCGCTCAAGGCTTGTCCGGTTTTAAACAATCCAGACAATAAACCGTCTAAGACTTGTCCGGTTTAAATGCTTATCCGGTCACTCTTTGTCCGGATAAACACTTAGACAAAATAAACAAGGTTTCTTTCCAAAGATGACAATACGAAGCATGTAAACAAAAACCAGTAAAATCTTTATACAAAAAGGTTTAGAAACCACTCACCTTATAAAACTTTTGAATCCAAAACGTTAGAAATCAACCCTTTTGAAACTTGACACTTGAAATCAACTTGAAATCACCTCCTTTTAGTAAACCAGACAACACTTCTTTAAACCTTTCAATTTTTCTCAAAATAGCAGGGGAGAGTAACTGAAGAGATGAAGCCCCTTTTATACTTGCCAAAAATAGTAAGTCGGCTAAACCGGCTTCCCCCTTTCCACCTCATCCTTAAACACATGCACCCACACATACCCATATACCACATAACACCTATGCACACATGCACTCACACATACATGCATACATATAAACACATAATATATGTATATATATATATATACATACTCACACAAATATATATATATATATATCCGATTAATCCACAAATTCTCATACCGGCATGTATCAATTATTATGCTATCACGTAATTATTAAATCAGATAATCACGTATTAAATACCTTGGGTAATAACCAGGATCTGGTTATCACAAAACCCACTTCCGGCCATACTTGGATCAACGAAAGTGGTGGTGGTGATGGCGGAACTGGCGGTTGCAATGGAACGATGTGGAAGCAAGGGCAGTTTAGGAGGGTCATCAGGCAAGTTGAGGGGGATTGTGGAGGAGAGGCGGCAGGTTGAGGAGAGATGTTTTGGAGAAGAAACCCACTTCCAGCCATACTCGGATCAACGAAAGTGGTGGTGGTGATGGCAGAACTGGCGGAGAAGAAACCCACTTCCGGCCATACTCGGATGAACGAAAGTGGTGGTGGTGATGACGGAACTGGCGGTTGCAATGGAACGATGTGGAAGCAAGGGCAGTTTAGGGGGGTCATCAGGCAAGTTGAGGGGGATAGAGAAGGAGAGGCGGCAGGTTGAGTAGAGAGAAAACAAAAACCCTATTTTGAAGGAGAGGGTGAAGGGAAAAGGAAATGGAGACGGAGACTGAAACGGAAACGGAAAAGAAAAAGAAAGCCGGTGAATATAGAAGGGTTTTTAGTAAATATTAACTAATAAAGCTTGAGAAAAGGGGAGAGGAGAGAAATCAGTTTTCAGCCCTTAGAAGAGGCCACGTCACTGGACGTGGTTTCTTCTTTAATATACATAAGATTATAACACTTTATATGGTGGCGATATATATATATATATATATATATATATATATATGGGGAAGATCAAACGTTAACCAATAACTTTGTGTTAACTTTGAAAACCATGACAACCAATCAAATTCCATTCTTCTTGTAGATTTATGTCATACTCACATTTTAATTACAAGGGTATTTCAATAAATTTATTTGATATGTAACTCCCAAACAATTAATGGGGAGTTACAAATCATCAAATCCCAAAAAATATACATTTATAATATTTATAATATTAATAATTTTATTTTTTTTTAATCTTGATCTTCCATGTTTATTGTTTTATCAATTTTTAATTCGCATAGAAAACACGGTAGTAAAAAATTTCGGTATCGATCAAGCTAATATAGATAAACGCAATAGAAAATAAATCGACAACAGTGAGAAGATTAAAATGGTTTATGATGACAATCGGAGTTCGAGGTCGGGAATTGAAGAAATTAACCAAAGCGAATGTCTTGGTAATA
>NC_037531.1:1837790-1840460 GCF_001531365.2 Cynara cardunculus var. scolymus
CCTAAATACCCTTTTCAACATTGTTCACTTATCTTTATGCAATTTTAAATTTAAAAAAATAAGTTTTTATCATGATTAATCACAACCGTTTATTGAAAGATTGAATGGCCAAGATCGGTTAACAAAGTTAACACAAAAATTTTGGTTAACATTTGATCTTACCCCTATATATATATATATATATATATATATATGCCTAATCAAATGAGAACTGATTAGTTTGTGGTAACTGTGAGGTTCAATGTAAGCCAACCATTTAAATAATTAATGTTATATCCTCAATAACATAAAGGGTAAATTGGTAATGTTATAATCATAAAACCCTAACCCTATTTTTCTTCCTTCCTTCATCGACTAACCCTGTTTTTCTGCTACCATCACGCTTGCCATTGATGCTTCTTCTTATTCATCAAGTCGGCCGACGAGCTCCAAGTCCGACACCATTCTTCGTCGGCGGCGGCGCTAATCGAGCATACCTGACTGAACTTAAGAGCGTGTTGTTCCCGGCAAGTTGGAGATTGCCGCTGACAAAAACGAGCATACCGTCGGCAGGTCCGGAAGGCTGGCAATCGACAGTGGTGATGCTATGTTTGCACTACTGAAAAGTCTAGAAATCGATGGTGAAACAGAACAGAAGAATAACTTTTGGTCTTTTGATTGATTTTCCTTACAACGATTACAACTAGAGAAGGAAAATAAATAAGCCTAACAATCAACTAAAAAAGGAAATAGATAATTAAAGGACCAAGATTTAAGGAAGGAATATATGGACGAAAATAGAGAAAATCCTATACTCCCCCTCAAGATGGAGCATGGAGATCGCAAATGCCCATCTTGTTTAGTAGAGAACGAAGTTGTTGCGTGCCGAGACCCTTGGTCAGGAGGTCTGCAAGTTGAAGTTTGCTTTCAATTGGTTGTGGCTCGATGTCTCTGGTCTCTACACGTTCACGAACAAAGAAACAATCCATTTCGACATGTTTTGTTCGTTCATGATAAACGGGATTGTTGGCTATGTGACGAGCCGCTTGATTGTCACAAAACAAGGATGTTTGTGTTGTGAGTTGAACTTGCATATCTTTGAGTAACCATCTCAACCACAGGACTTCACTAACAGTGGAAGCCATCGCTCTATATTCTGCCTCTGCCGAAGACCGAGAGACGACTGATTGCTTCTTCGTTTTCCAAGAAATGGGGCCGCCACCGAATAAAAGAAGGTACCCTGTTCTGGACCGTCTTGTGAAAGGACACCCAAGCCAGTTTGAGTCACAGTAAGCAGTCAAATTTGAAGGTCCTTCGCGGGGAAGAAGAATCCCTTGACCCAGTGTTCCTTTTAAGTATCTTAAGACCCGATTTGCGACTTCCAAATGGTTTTGACGAGGGTCCGATACAAATTGACTGAGAACATTCACGGCATATGTGACATCGGGTCGGGTAGCTTGTAGATACAACAATCTTCCTACAAGTCTGCAATATTGGGTAGCATCCACTCGAGCTTCTTCTTCTCCTTTGTCTAGTTTGGTTCCTTGCTTGAAAGGAAAAGCACTTGGCCGACAACCCAACATTCCGGTGTCCTTTAAGATGTCCAAGATGTATTTTCGTTGACTCAAAACTAAGCCATCGCTCGTTTTGGCTACTTCAATTCCAAGAAAATATTTCAGGGGGCCAAGGTTCTTGATACTGAATTCATTGTCAAGTTGCTGTTTTATTTGTTGAATCTTRTCGGAGTTATCCCMAACGATGATGACRTCATCCACATAAACAAGGATAGCAACATAGACACCTCCCTTTTGATAAGTGAATAAGGAGTGATCGACCTTTGATTGTTCGAAGTTCAAGGAGATAAGGAAACTTGTTAACTTTCTGTACCAGTTTCTTGATGCTTGCTTAAGCCCGTAAAGAGATTTTCGAAGACGACAGACTCTAGTTTTTCCTTCCTTTGCAAACCCTTTTGGAATCTTCATATAGACTTCTTCATCTAAGTCTCCATGTAAGAACGMATTGTTGACGTCCAGTTGATGGATGATCCAGTTTTTCTTGGTTGCAACGACTAATAGAGTTCAAACAGTGACGAGCTTGGCAACCGGAGCAAAAGTTTCATGATAGTCTACTCCTTCCATTTGTGTGAACCCCTTTGCAATGAGTCTGGCTTTGTATCTTTCAACCTCTCCATTGGATTTGAACTTTGTCTTATAAACCCATTTTGAGTCTATGGGTCGCTTTCCTTCCGGCAATTCTTCCAAAGTCCACGTCCCATTCTTTTCAAGAGCTTTTATTTCTTGATGCATGGCATTCCGCCATTTCTCATCCTGTGTAKCTTGTTCAAAACAACTTGGTTCTTGTTTAGAACTTATTGTCGCTAAAAAAGCTTTATGAGAATGAGAAAATTTATCATAAGAAACAAAATGAGAAATGGGGAGTACCGTCGAGTTTGCTTGACTGGAGCCAGGTTGTGAGTTGGTGACCGAGGGGGGGAGGTTCACGACGTATTCATTGAGACGAGCCGGTTGTGTTCGAACCCTTTTGCTTCTTGGTTCCGGTTCGTCGTGAGGAATGGCGTGATCTTCTTCGATTTCTTGATCCAAAATGGGGCTGTCATTTTCAAAGGAATCATCCTCATGTTGAGTAATGTTTTCTTCTTCAGTTCTTGTATCTTCTGATGTAGTGCTAGGA
>NC_037531.1:1844270-1845685 GCF_001531365.2 Cynara cardunculus var. scolymus
TTAATATTGGTTCTCACAGTTACCACAAACTAATGAGTTCTCATTTGATTAGACCCCTATATATATATAGGGTTGGGTTCACGTGAGACCAGCCTGTTTTCGTGAGACCCGTGAGACCACATTTTTACACTTGAAACTTCACAGCAAAAACGCTGTGAAGGTTAAAAAAAGTCGAACTTTCACAGCAAAAACACTGTGAAGGTCAAAAAAAGTCACCTTCACAGCATTTTGTTATGAAGTTTCAAGTGTAAAAATGTGGTCTCACGAAAACAAGCCGGTCTCACATGATCCCAAGTCTATATATATGTGGGGGGGGATGGGATTATGAATAAATAAATGATTATGTATATACATTGGGATTTTTTATGTAGGACACATGTTACAAAAAAAGTTTTAAAATGTGTGAGGCGTGGCATGGCGACGAGGTTAAGCTTCAAGTTTTATTAGTTACGGCGAGATCATGCCGTTTTCCAAGGCGTGGCTTAAGGCAGAAAATCTATAATTTATATATATACATATATGTGTGTTTATGTCAGTGTATTGAACAATAATAATTAAGTTATTAACAAGTTAAATTCATATAAAATGATAAACCAAAAAATAATCATGAATTGATAATTTGATATCAATATACAGAGTTTACAAAAATGATATCAAATATAAAAAATAAGTCACTGTTTTATAGTCACCATTTGGTAATCAAACAACAAAATCAAAAGTAATGAGATCAAAGAACAACAAATTGAAGTAATCGGACAATATTTTTTGTATATTGAGAAGTAATTTACAGTTTTTTCTTTTTCCCCATTTTGTTGATTAAGTATTTGGTCTGTATAAACTAGAAAGTTATATTTACATTTACTCCTATTCAAGTTTTAAAAACTGGAGAATTCCTCACACACCTTGTAACGCCATAACACTCCATGGCCATATCCACACATTATGTCCAAGCCAAGGGGTTAACGTGGCGCAAGGTTGCGCCTCAGTGCCATGGCACGCTATGGTGACACCAAGGCGCGTTTTTAAGAATTCTTGTTACAAATATGCATATGTAGTGATATTGGACCCTAATCCTTATGCATGAGGATTAGGTGAATTGTTGAGATTATCATGATTTTGTTGACTCTTTGAGTTGCTAGTAAGTAGACACTAAAGGTCCATTGAGACCCTTGAAGTGTAACTTGTCTAGAGGAGTGGGTAGGCACTAAAGTTCAAGGGTCCTTGAGGTGAAACTCTTTGGAGTAGATACTAAAGGTATATGAGGGTTAACCACAAAGGTAGTGCCTGATTAGTTTAAGCTTGGCTCCAAAGGTCAAAAGTACCAGGAGGTCCCAGGTTCAAATCCAAGGAGGAATAAAAACCCTCTTGTGGCCACGAAGGTTCAAATGCGGTGACTCCGGGCTATCTGCAAAGCA
>NC_037531.1:1845920-1856383 GCF_001531365.2 Cynara cardunculus var. scolymus
CCTTGAGGTGTAACTCTTTGGAGTAGACACTAGGGGTACTTTTTTGTTCCCTCCACCTTGATGGAAACGGCCCCCCCCGGTCATCGAGAGATGTTTCTTGTCTATAATGTCCAGGTTGGGACAACTTGGTGTGGTGATTTGCATTGTACCACCCTTGTGGTTCGAGTAACACTTTGGGTTATTCCTTTATTTATATCGTGAGTTGCTTTGTTTGATCTCACTAGGCGTCTAGCCTAACACTTGATCTTGATTATGTGGTTCTCATGTCTCACTTGTGGCGAATCTAAGGCCGCCTGAGCGTTTTGGTTGGTGCTAGTAGAAGCATCAAGATTAGAGATTATTTTGGGGGAGAACTTGAGCGGAAGATGGGTTTTTGGAGATGTGGTAACACCCGACTGTAATCTAGTTTTTTTTAGATTAGATTATTAAGTTATTTATATTTTAATTTTTGAATATTGTGTGTGATTAATTCTAAGTTCTCATATACTGATTTAATCATGAAGTTCTAAAAGAATATGCAAGAACACACAAGAATTGATTGAGTCATCATGTCATTGATTGATTGTATGAATTAAGTACAAAGAATCTAGAGAGAAACTATTGTAAGATTTCTCGTTATTCAACAGCTCTAACAAACTTCTATATATAGACAAAGGCTAGGGTAGGTTACAGTATGTTACGATACAAACAAATAAGTTGCTAACACGTGGCCTAGTATCATGAGCTTCAATCTTCGATCTTGAGAAACTATTCTAAGATAAGCGTCTAAGTGTCTTAACTCTGGATATGTTTATCTAGGGTCAGCCTATATAACTCCGCTCTATCTCTAAAAACTTTAACACTTAGCATATTCTTCACAACCGAACTCTGGAAACACTTCTTCAGACTTTTTGCCGGACTCTGACTCCATATATTCAGAATTATTCCCAAACTCTGAATACACATCAACACAAATCTGGAACCAAGTCTTCAAATGTGTCTACATACTTCAAACCCATACTCTCTCAGAGTTCTTACATGTCTGATAGCAGAAATAGCTTTTCTGTATCTTGAAATCTTATCCTCCTTTGGTCCTATGATCAAGTGCATTTCCCATGAATCTTGCAAGTGAATACTTTTAAAATCTGCTTCTGTGATTGTGTGAGCACTTCCATCCTCTCTTATCACCTCAAACACCATGTTGTCAAAATTTCTGAACTTTCTTCATTTTAACATCTTCCACTTTTGTAATTTTGAGATCCGAGTAGACATGCTTCTTGATCTTTCCAATCTTGTCAAGGAAATACCAATATCCTCTTCTACATCTGTCAGGGTTACATTCAAAAGTATCAAAATAAGATACAACTTTGAAACTTCGGCTGTTTTGAACAAGTGACCAAATCTGAATTTTCTAGAAACCATTCATTAGCATCGACTTCTTCATGTTCTTTATCATTGGATTCACAACATCCTACTAGCCTTTAGAAACTACAGCTTTATCATCATTTTTCTCTGTAACTTCAACTCTGTCAATCACATCCAAACCTATACAATCAACTTTCACAACCTCAACATTATACAATCAACTTTCACAACCTCAACATCTTTCTTCTCTGATTCTTCTTGAAGTTTAATTATTTCACACATATCAACATGAAGATTAAACTCATATGGAGTAATAAATCTCTGGGATAAGCTTTATTTGAGTTTTGATCACTGAGGCACTTCTTTAAACAATCTTTTGCTAAGACTTTAAGTTCAATCCTCTCAGAAATCTGCTTGATCAATTCTGCTTTTATAACGAAATTTTCATAATTCTGTATATTGATCATGTTGAGAAACCATTTCAGACTTGATATGAAAAAACTTGGAATATCTTCAATACTGAACAAATTTATACAATTTGAGTTTGGATCCTTGTAAGAAAATCCAATCTCTGGATAAAAGATAAACCCCATAGCATTGATTGATCGTTTTTCAGTCTCTGTCCTTGGTTTTATCAAATTTGTCATTTCTAACTTTCTACCCGAAGCAAGTTGGAAATCATACAAAGATAGATTTCTTATGTATATTCCCATAATTCTTCTCAGCTTCAGTTCAAAAACTGATTCATCAACTGCTTCACAAAATTGAGTATGAAGACTTGATCTCTTAACCTTAAGTTGCACAAATCTGCATTGGTTATGAGATACTAAGAATTATCTTTTCTGACCACTTTGATAGATAAGTATTTACTGTACCAAAAGATTTCTTCTCATAACTTTCAATCCTTTTTATCAGGCTTCTCTCATTTGATCTTTCACTTTACTGTTTGAACCTTTGTAAAAATTCTGAGTAAAACATCAAATAATCCTCAGCCCAACTTCCATCAACGATATGGTCTAAAAAACTTCTTCTTCAACTACTGGTTCATCATCTAAATCTCCTTCAATAGTGTACTTATCTTCATCAAAAGCATACTCATCTTTGAATAACTTTTCATAATACTCTTATAGAAAAAGTGTATGCAGAGAAATCACATATGGATCTTCAAATAACATCTCTTTTACAAAAATCTAATCAATGACAGGTTCATCAATCATAGGAAGCTCTATCTTGGGAATCTGAATAAATGGCTAATAACTCCAATACAGTTCATGATCAACAGTTCTTGTAAACCATTCAAGATGACCAAATAGCCTTGCTTCGATATCTTCAAGCATGTTGATCTTCCTTACTTCAAGAAATTTCTTTGGTTCATGAAATCCATGATATTGATAAGCTATCAAAACATCTATCAATGGATTTCTGCACCCCAGAATTAATAATAACACCTTTAACCTTCTCAAATAATCTTTGTTGCAGCACATTATCATTCAAAGATCTCTGGTCAGAATCAATAAAAACTTCTGCAGAAACAGAAACTTCATTCGAAACACTATCACCATCATCATCAATACTTTCATCAATCATCAATACTTTCATCAATCATCAATACTTCTATCTCTTCTTGTTCTTCATCATTGAAAGAAATTACATCAGAATCAACTCTTTCAGTTTCATCAAAATCCAACATTTGCAACTTCACCTTCATTTGCAGATTTAGTATTCTTTTCAACATACATATCATCAAAGATGCCAAACACCTTACATCTTTTGCTTTTCTTCCCCTCATGATTATCAAGATCATCCTGATCATCATGCCTCATTTCTCACCTTTATTTTGCTCTTTGCATGTCAAATTACAAACTTCTTTTTGTACAACCTTTACCATATACATAAGATCTGTTAGCCGATTATGTACTTCATCCACTTGTTCTCTGGTAGCAATCTTCTCAGATTCTGGGTTTCACCATCTAAACAGTAGGAATGGCATGAATAGGATTTGATTAGGAATATGAAGTAGACTGTGTAACTTTAGGAACTTGCTGAGTCTGAGCTTGTTGATCTTTTTAAAGAGAATGGTGTGTTATGAGCTTGTTTGATAGAAGTTCAAAGTTATTCAGAATGCAACTTCGAAAAGATATGAAATCAGTCTTGGAAACAGCACTATCAACTATTTTCTGCAAGAGACTGTTATTACCATCTTTTGCACCCTTCAACTTTTCTACTTCATCCTCCAGCGATAAGACAGACTTGTCTACTCCATCAAGTTTTTCAGAAACTTTCTCCTCCATACTCTCCACCTTATCCACCATAAATTTATTTTAACAAGATGTTTCTGTCGTCAGTTCATGCAATTTGGAATGAATATTTTCAAATTCATTCATGCAGTAGCCTCTAAAGGATTGAAATTCAGTTTTCCTGACCACTGTGGATGGTAACCCAGATCGAACAAATGAATCTGTTTGCATCTCTATATATGTAGGATGGCCTAAAGATGGAACAAATCCATGTACAACAGATGTACTTAATTGTGAAGCTTTTGGGATGTTCACTTTACCAGGTCTTGCATCCAATTCTCGACTATCTATAAATGGAGTGTCCATCAACGCTGTTACAACTTGATTTGCAAGTTGTATAGTGAAGACACACAGACTTGTGCTTGTGTTTGAAAAGATAATTGCATCTTGTGTACTTAAAGGCTCAACGTAGGATGGACTACCTGACTCTATGTGCATTGAAAGAAAGTGAGGTGGGGACATATATACCTTTTTTTTAACATCAACATCCTCCAAATGAGGATTTGATGGGCTATTAGCTACTTGCCCCAAGAGTGTTAATGAAACATCACCTTTTTGAGAAGATGAGAGTGGATGGGTGGGGTTATATCCAAATTTGGCATGGGCATATTGCCTATTTCAACAATGTTCACCAAAGAATGTGAAACAATGGGAGATTTGGGTGCCAGACTGTTTATGGGTAGAGCAAGGTCCTCTTGTTCTTTTGATCTTGATCTCTCATCCTCTCCTTCATTTTTACCTATACTATCCAGGCTCTCAGTTTCATTTTCTCCCTCACCTCTATGAGAATGCTCACCCCCTTGAACATTCTTCCCCACTCTAATATTTTCAGACCCATCACCTCTCAATCTACTGGGTTGGGCTTCTTAGGCAGGATCCACCAGTTTTGGTAGATCAATGGAAGCTCCTCAGAAAATCCATCTTGTATTTTGGAGCTTGTACTTCTTCCTCTCTTCTTGGAATTTATGAATTTGCAACCAAAGCTCCTCTTATGGCCATCTGCTAGAATCTCTGATTAGGGATATAGCCCAGTGGTTTCTCCAAATAAGCTTTAATGTCATTCAAAATGATTGTTGCATAATCATAGTGTTTATTGAAGGCTATCCCATTAAAGATTGTATTCCTGTTAGCTTGGTCTTGGCTACCCTACTTTCGAGAAATACACCTATTTACAATAGAGAACAAACAATACCAGATTGGAGGTAGGCATTTTTTCTTGAATCCACTTAACAATGTCAGATTTTCACTGTAACCTAGAGTCTTGAAACCATTAATCAGCTCATCAACAGTAGGCAAATTATCAAACTCAGTTCTTCCTTCCACTTCAGCTTTATCAGGAAAGCATAAAATTGATCTCAAAGCGGTTACATCCATTGTAAATCTGGCTCCATCTATCTTAGAATTCAACTCCTTAGCATCATGATCAAATGAAAGATAACACCACCATTGCTGTAAGTATTCTAGAGGGACTGTGGGTTGTTTTGTAAGCATTTTCTTCATGTGATGATGTTTTATCAACTCCATGACAATTAAATGGTTTGCCTTGAACTTAGAAGACTTCAAATCTAGAGCACAATTGTTTTCCTTCACATTATCAATTTTGTCAGTAGGAAGATTATTCAAACCAGTTGCAGTTGAAGCCCTTGACATAGCAACGCTTTGGGTAGTAACAAAACTGTGATCATGTTCTTGATCATTATCATCAGCATCTCCTTCTGACTCAATAGCCTCTTCCACATTCTCATCTATATCCATTTGTTGATTAACGGCTTCCTCATTTACTTCATTTTCAGCAACAACAACATTTACTTCTAAAGAACAACATTAGCGACATCTTGAACTTGAGCAACAACATTTTGCTCCAAGGGAACTTGCATTTCACTAACCATGATTGAGGGTTTGTTTACCTCTTCAAAATCGAAAGACGATGACGATTCAAAACACGGAGCAACCCTCAAGGAAAATTGAGCTTTCAAACAGGATTGTGACATTTTAGGTCAAACAAGAAAGTTTAGTGATCAAGATTCGTAAGTTCAAACAAAAATTTCGAAGGGAAGAACAGGGGTTTGTGAAAAAATTTGGAAGTTCTTTAATAAGATCTATTTATTTATGATTAAGAACTCGAATCGGTGTTTTCAGGAAGACACGTGGCTAAGAAGTTAGATTAAACAGATGATTAGGCTATTTAAGTGTTCTAATGGGTACCACCGAATGGTTTTTCATTTAGAGAGGTGACAATATTAGGCGCTGTTTTGCAGTTTTTAAATAATTTGGTACATAATGATTAAGTGATCAGAATAATTAAGAGGCTTTTATGATATAGTGAAAAATGAAATATAATTGTTTGGTAAATGTTTACAATGAAATTAGGGCTCTTAATGGTTAAGAGAGGCCCATGATACAAAACCATTCAGAGAGTTTTAGAACTATTAAAAGACAGACTTGTTTTTGCCAAACAAGATTCATCTCTTAGTGATTCAGATGTTGCCTCTTAATGAAACTATTAAGAGATAAACAAAAAACCCTAATAGATTCAAGTAATGCATGATTGGCACTTGATGACTAGTTAGACACTATAAACTAAAGTTGCAAAGAGATTTTACACAAGTAAAAAAATCTGAAGGTCAAGTCGTACCTCTGGAATAGAAGAGCCAGAGTTAGAGCTCTTTGTTTTCAGAGTTATGAATAACTCTGAGGAAAAATCATTTAATATCCAGCTTCTTGAAATCATAAAATCTGTTTAAAATTAAAGAAGTGGTCTGAACATTTTAACAAAAGATTTTATCCACTTGAAAGTTGTTCTTCTTTCAAAAGATTATTCAGAGTTCATACCTTCATGCTGTTAATGAGTTCAGTTAAGTTCATTCACAGTTAAGTTCATCTAGAGTTACAGTTTCTTCAGATTTAGAGTCTTAGAGAAACTGTTTCCCAGATTTTCCATTAATCCAGATTTACCAACAAAAGCTCCCCTTTGAATTAAGATTTAAGATAAACAAACAATAGTAGTAAAAAGAATTGATCCCCTTTGAAATATACATTTAGATCAAAGAAATACACATCAAAGTGATAAGTACAAATAATTAAGCATGCATAAAAAAATCAGCTACCAGATTTATGAATTCAGAGTTTTAATCAAATCTGAAAATATTGATTAAAAAGTCTAAACAATTATTTCAGAGTAAGGAGATAGAATTTTTAATAACTCTGAAAATGAAGATTCAAAATTCGAATTAAGATCATTTCTGAATAGGTTATTCAGAGTTCGATACTTGGTAATTTAGAACTTCAATTCTTAAAATTCAGAATTCTAAAAAATGAGAAATTTTAGAACTCTGAATCATAAAATGAAGATATCAAGTAACTAAATTTAGCGTACCCAACTTGCTTACTAGAAAATTGAATCTCTTTTCATCCAATGACTTGGTGAAAGTCTGCAGTTGACAATCTATTTGTAGAAAATACATATCAATTGTATCTTCTTCCATATGATCTTTAATGAAATGATACCTTATATCGATATGCTTTGTTTTGGAGTGTTGTACAAGGTTAGTTGTTATGGCAATGGCATTCTGGAGTCACAATAAATTGGGATTTTGTTCAATATGTATCCATACTCTTTAAGTCGTGTTTTCATCCAAATAACTTGTGAAACAACTTGCTGCAACTACATTATTTAGCTTCAACAGTAAAAGTTGAAACGACCAACTTGTATCCCAAAAGTTAACATGACCTAGAGGTACTTTACCTGTCTAACTTGCAACCTGCATGATCTACATCTGTAAAGACTGTAAGATCAAAACCAAAATCCTTAGGATACCAAAGACCCAAATTTGGTGTGCCTTTGAGATAATCGATGATCATTTTAACAACTACAAGGTGAGATTCATTATGATTAGGTTGATACCTAGCACGGAAACATGTAGCAAACATAATATCTGGTCTACTAGTAGTTAAGTATAATAAAGAATCAATCATGCCTCTATAAGTCTTTTGATCAACAGATTTTCTACTTAAATCTACATCAAGTTTAACTCTAGTGACCATTGGTGTCTTTGTTGAAGAACAATCAAACATGATGTATTTCTTCAAAAGATCTTTTACATACTTAGCTTGATTAATGAATATTCCTTTAGGAGTTTCCTTAATCTGAAGTCCTAGAAAAAAATTTAGTTTTCTCATCATATTCATTTCAAACTTAGTTTGCATTATGGATGAAAACTTCTTGCAATATTTTTTATTAGTAGAACCAAAAATTATGCCATCCACATCAATATGAATTAAGATTAAATCCTCACCTTGTTTCTTTAGAAATAAAGTGGTATCTATTGTACCTTTCTTGAAGCCAAACTTTAACAAAAAGCCAGTCAAAGTTTGATATCATGCTCTAGGAGCCTGTTTAAGTCCATAAAAAACTTTGTCAAGAACATAAACATGATCTAGATGTTGAGGATCTTCAAATCCTTTAGGTTGACTTATATATACTTCCTTATGAAGCACACCCTTTAAGAAAGCACAATTTACATCCATTTGAAACACTTTAAAGTTTTTGTGTGGTGTATAAGCTAAAAAGATCTCGATAGCTTCAATCCTAGCAACTGGTGCAAATGTCTCATCATAATCTATGCCTTCTTATTGACAATAACCTTTTAGTCTAGCTTTGTTTTTGACAACTATTCCATCTTTATATTTCTTATTTCTAAAGACCCACTTGGTTCTAGTTATAGATTTACCTTTAAGTCTTGGAATCAGCCTCCAAACTTTGTTTTTTTTTTTCATACTGCATAAGTTATTCTTGCATAGCAAGCACCCAATCTTGATCTTGTAATGCTTGAAAAGGCTTATTTGGTTCAAAAGAACTCAGAAAGTTTACATACAAGCATTCATTGGCTGTAGTAGATCTAGTCTTCACTTTACTCGTAATATCTCTAATGATCTGATATAGAGGATGATCCTTTGTCCAACTATGAGTATTTGGCAAAGGTTTACATCTTGATTATTCTGAACATCATTATTCATCAATGATAGCATGAAGTTATGATTGAACTTTTTCTTCATGTTGTTGTTCCCCCTCAATTGAATGTATCTTTGAAATAAATAACTATAGAACAACTTATTTAGAGTTACTAGTGTTTTGTGCAGAATTTTTATTAGACTGTTAAGAGGTAGTCACATTTTTCTCATTTGATATTGAAACAACTACTTCAACAGGTCCAAATATGTTTTGAACTTGTTTCTGGTTCTTCTAAAGTTGGTTTGAGGATATCTCTAGAAGCACTTGGATTATGAAAATCTGCAATAATATTCAAAGATACAAATAAGTCTTTAAACAATAACTCAAGTTCTGAATTACTAGACTTGGAGGTATATTCAAAAGTCTTAGTTTGGTTTTGATTTGGTTTTGGACTAAATTGTTTAGAAGCTAAAATTTGTGGCTTGAGTCCCGAATTGCTTTGTTCAGAAGTCATAGTCTTACTTTCATCAAAAGTTACATTGATCCTTTCAATGATAATATTTGTCTTTTTGATATAAACTCTAAAAGCTTTTGAAGTTAATGAATATCCAATGAAAGTTCCTTCTTCTGCTTTCTTGTCAAATTTTCTAAGATTATCTCTGTCACTGGCACAAAACACCTGCAACAAAATACATGAAATAATTTATTATTAGGCTTTCTTTTATATATAATTTCATAAGAAGTTTTGAAAAGCCTTTTATTAATGATAGTTCTATTTTGTGTATAGCATTCAGTAATATAGTTTCAACCCGAGCAACTGAAAATATGTAAATATAAGTAAAATTGTGACCAACTTAAAAAAGCTACGAAAGTTGAAAGGACATTTTGAAACTGTTGTATAATTAAATCACTAATCCACATATTTTTCAAAAAGTTTACCCATTTCTTTTTTTAAATAAGAATTAGATTACTCATTTTCTTTTAAATTAAATCATCTAAAATATTATCATTATTTTTTTAAATAAATTATAAAAAAAAAGAGAACTTTGTTATCTTTAATTTAAGGTCTATGATAAAATACAATTTTTAAGATTCACATATGAATTTTAGACTGATACAAAATCTCAATTATAAAATATAAACTAATTCACATATTAAGTTATGATTAAGATTTACATGTGAATCTATGTTAGGATTCACATGTTCAAATATGAACCAATAACTTTAAATTGATTCAGAATCTCGATTATAAGTTTTAAATTGATTCACNATTATAAGTTTTAAATTGATTCACATACAAGTTATAATTAGGATTGACATGTGAATCTATGTTAGGATTCACATGTTCAAATATGAACCAATAACATCTAATTATCACCATCTAATAATATTTTGGGATTTTTTAACATTTGGTTATATTTCAAAAACGTATGAAGGCATAAATGTTCGTGTTCACATACAAGATTTCACCAAATGAGATTCAATTTGATTATTAAATGGTAAACTCAATTTGTAAGGTGAAAAATGGATTAAAAATTTAATGATTATCAATATGCAATAAATTTTATAAAAAATAGAAAATAAATAGTATTTGATATTTTCATAGTTATATTACATAATGAAAAAAGGCTTAAAAATTAAAATTTTAAACTAACAATTAAGGCATTGCTTAGTAAAAAATAAAATAGTTTTTTTTAGGTACATGTTTGGATGATCATAGGTTAGTTTATCGAAACCTATTTGGAGTAGTGTTTTGAAAGCTTATTATGACTTTTTCCAATTATAACTTTTATTAATATTAGATATTATTTATCACTATTAATAATAAATTAATATAATTAATATCAATTAATAATAAATATTAAATAAAA
>NC_037531.1:1856930-1892610 GCF_001531365.2 Cynara cardunculus var. scolymus
TATCATCTTTTTGGTATCAATTAACAAACTATATTTTTAAAGATTTTTGTTTTTGTGATAAAAAAAAATATTGTAATTGATTAATTTTTTAAAGTACATTTTATGATCGTTTTTTATATTTATAAACCAATTTTTATCATACATGATTTGTTCAATTTAGCTTATAAAATGATAAGCCTAAAGTTAATTATTTAATTCTTTTAGAATGTGTTTGGTATGCAGACTACATGGGACGGGACGAGACAAAACATAGTCGTACCACAGACAATTAGTTTTGTCCCGTCTAATCCTAGTCATACCAAATATAAGACAGACAATTAGTCTTGTCCCGTCCTATCCAATCTACGTACAAAACGTTAGCTTAATGTTTCTCATTTTTATCCAACAGTGGTGAGTAATAATAATTGTAAAAGGTATAATGATGATGGTGGTAGACAAAAAAAGGGTCAAAGCGTTGCGGTAGTTAAATCGTTATTGTCTTCCTCCACTTCCTTCTTTCTTCCAACGGAAAATCATATATCTTTTGTTTGTACTTTTTTATTAAATATTTTCTTTCAGAAAAACATAAAAAAACACAAAGAGTGCATGTGCATATATATATATATATATATATATACCTATTCAAGAGAAAACTGATTAGTTTATGGTAATCGTGAGATCCAATCTCAATCACAAATCGATAGATAAATTAGAAAATTTATAATTTTGGTAATTTTGAATTAAAATTTTAATGCAAATACATATTAGGTATTTTCTCTCCTCTCTTCTCTCTCCGTCCCTCGTCATCCGATGATACCACTGTGATATTTAAAATATTGATTCTGTTAAACAAAAAACACAGTGTGATACCCAAACACATATAAAATGCATTCTGACACCACTGTGTTACATCTCTGATCGACTACACAAACGACCTCAGTGTGATACCCAAACACATATAAGATGCATTGTGATACCACTGTGGTATCACCGAAAGACGGTGGTCAGGGGACGGAGAGAGAAGAGATGATAGAGGAGAGAAAATAGATAAAATGTTCTTGCATTAAAATTTTAATTCAAAATTACCAAAACTATAAATTTCCTAATTTATCTATTGATTTGTGATTGAGATTAAAGCTCACTGTTACCACAAACTAGTCAGTTCTCATTTGGTTAAGCCCATATATATATATATATATATATATATATATATGAAGGAAAATGTTTTTTTTTATGTATATGATTGTTTTAATTTTAAATGTGCGTGTCACCAAAGTATTTCCTTTTGCTTTTCTTTTATTCTCAAAAACTTGATTTAAATGATTTATTTCGATGTTAATAACGAGAAAATTTAATAAAAATTCTAAATTAATTTTCTTTTACAAAGTTATATATATATATATATATATATATATAATATGGTTGAGTTCCGATGAGAAAGAAAATTACAGTAAGAAATGTAAGAAGACATATCCACCCTTGAATCAATCTTAGTTGAATGTCAAGATTAATGAGGTGTACCGAGATGCACCAAATCAATTTCCTTCTAAAGCGCATTTCATGGGTGCCCATGAGATTAAAAGTGAATAAGGGTTCATATATCTTCTTACCCTTTTCAATGTAACTTCCTTTCTCACACAATCTTTCGCCTATATATATATATAGCCATAAGTTCATTTGAGAAATGATAAGTATTTGAGAAGTAGAAAAGTGATCCTAACTATTCATTTGGTCAAGATTTACAGTTTTAACCATGAAATACCGGATAATTCATCACATGGTATGCGGAAGATAGAAGCATAGTTTCTTAACTTTTAGAAATAGATGGGAAAATAAGTGCATATGTGAACCCGTGTAATTTACATATGAACCATATATTCACATATGAACTATTTAAATAATTCACATATGAGCCTGTGTGATTCACATATGAACTAATTAACTAATCACATATTAATTGATTGATTCACATATAAACCATGAGTTCATATGCATGTATGGGTTCACATATGCACTTGTTTGTCGCATATTTGCAAAATATACAAAACTACCCCTATATTTTTCATTTGACCAGTCAAAGCCGCAAAACTTGACCAATCAAAGTCGAAATATTTGATCAGTCCAAAGCCGTAATTCTTGACCATTTTTGACCTTATGAAAGTCTAGGATCACTTCTTTAATTCTCAAATGAACCTTTCTCTATGTATATAGGGTACGTTTCATTTACCATGCAATTCTAACAAATGTTACAAACAAATCTTAGTCATCCATCTAGTCTATTAAATATCTGATACTATTTTGTTTCTTGATCCAAAGCTATGATCATAAAGAATGAACCTTATCATCTTCTTTATATATATATATATATATAGAGAGAGAGAGAGAGAGAGAGAGAGAGAGAAAGAGAGAGACATAGCTTGGTTCAAATACTAACCAAGAAATTTGTGTTAACTATACTAACCAAGCTTAACCAATCATATTCCATCTTTTATTTATGTTCAAATGTAACTCATATATTAAATACAAGGGTAATTAGGTAATTTGACATTTATGTAGCTCCCTAATAATTAATTGGGAGTTACAAATCTTAAATATCTCACTAATTGATTATGATGTAATAGTGAATTTTATTTTCATACGTGTTAATGATCATAGTTTACAAATGATGTTCTACATATAATGATATTGTTTTCATAAGTATAAAAGATTCCGTATCGTCCGAGTAATATGGATAATCTTATTGTAAAACAGATTGACAACAATGGAAATGACAAAATCGTATACGACTACATTCGCAATTCAAATTCCGAAAATGAAGAAAATGATCAAAGTGTTCCTATTGGTAAGTGATTAGTATGACATTTGAATTCGTTTAAATGAACACATATCAAAGGCAATAGATGTTCATATCGATACATATGCACAATCACATCACATGAATAAGAACAGTATTTGTGATTCATGTGAACACAAGCTTCGTAGGTGTTCATGTACATACAACAGAGTTGACTCCTGAATATACAGAAGATGTTCATACGGTTCACATGTTGTTCATATGTCTAATCTTTTTTGTTTGATGTGTTTTGAGTATATACACAAGTTGTTCATATGTTTGACAACTCGTGTATTAAAAATATATTACTTTTTACCTAAATACTCTTTGATATTTTGTTTACATATGTTAATTGAAAATATTAATTTAATAATTAATTTTTAAATATCATTAAATCACAACCGTTTATTATTCAATTTAATGGCCAAAATCGGTTAACAAAGTTAACATGATAATCTTGGTTAGTATATATATATATATACAAACCGTGCAAACCACCCTCATCCATCGATGTCATTGTTTAATTTTATGAATTTTTTTGGTAAAATTGTTTAATCTTATGAAATTATTTCATATAATACTTATGAATTTTAATAAAACTATTTCATGTATTTTTTTTCCTCTAAGATTAATATACTGAAGATGATAATATCCATGATTAACACATTTCACAATAAAAATGATTAATCAACCTCTCATAATTACAACAAAATGAAATAACGTGGTTTGCAGAGTAAATATTTTCTCTCTATCTCTCTATACAATTATCATAGTACATTAATTATGATTGATGTATATATATATATATATATATATATATATATACATCAATCATAATTAATGTATTATGATAATTATCCATAAATATCTCAATTATTTTCTAATATAATGGTTTGTAAAAATAATATGGATTGCATTTGAACCTTCCTCTCCTCCCCCCCTCTCTCTCTCTCTCTCTCTCTCTCTATATATATATATATATATATATATATTAAGTGTAAAATTAAACGAGAATATGGTTAAAATAATAGAATAAGAAAACGATCAAATCATAAACGATTTTACAGTTAACGCAATGGTGAGTGGACGACTTGCCCTGCAACCTTTGGTCATAAACAAAGCCTTATGAATCATATGTGAATTTACATGCAATTTTAGTTTAAAATTACACATGATTATGCCGTTTTCATATTATCTTATTTAATTATTGTTCTCGTATAAACATGACACTCTCTCAGTATATTTCAATGTTATATAATATAATTTTGTAATTACATAAAAGAATATATTCTATTTTCTTAATTGTATCATTGGAAGTTTTTTTTTTCTTCAAATTATTTGTTTAGGTAAAATATAATTAAAAATATGCTCACACAATGTAACGTGTTATATTTCAATTTTAATCTTTTGTTTTATTGTTTGTCACCGTCGATTTAATAATATAGTTTTAAAAAATGATAATATTTTTATATTTGAATAAAATACAAATATTGAACATCCCATAAAAATTTCATATTATCAAATTAAAATTTTAAAAGTTCCATTTTTTGTATATTTTTTTAGTTCAATTATTTATCATAATTTTTAGTAATATAAAGTTTTCTATAAAAATAATTTTTAATTCAATTTTTTATTATAATTTAATTTAGATTTAATAACGAATTAATTTAATTTAAGTTTAATAATTTTTTTATAAATATAATAAATAAGTATTATGTTAGAACTCAGTAATTATTTTTTTTATATTTTTAAATTTAAAATGAGTTATTTATCATTTATCTGATTATTTTTATCAGTTAGTTATATGAATTCAAACATATAGTCTTAAAAAGTTGTATTCATGAWTCATTTACTTGTAATCTTAAATTTTAAATAATATGCATCATTAAACAGTACTTGTTGCTCTAAAAATGGCTATTAAAAGTGTAACCCAAATACTTTATAATATAGTATACAAATAAATTTTGGTTTACTTCTTAACAAGATTTTTTACATGGTTACCGATTTATAAAAACATTTAAAAAAAGTGCTACAAAATGGACGATCGAGTTGGCCTTCACATCATCAAATGTTAACATTAACATGTTTTCAGTCAGAATAGACCAGGAATAATTTTTTTTAAACCTTATATTTTTTTTGACAGTTTAAAATAGAAAATATTCATCTGTTTATGTTTATGGATGAAGTACAATTAATTATCCTATAGGATCGATGACTTTAAGGATGTAGAGATTAACTGATCCATCGCCATTTGGTCAATTTGGTTGGTAAGCAATGAAACACCCTAAAACAACATTACAGTTGTTGGTGAAATGTCGTTCTCATAATCGAAATTAAGGCGTTGTTCAAACGAAAATTGTGTTTTGTTCATGATGCGCACGTTTCGTTCAATTAGCTTTCGGTTTTCCGAGTGGAGTTTCATTTGATCTCGTATCTTTTTTATCAACATATGTCACGAATTCATTAAGAGTAATAAATCACCATATAATATATATATATATATATATATATAGGGGGAAGATAAAATGTTAACCAATAATTTTGTGTTAACTTTAAAAACCATGGCAACCAATCAAATTACATTCTTCTTGTAAGTTTATATCATGTTCACATTTTAATTACAAGGGTATTTCAGTAAACTGATTTGATATGTAACTCCCAAACAATTAATGGGGAGTTACAAATCATCAAATCCCAAAAAATATGCATTTATAATATTAGTATTAATATTTTTATTTTTACTTTTTTTAATCTTAATCTTCCATGTTCATTGTTTTATTAGTTTTTAATTTGCATAGAAAACACGGTAGTAAAAATTTTCGGTATCGATCAAGCTAATATGGATAAACGCAATGKAAAATAAATCGACAACAGTGAGAAGATTAAAATGGTTTATGATAACAATCAGAGTTCGAGGTCGGGAATTGAACAAATTAACCAAAACGAATGTCTTGGTACAAAGATTTTTATTTTTTTTAGATTCGTTTTAATCGAAATTATGTTCATTACGATGTGTTGTGTTTTTTATAATTCATCTTCTATTGATAGCTTTTTTCTTTAATTATTAAAATACGTACCTAATTCACATGTTCAAAYGDAAGTACATGCACGACCCATTTTCATATTGTCATATTACCGACTTTTATGAATCATGAACCATTGTGTTCATGTTACTTTTTCTATCATATGAACACAAGTGTTTTTTTTAAGCTTGATACAAAATCTTTATATTTGTGTAAGTGTTTGCACCCGGTGTTCATAACGTTGAGGTTATGTGTTCATATATTTTATACGATATGAACAAGTAGTGAACAATATATGAACAAGGGGTGAACAACCATATAAGATCAGAAACATATATGAACAAGGGGTGATGCAATGCATGTATAAAACTCCAATTGACAAAGGATTGCTCCTGAATGTGTTTGTAATGAAGGAACTATTGTTCACAAGCTGTTCATATCGTGTTTATATCTGTTTTTTTTTTTTTTTTTTCGTATAGCAGTTATTTTTATTATGTTCATATTGTATTTATAAATGCTATGCAGTCCAAGTTCATATATATGTCAAATTTTTATTCGTATTTGATACAATGGTTCATATATATATATAGTCGTGTTCATATGGTTCTTAAATTAACAAAAAAATCATAGATTTTTTTATTTTGTAACTCCTAATTAATTAATGATATGGGAGTTACATAATTTTTTTTTACCTAAATACCTTTTTCAACTTTGTTCACTTATCTTTATGAAATTTTAAATTTAAAAAAATAAGTTTTTATCATGATTAATCACAACCGTTTATTGAAAGATTGAATGACCAAGATTGGTTAACAAAGTAAACACAATAATCTTGGTTAACATTTGAACCAGCCCATATATATATATATATATATATATAAGTAAATAAAATTCATTGAAATATAATTCCTTATACAAAATCTAAGTATTAACATACAAACAACAAAATCATATTAAATGAGTTTCATTTTTATGTTGGTTTCTATGTGGAACAAGATTTCAATATAAGCCAAGAAGCCGTTTACCAAACGCTTACCCGGGTAAGCACTTACCAAATAATATTACCTCACGGGATGAATATGGTAAGGACCAAGAATCTTACCCGGTAAGAGCGAGACAAAGACCAAAAGTGTTACGCGGTAAGTGATGGCAACGACTCTTATCATGGTAAGCGCTTACCGGGTAAATTGTTGCATACGATGTCATTTTGGTGGATTAAAATCTTACCCGGTAAGTAAATAATAGTGTTAAATTTTACCAGTAAGCACTTATCGAGTAAGTGTTTGGTAAACGACACCAAGTTCCAAGAAACTTCTAATCCAAACTAAAACTAAAACTTAATATTCATATGGATGATTTTTTTAAGAAAATATAAAGTCAAACACCGAATGATCATATCCAACTATTAACGGACTTTTAGAGAGAAGACTCATGGCTAAAAATTATCAAAGTCACGATTGATGTTAGAAACTAACGACCAAATATATATTATGGATAAGAACTGTCGAACAAATACATCGACGCTAGCGATCGTCACTATTGACAATAATCGTATGATAAAACGAACGACTAAAGATACTCATATTATCGGTCGCCACTAAGTAATGATGATCGTACGTTTTCTTATACTTACCGTCATTAACTAACGACAAACAACGTTTTATGGTGTTTTAATGCAGGTCTTCCCATATTTAATGGTAACAGACAAAACCGAGAGCTAGCATTCAGGATCAGTAAAGACAAAGACATTTGCTGATGATAAGGCTCATTAAGACATATATATGAAGGCAATTACTATACAAACAAGGTTTCACCTCAAAAGAAAGACACAAGCTACATTGAAAGTACACAGGTAACATATGAAGTTCATTCAAAGCATTCACAGAGCTCTCAAGAAAACTCACGATTCGTTGTTTACAATCATATTGTAATCCTTATACTCATGACAATTGTCATACAAAGGACGACGTCCCTGTTTGACATCACTAATAAATTCACGATCTTATGTGTCGTTTGCGGTTTTTATTCTCGAAAGAGGTTTTCCGTGGTCACCAAATTCTTGTGCTTCATTTATTTTCTTGTGATTGACATGTGTTTATTGAAGAATATTATATTTAGTTGTTAAAGCTCCACAATGACCTAAGTTATTTTTATAAAGTAATTTTGGACATAAACAGTTTGGAGTCATCCTAGGACCCCAACTAGAAACATTCTTCAAAAAACATACGTCCTTCTAACAATTTTCGCCAAGTTTTGTGATTTTTAGGAATATGGTCGGAGCAAGTCATGACACCCTGGCCCTAAATGAGGGCGGAATTAGAAGTTGCTCGTCGATGCATCAGTTTATTAGATGATCAAAATCACAAGGCTCAGTAGGAAATCTATAACTTGAGGAGCTCATGATTGACAGCAAGACCTCCTTTTTACCCTACAAGCTTTCTATAGTAAGCACTGTGCGACTGCCTCCACCGCTACCCTTGACGCAACCTAGGATGTTTGTTCCTCCTCCATCAATGGGAATTCCATCGATGCTTATCCCCTCAATTCCCATACCTACAAGTACTTATTTCCTAATGCCAACATTCCCGATGACCTCAGCAATTCCTGTCACAAATATTCCCCTATCTGGTGATGACATAGAATCAAACATGCGACCGAATACCCATACGACATTAGGTCTTACGACCCAAAGTTCAGGAGTCATTCCCCTCCTGTATCAATCCCGATGATGGTCATGACGATCCAATCACGCGACGCTTAAAACAACTAAAAGAGCAGCACGATAAGATGCTGCCACTATTGTCAAAATTACCAGGAGCAGTTGTTCCTGTTGATGTAGAACCACCAATAGGATTCCAAGCACCGCCTTTTGCTGACTCGATTGCCTTGGTCGATGTACATAAGAAGTATAATATCCCCACTCTCACTCCAAAATATTCAAGGGTGACAGACCTGAATAAGCATTTCACTCGATATAAGCAACTACTGTGGACGATATCAATTCCTCAACATTTCTAAGAAGTATTTATGTGCACAAAAGTTTCGGGGCGACGCTCACTAGCACCACTTTACAATGGTTGATCAACTTAAAACCTAAGTTGATCAATTCATTTGCCGAGTTGGTCAACCAGTTTTTTTCAACAATTCGTTAGTAATCGCAAGATGGAGAAGCAAACTAGCAATTTGTTGTATGTCATCCAGAAAAACAGGGAATCAGTGCGAAACTACTTCAATCATTTCAATTCCGAGATGATTGGAATTCGTAACTATGACAAGAAATATCAAAGTTCCAGTTTGACAAGAAAAAAGATACCCCGACCTTTCCGAAATTCCCACAACACCCAAAAGTTTCGACATATGGGTTTAAAGGTGTAAAGACCCATAATCCGATCTTTATCTTAACCTCAAATCATTAATAATTTTCAACCTTAAAAATTGAAAATTTACATAAAATACTGGATTGAAACAATTTAAACATAAATTACAGCGGAAGTCTAAAAATTCCTTCTGATCATACAACAATTGCTTAAACCCACAACTGACTACTCTTCGTCAAGACAAGTCACGACTAGACTTCATTTCAAGTCTATCCTCTTCACGCGTAGCCTAGCGCTACGCCCTCTCTTTGCCCTTGCTACTATTCTCATAAGTGTAGTAACCTGGTTGCATTTTTTATTTAAAAAAAAACACGAGTTTGGTGAGCTTAAGACCCAGTGAATAAACGGTTTACACACAGTTCATAAACTACCGAAAACATGAGGGGGAAAGGACTATATCACACATCATTGCCTGGCGAACTTCACACATCAAGTTCGCTCTTACGGCTTAACAAGCTTCACACAGCATGCTTGTTTTCAGGATTAAATCCTTAGTACAGTCCACCCCCCAAGTTTCCCACACAACATTTTATCACAGAAAACACGTTCACACATCAAACATATTCGTAAAATACAGCAAGCTTGCAATTTAACAGAAACAGATATGCAACCCTTAAAAAAAATCACGTAAACTCACCGTGATTGATAGCTTCGAACGTTCGTCTGATGAACGTCACACAACAACTCTTGAGTATCGATTCTTTGCTTTCGCCTTCTAGCTCTTGAATACCTCTATTTGCTAGTAAGGAACCAATCTCTAGCTCATCACCTCTATATATACTCTTCGTAACCTCCTTACGAATTAATTACCACTTAATTGGTCGGTTAAAAGACAATTAATACCATTTTAAAAACCCAATTTATTCATTTATAGCGGTTACGATTCTAGGCCATAAATAGTTCTAACGACCAAAATGTAAAAGCGACTAGTTCTAGAAAAGGACCAGAATTTATACCAACGAGTTCCATTCTCAACACATCGTGCTCTTACAGGCAGAGCTCGGGTACAGAGCTTCCTTCTCATGCAGCGCACTCGTATACAGAGTACATATACAGAGCCTCTGTATAGCACATGCAGAGCCTCTGGGTTACTTGTAAGACCCAAGTTCTTTTAACTAGATAAAGCGCTCTTAACCTTTCTTCACGACCAGAGTCTTCTCTGGCTGTTGCCTTCGTCCTTTGGATGTTAAGAGCTCTTCATGACCAGAGCTCATCTGGTTAGTCCAGATCCGTAACAACAAAACAGATAAAATTTCTTAATACCGGTTCAACCTCATACAAAAAAAAATAAGTAAGATTCTCAAAAACCTCAAATAATATTTTAAGTTATTACAAAAGGGACGATGGAAGACCTGATCGATACCCTGAGGAATACCTCGTTAGCAATCAGATGGCCAGAAAAGAGCGACAAGCCTAGTAATAAAAAAGATAAGTCAAAGAGGTACATCTTCCACATAGACTATAACTATTTAATAGATGATTGCTTGGCTAAATGAACAATATAATATTTGAGATTTAAAAAAAAACAATTATACAAGTTATCCATTTTCAAAAAATAAAACTCAAGATTTTAGATTTAATTTTTTTAATTAATTGATAATTAAATTATAATATTCTTTATAAATAGTAATAATATATACACATATATGTTAAAAAAAATATAATTTGTATATAACTTCATAGAACTTAAGAAATATTTAATTGTTAGTAAAATTTATTAGATCCTTTATAAACCGAATAATAATAATTTAAAACCAAAATCAAAGTTAAAAATTGGCATGAAACATTTATATACTAGAGTAAACTACAAATTTGGTCCCTATGGTTTGTTAAAAGTACACTTTTTGGCTCCGTGAAAAAATGGTCATCATAGCTTGCAAAATTGTTCAGATTTAGTCTCTTCGTTTAACGGCTATTAGAAAATTTCTTTAAATGAGGGACATTTTTGTCTTTTTATTGATTTCTTTTTCTTTTAGCCGATCAAAATCAATTTTATAATTTGATTTCTCTGGTTTCTGATTAGTAAATGACAAAAAAAATTGATATATAAATAAGAAAATAACCCCCATATAGTTGAACTTTTTAATAGTCGTTACAATGAGGGACCAAATATAGATGTTTTTACAAAGCATAATAGCCGTCTTATAATTTCAAAAACTTCAAAAAGATAAAAACTGTTAATTTTTATAAACCACAAGGACCAAATTTGTAGTTTAACCCTAAATATTATAAAGTAAAAAAAAGTAATTATTAATTCAAAAATTGTTGTTTATTTAACACAATTTTCTGAACTACCACATCAATTTTTTATAATTATCAAAAAATTACCCTTCATTATAAGAATTTTTAATCAGTTTTAAAAGTAACACCTCATCATAAATAAACTATATTTTAATAAATAATAATAAAACTATAATTAAATATTATTTACTATAACTTAATGTCGAAAAATTTATTAATTAAATATTAAATAAAGTAAAATAATTTAATTATAAAATATTTAATTTATAAAATGTTTTTATTCAATTTTCATATATTTAATTTATTAATAAAAAATACTATATCAAACAAACAACATTTAACAAATGTTAAAACATTAATTTAAACATATAACGTTTATTAAATGTTATAAAAATTAGATTAAAATACGCAAATCAACTTCCAAAACTTTTAAGCCAACGTTGATGTAAATTTTTTATGTGTTAAGTTTTTATTTTTATTATGTAAAATATTTTATTGTTTTTTAATATTACATTTTTTAATTTTAGTTAATAAATAAATAAATTTTGCAATATTTATTACGATCAAATTATTTGTATTTTTTTATAATCAAATCTCATTTAATAAATTATTCATAAACCTTTCACAAACATTAAAAAACATGATGTTACATTAAAAGAATACCAAAAACCAATTTTCTACGAAAAAATCATATTTACAACCAACATAATTTTCTTAACTAGAAATCTTTTAAAAAACCATTAGAAATCTTGGATGGTAATATCCAATATGAGTAATTATACATTATTTATTTCAATAAACTTTTTTTTCATTAATCTTTTGAAAATTAACAAATTATAATATCTATATTATATTATAAAGCATTTGACAAAGACTCCTAAAAACCATTTTTATGCATGAAGTACTGTTTATTGATGTATATTACTTAAAATTCAAAGCTACAAATAATTTTGCATAAGTACAACTTATTAAAGCTTTATTTTTAAATTCTTGTAACTACCTGCAGATAAACGTAATCAAATACAAAATAAACATTCATTTTAAATATATAAAATCTAAATTATAATTAAGATAATCATTGAGTTCTAACAGAATTTTTAATTATTATGTTTATAAAAAAATTATATTATTAAACCAAATATAAATTACTTTGTTATTAAATCTAAATTAACATACAATAAAAAATTGAATTAAATAAGTTACACCAAAAAACGAGAATTATTAAATAGTTAATTTGATACTAATATTGATTTATTTTTTCCAAATTTTTATACTATCTTCAAATTTATATTTCAAACTAAACATTATAACGGAGATTTATCTCGCTGCATTGCACGAGTATCCTTCTATATAAAACTAGAAGAGTACTCGCGCAATGCAGCGAGACACATATCAATATATCAATGTTATATTTTATTATTTGTTTTTGTCGATGTTATGTTACGATTTTATGTGTTTTTAAGGAAAACAATGAAGATTTTATTTTTGAATAAAATATAAATTTGAATATATTATAAAAATTAAAAAAAATATATATCAATGTTAATATCAAATCAACTATTTAAAAGTTTATCCTAATTATATTTTAGATGATAATTAAGTATTCTATTAGAACTCAACGATTATCCTACTTATATTTTAGATTTCTTATATTTAAAATGAGATTTTTATCCTGTATTTGATTATGTTTATCTGCAGTTAGTTACACAAATTCAGATATGAAGCTTTAATAAGTTATACCTACGCACAATCTACTTGCAATCTTGAGTTTTAAGTAATATGCATTAATAAATAGTACTTTACGCATAAAAAGTTATTTTTAAGAGTTTTTGTCAAATGTTTTATAATATAGTATAGATAAATACGATGTTGTTTGGAGTAAAATACAAAATTACTTTTTTATTCATTTAGTTTTCTTTTATTTTGTGTGTGTGGAAGTTTCTGAATATTTAATTATCGGTCAAACCTTCTTATAGAGTTAAGTTATACATTGATCATATTATAGATTACATTATTTTAGGATAGAATTAGGAGTAAACTATAAATTTGGTCATTGTGGTTTTGTGGTTATAACACTTTTGGTCTTTACGGTTTTTAAATTATAAATTTTCATTGTTGTATTAAAAAATGATTAGATTGGTCCCTCCCTCTAACAGATATTAGAGGAACCCGTTAAGCAAAGGGTAGTTTGGTCTTTTTCTATTTTTAATCACATATTTATTTAAAAGATAAATAAGATGTGTATTAGAGGGACCAAAATTGTAAGTTCAATGATATATATATATATACACACACACACACCCCTGACACCTCTCACCCCTTACCCACTGCCCATTTCCTAATCCTCTTCTCTGGCGCATCCCCTTAGATGATACCCCTTGCCCCCAAACCGATGACCATCCCGAAATCCAACACACTGTAAGGTCAACATTGCCTCCCTCTTCTCCAACAGTCATAGGTCATTGCCGACTCCTTCTTCTCCAATAATCATAGGTCATTGTCGGCTCCCTTTTCCAAAGCTATGTTCATTCCCTCTCCTCATTTTGTCCGGGCATGGTGGCAACTGTGACTTTTCTGGCAATGACCCCAGATCATAGGCTCCCCACCCCATTCCCCATCTCCTTCATCTTCGTCAAACCCCATTGGCCATTGTACATGCCACAAATTTTGAGGTCCCACCCACTCCACGCCCTCCCTTCTCTATCGTTAGTGAACCCCACAACAGGAACAAAAAATCTCGAGCACCAACCATCCCCACAACACAGGATGCATATCCCTAGATGCCAATCGGTCACGCTTTGCTCATGGATCTTCTTAACCGAGGGTTTCGTTTAGATTTTTTATATTTTGTGATTTGATTTAGTTATTTAGGGTTTGATTAGATATTTAAGTTGTAAGCTTAGGATATGAGTTGAATTTTGATTTACAAATTTATTCGTATGTTGATTTAGGATTTGAGTTTGTATCTTGATTTTTGAATATTCTTGTTCAATTTTTTCGAATGTGGTTGATTTTTGTTTAATGCATATAAACTTTTAGAATGTTCTTGTTCAATTTTTTTTGAACGAGTCATATCTAAATTTCTTTTGTGTATGTGGTGGGGATGGGTGGTTGGAACGATAAAGACTATAATCGGAGCTTCATTGACGGGCATGACATGTTTCATATAAAAGTGAATGAATTATGTCGCTATTGAAAAGTAATATGTGGGACACGTGGCTCAATATTGGTGGACCATATAAAGAGCTTTTTTTTTTTAATTTTGATAGAAAATGAGATAAAAATCTAAAAAGACTAAAATGCCTTTCATTTAACAAATTTTTTAGCGGTCATTAGAGGCAGGGATCAAATCCGGTTGTTTTTACATACCACAATAGTGACTTTGAAATTTCGAAACTATGGGGACCAAAAGTGTTATAACCACCAAAGCACAAGGACCATATTTATAGTTTACTCTAGAATTAAGGATGGTTTTTATATCACCTATAGGCGATGGAACCATAAGGTAGCATTTGTTATGGAGACATGCTTGGACAGGACTGGACATGACAATTGGACAGGACAAGAGGGTAGGACTGGACAGGACTGGACTGGACAGAACAAGTGTATATGTGGTGTTTGTTACAATTAGGTCTGGACGGGACAGAACTAGACAAGTTACCCCCAAAAATTATTTGATGATTTTAAATATTATATAATAGTTATAATCAACACAAATAAAGTAAATAATTAAAGAATTTAATTTATAAATAATTTTATACAATTTTCATATAAATAAATATATACATATATAATGGTATCAAATTTGAATGAAAATTTAGATATAATTGATGGTAGTAATAGTGGTGGTGGAGGTAGTAGTGACGGTGAAGGTGGTTTCAGTTATGATCCTGGTGGTCGACGGTAGTAGTGGCAATGGATGGTGATGGTCGGTGGCCGACGGTGGTTATGGAGGTAGAGGCAGTGGTGGTTGGTGGACGACAGTTGTTATAGAGGATGTGAAGATGGTGGATTGTGGTGGTGGTGGCAGTAACAACGATGGATGAGGTAGTTGTATCTGATGTAGTGAAGATAGTATTGGTGGTGGTTATGGTGGATGTGAGGTGGCAATAAACGGCGGTGGTCAATGGTGGTTATGGAGGTCGTGAAGGAGGTTGTTACAGTAGAGGAGGAGTTAGAGGTGGCCAATGGTGGTAGTGATGGCGACAATGGATGGTGGTGGTTGGTGACCTATGATGGTTGTAGAGGTAGCAATGGATAGTGGTCGACGGTGGTTGTAGAGGTCATGGAGGTCATAGAGGAGGTTGTTGCGGTATAGGCGAAGTTGTAGGAGGCCAACGGTGGTAGTGTTGGTGGTGATCGATGGCCGATGGTGGTTGTTAAGGTGGCAATGGATGGTGGTCGACGGTGGTTGTGGAGGTGGTGAAGGAGGTTGTTGTAGTAGAGAAGTTGGAGGTAACGAATGGTGATAGTGGTGGTGGCAATGGACAGTGGTGTTCAGTGGTCAACTATGGTATAGGTGGCGATAGACGATGGTGGATGGTGATTGTGGAGGTGGTGGAGGATGTTGTTGTAGTGGAAGAGGAGGAGGAGGTAGAGGTGGAGGTGGAGGTGGCCGCCAGTGGCGGCGGCAATCGTAACTAGCTTTGATGACCATTAAAACAAATATCATATTTAAGGTTATATATCAAACTAGGGTAGATCAATAATATTTTAGTTTATGTCTCATTCTTGTCCCATCTTGTTCCACCTATTTTGGTGGAACAAGAAAAAGCCTCTTTTGTCCCATGTTGTCCCACTATGCCAGTTCTTGTCCCTGTTCCATGTCAAGCCAAACGTGGGATAATGAATTCTTGTTCTATCCTATGCTGCACTAAACATGGGACAGTGATTTTGTCCCGTCATGTTCTCTCCTATCCTATGTACCAATTGCATCCTAACATGTGAAAATCATCTTAAAATACAGAGTAAATTACAAATTTGGTCCCTGTTAGTCCTAGCCGGATCTACAAGAGTTTATAGGTAATATTTTGTAGAATGGGGGGATGAATGCAAACACAACAACTTTCTCTTTTAAATATATTGATAAAGAAGATCAATACAAATTTTACAGATTGTTTGCGGAAGAGATAGGATACAGAACCTATCTAAACAATCTAAGATACATACAAATTATAGATAGCAATAAGAAATGGCTTGCTATAAGAAATAAGATAAGAAGAAATGTGCTCTTCACTTGTTAAAGTGGGTATTTCTCTTAAACAAAGAGTAGAAAGGAAGTAACTTCTTGGGTAAGTTTAGAGTGAGGAAGACGATAACTAAGAAGAAAACTACTACTTATACCCATTGCATTAAATGCAATTCAGATGGTACATAGCAGTGACAAGCTTTTAGAGGAAAGTTTGTCATTTGCTACAGTATACAGTCCTTTTGGCTGTATATGAACAACCCTCTTTCATAAAGTAGGTAAGTACGTTTGGAATCAAAAGAGTGACTCCATACTGTACTTTACTTAGAAAGGTATGGGTTTGTTCTTTGTGTGCAGAAGGACAAGAAAAAAACTATCTTGCTCAACAAGATTCATTTGATCGCTGAAAACTGGAATGACGCCGAAGGTCTCATCAGTGTTCGCTGAATCTTGTGCAGATTTCACACTTATGTAGATTTCCCTGAGGAAGAAGGTTTACATGCTGAAGGAATAGATCTGGGTCTATTTGACTTGTTGGCATTCTTGGGAAGAGGAGCGTTGACAATGGATTTACCTTTGTCTTTGCGTCCTAAACTCGAGGAAGTTCCTTCAAGAGGAGTCTCAATGGAAGATTACTAAGAGGAAGAGGTATCAGAAATGAAAGAGACAAAAGTACCAAACTTCAGCATGGACTTGTCAGTGACACTTTCTTCCTGATCATAGGAAAATCCTAGACTATCTTGGAAGGGATCTGAGCATTGATGATCTCAGAGGCCTTGATAGAGGCTTTGCACCACCCTTCAGTGGTAGCCTTCTCAGTCTTGAGTTCATCAATAGCTTGCTCATGCTTAGTGATACCCTGCTTGCATTCGATGCTTATGGTCTGATTTACAATGACATGATCCTTAAGATTTTCCTCAATCTTAGTCAGCCTTTGATCTTTGAATGACATTTCTCTAATTATTCTTGAAGATCAAGATTAAGCTTTTCAGATTTGGATTTGCCATTTAGGGCATTGTGAAGGTCAACCTTCAGCATATCTAGTGCATATATGCTATTAGAATAAAAAGAAGAAGATGGTTCATTTAGGGTATATACCTGAGCAGAGGTTGATGACGAGGGATTACTGAAGGTTGATGTTTCAGATTGTTCATCTTTGACATCCTTGGCCATTAGACAGAGGTAGGTCATGTCTTCCTTGTCATAGGATGATTCATCAGAAGAATCAACCCAATCATGCTCTTCAGCAACAAGACCTTTGCCGTTACGCTAAAGATTCTTCATATTCTTATACTTCTCCTTCAGTTTCAGGTACTTGTCCTTTTGAGGCCTGAAGGAGGATGTGAGCTTAAAAGATGGCGTCGTATCTTTCTTTGACCTACATTCATTCACAAAGTGACCTTTGAGTTTACAGTTGTAACAACTCGCTGAAGCCTTGTCAATTGGGTTTGACTTTGGCTTTTCAACTATGGTCAGTGAAGGAGATCTCGATAGTTGATTTTTTTGGCGAACCTCCTGAAAGTGTTAGTTAGAAGGGCCAACGACTCATCAAACTCTGAAAAATCAACGTCTGACAAGCCCTCAGAGTTAGAGGGATCTAACTCAGTGATAGAGACAAAAGAGGAAATAGAAGAAATATAAGGGTTAGCTGAAGGACTATCAGAGATCAAACCTAACGAGGAGCTTTTCATTTCACTGGAGTCTTTGAGAAGATTCTTCTTCAGCTGACTGGATTACTTATGATTAAGCTGAATCCCATAAAGAGAACTAAGAGAAAGGGAGGACATGTCCTTGGAAATCTTGAAACACATGTTATACTGATCACATGCTTATGTCAAACATTCAAGGAATTTTGTCAGTGTCTCTAAGTTGGAATATTCTTTTCCAACTGTCTTCAAGTCAATAAGAAGACAATTAAATTATTGATGTACTTCAGACAAAGATTCAGTGTTTTCCACGAAGAAAACTTTCATATTGTCTTACTAGATTAATCTTTCTTGATTCTTGTATTTCAGAAGTACCTTTATATTGAACACAAAGAGTGCCCCACATAGTTTTCAAGGTTTTAAGATTCATCACAAAGTGATAGACCTTGCACGAGTGTCTAAAGCCACCTTCTTCTTATCTTCATCACTCTATTGATGAGGGAGCTTTGGCATCTGCCGTTTTGGAATCACTAGTAGGCGTAGCAGTTGCAGGAACTGCTGGAAAGATAGAGGACGAAACATAAGGACCATTCTCTATATAGTATGGAATCTCATGATCCACAGCTTCCAAGAAGAGAGACATCCAGTTTCTCCAGAGACTAAAGTTATCTCTAATAAACCGTGGAGGTTTGGCAAGAGAGCTATTGTTGTGAAAGTTTGTGCTAGTGCTTTTGCAAAACCATTTTGAAAGGAATAAATTATCTAGAGAAGAAGAAATAATAAAACACCAATACAACACAAAAACAAACATTGCTCTGATACCACTTGTTGGTTCCAGCCAAATCTACAAGATTTTATAGGTAACAGTTTGTAGAAGGGGGGGATGAATACAAACACAACAACTTTCTCCTATAAAAATTATATATTGATAAAGAAGATCAATACAAATTTTACAGATTATTTGCGGAAGAGATAGAATAGAGAACCTATCTAAACAATATAAGATACGCACAAAATTACAGATAACAATAAGAAATGACTTTCTACAAGAAATCAGGTAGGAAGAAATGTGTTCTTCACTTGTTAAAGTGGGTCTTTCTCTTAGACAGAGAGTAGAGAGAGAAGTAACTTATGCGGTAAGTTTAGAGTGAGGAAGATGATAATTGGGAGAAAACTACTTAGATAATTATACTCATTGCATTCAACGCAAGTCAGAAGGTACATAGTAGTGACAAGCTTTTAGAGGAAAGTTTGTCATTTGTTATAGTATACAGTCCTTTTGGCTATATATGAACAGTTCTCTTTCATAAAGTAGGTAAGCACGTTTGGTGAGAAAGGAGTGACTTTGTATTATACTTTACTTAGAAAGGTGTGGGTTTGTTTTTTGTATGTAGAAGGACAAGACAAAACCTATCTTGCTTGACAAGATTCTTTTGATCGCTGAACACTGGAATGACGCTGAAGGTGTCATTAGTGTTCGCTGAATCTTACGCAGATTTCACACTTGTGTAGACAAGCTTGTTATCACTGAAAACCACTTCAGATCACGAACTTGCTGGTCTCTAATCTTCAACTTTTGTCTTCAACATCGCTGAAGGATCTGTGATGTGAGTTTTGTCTTCTTGAAGAATATTGGTCTCTAATCTTCAACTTTTTTATTGTGTTTTTATTTTATATTAAAAATTTATTCTTTAATTTAAAAACCACAAGGACCAAGAATTTAAGTTACCCTATCATCCCTAAATTTTCACATGGCTTTCCGATTACTTTTTCCATGTTCACCACCTATCACCTACAAGTACCACCACCTATCACCTACCATCAATCAATTGTCCATCATCATCATCATCATCATCATCATCATCATCATCATCATCATCATCATCATCATCATCATCATCATCATCATCATCATCATCATCATCATCACCAACACCACCACCATCACCACCCACCATTACAACCAAACATCCACCACCACCAACCACCCACAGTATACTAACATTTCGATAACATAAATCAACAAGCAATAACTGGCAATAATATAAACAACAACTTTATATAAATTCATCAAAAAGGTGTGATACAAACACTAAGATCATTACCTAAATCAAACCCTCAAAGAAATCTTGAATAAAAAATCTAAATCAAAACCTAAAAAAACCCTAAATAAAACCTTTAAAATCAAAGGAGGTTTTTGTAGATTGTGTCTTCGATTCTAGAACTCGAAGGAGGATCAAGTTGCTTCTATGATCATCGTATTTGAAAACGAAGGATGCACAAGGATGAACTCCATGGCAAGAAAAGTAGATCCATGGCAGGAGATTGCTTCTGCGTTGGGTCCCCTGTGATGGTCTTCTCATATGCCCTTAAGACAAGCGTTCCATCTCACTAGTTCGATGTGAGAGATGTCGAATTTGAACCCATTTGGCCGGCGATGAACCACATTGTCATTTTGTGAAGCCGTAACCCATGACTGACATCTCCAATAATCAACAGGGTCGATCCCCTCTCCGTTCTACAAGACCACTTTCCCATATTTGCACCATCTATTGTTTCTATTCTCATCTCGTCTCCTTCTGATTAACTCAACCCAAAAAACATTCATGAGATGTTTTTACACAGGGGTTCAACCTCACAGGAAAAATATAAACAGATAAACATAGGGGCTTTGATTGAAATAAAAATCAAAACCTAAGGTAGAAGGTGGTCCGAGTGGTCTGAGATGTCGATAACATCAGTTGAAAGTAGACCTTTCTTTTTTGCATGTCGTCCTTTTAAGATAAGTGGTGAATAGGCTTCAATTTGAGGATTTGCTCAGAGCGGCCCGACTAATAGAGTGTAGGGAGACCCGAGAAAGGTGTTTGTCGTGGGGGGGAGGGTGGTTGCAGTCATTGGAGAAGACAGAGTCACTATGGTTGTATTATGTGAACGAATACAATATAAACTTTTAATATTTAGTTTTAGTAGTAAATAATTAAAAAAAAGGAGCAAAATGACTAAATTGTCCCTATGAGTTAACTCACTTAATAGAATTATTTAACAGTGTTAAGGTAAAAGAACCAAAGGCGTGTGAAAATGTAAATCACATGGACGTTTTCCATAATTATTTTAAATTAGAGACACACAGTGTGATTTTATGTAAACTACAAGGACCAAGTTTGTAATTTACTCTAAAATATATTTGTGTAAACGTTCCAAGCTCGATTAAGATATCATACCAATATAATTGCCTCTATTGACTTAAAACAATAATATAATTTATCGATAGATAACATGTTCGGAGTTAGGAAAAAGCTTGTGAATAACGTTATATTAATATGGGACAGATTGTCACAGCGATAACCGTACTTAAATTCAGTCACAAACCCACAAAATTTCAATTTTTAACAATGTGGGATGAGTTGTCAAAAAGTTCTACACTTAAATTTTTATCATTCTCTTCCTTGGTGATGTTAGATTCACATAAAATGTTACAAACACACACATCATGAGACTCGTCATTTTCAATAAGTTGTTCTCCATCAAATCAATGACACAATGAACATCAATTCTAATACTAATTTGTAACATGTCACGTCTAAAACAATCGAATGACCCAATAACCTTCAATTTATAGTCCATAAGTTTTGACTTATAAGGAGCTCAAAAATATCATTCGTCGTGTAAGATTGATCGTGACAACCTCTATCTCACTTAAATGAGCTCAGAAGCTCTCAAATCCCATTTCATATCCACATGACGTGAGTTGCCGATACGTTAGATTCATATGCTACTAGGATTTCTATCCCATTTTGGCTAAGTTTTCTTTAAGATGATATAACGTTACCCATCCAATTTCTAAACATTTCTCAAAGCGTCCTACATACAAAAGTTATCGTTGATTAGTTTACGGTCAAATTACTAAATAGTGAGTTTTTATAAAGAAGTTTGAAAAATATTATATCCTTTTGTATTTATATGAGTTCTAACGAGGTTGATTAGATGTTTTAATCCAAGAAGAACAACTATCATCCGTTGGTTATGGTTTAGACAACGACTTTATACCAACTCTTATTTTCTTGATTGATCGGCGATGTTAATGGATAAACCCTAATAATATTCAACTTTGTAAGTTAGGTCTAGATATCCCCTTTTTACTCTTTTGATCATATTATATACAATTAAAATTACATAAGATCGATATCGAGAAATATTCTTTGTACGTTATATTTATTATTTATATTTGTTTCGTCCTCGTTTTCAAGATACCCTTATTCTCGTTCATTTGCATATCTCGGCACATCTCGTACTCACCCTTATTCTCGTTTAGTTATATAAAGACAAATTACATCGATACATAAAGTACTTGTTTTTCGTTTCTATTTCAGGACAATTTTGAGGATTGTATTGAGTCTCTAATATAATTAAGAGAAGGTAATATTCCTCTAATGCAATTAAGAAAACATATAATAACTTTGTGAGAAAAAAAGAAATGTGTTATCGCTTTTTAAACAAAAACGTTTTCGAGAGAAACTAATTTAAGATGTTTCGTCATATATAGATACCAAAAATGGGGTATTTAAAAGTACGTATCACAAAATAAAATTTGGAACAAAGTACGTTTCATTTTAATGAAATTTGCTCTTCTTATAATATGTTTTCGATGTTAAAAGATAAAATTTAAATACGATCACAAATAAAATACAAATATATGCAACAAATATGTGTTATGAATATACAAATATGTACTATTTTTTCCTTGTTTCAAATCAAAATCACGTTCTATTGAGCCTCACTTGGAATGAAGGTTTGATCACTACAACAAAATCGGGTTTATAAGACACTTCCAATTTCTAAGCGTCCTAATAGACCTCTTTATAAGACTTAGTTTATAGGACCAAAAAAATAAAGTGTCATATCTAAAGATGTTGTAATAACTTTATATGACATTTTTTGATGTCGTAATAAGTTTTTTAGGACACTTTAAATATAAAGCGTCTCATTAACAACTTTGTAAGACACTATTTGAAAAACTGTCCTATAAAAACAAATGTTYTATAAAAAATTGAGTTTATAGGACACTTTCTCAAAAGTGTCATATAAAGTTGCTAATGCGACACTTTGTATTTAAAATATCCTAAAAAACTTGTTAAGTCGCCCAAAAGCGTCATATAAACTTATTGCAACACCTTTAGATATGACGCTTTATATTTTGGTCCTATAAATTAAGTCCTATAAAGCGATCTATTGGGACGCTTAGAGATTGGGGGTGTCGTATAAACTCAATTTTGTTGTAGTGGATGATCGACATACACTTGGTTATTATTATTTGGGTTAATTAATTTATGTGTGTTTTGTTGACATTGCCGTTGATAACTTAACCCCAGATGAAGATTAGCCGCTGGTACTAAAAAACATCTAAAGAAGTAATCAATGGATACATCATCAAGACCTAATGTAATACATAGAAGCTAATATCTCAACTAATCATCAGTGATATGTGTTGAAACACTAATGAATGTGTATATCAATGTGAAACCTTCCAACTAATCTAACTTTTACTGCTAATAACTCTGCGGATCTTACTTGGTAAGTCGTTTCTTCAATCATTGCCAATGATCAACTCACGACTCTTCTGGAATGCCAATCTCGCATATAACCTTTCTTGGAGCATTTAATGAAGAGTTGTTATCGTTATTACAATTTGGTTGCCTTTAATGGACGTTGGGGCTGCTTGAATTTATCGGAAAATATGTGCAGATTTATATTGTTGGATTCTGAATCCTTAATTCCTAAGCATTTTGTCACTTTTCACAAGGTGCATCCTTTTGAAGATTTCGAGTATAAAGAAAAGTAAAGATTTTAAAGATCAGGTGCTTGAAAACTAGATCTTAAGAGAACGTCTCTCTATGTTTTCAAGCGACTAGTGTGTGCAAGCTGATCATTTGAGTCTTCACGAATGACATAAGCTTTGGGTAGAATATCAAATAGGTTGTTTGAGGATCGTTGTTGTGTGTTGGGAGATAGCTTGTCACTGGATATCGACTATTTTAGGTCGTGACCACTAGTTGGATATAGACTATTTTAGGTCGTTACCACTAGTTGGTTTTTAGTCTATGTTCCACAACAATATTATTTTGTTAGGAATTAAAAGAATAACCATAATGATTATGAAACTTTGGAAACATTGCATTCACTTCTTCTACTGTGTTATTGCCATATTGTTCACCCTTCTAGACCAACATATTCTACAAATTTGCCACGACATCCATCCACTACTAAAAATTATCATGATATCCATTCGTTGCTGAAAAATAGGACTTTCAATGACAACTTGCATGATTTGTGGCATATCTGTTTAAAAAAAAAAATACGTCGACGAAATCTTAGTGCATGACAAAAAAATGTACGATAGGATTTCAAAAACCCAGATTGTTCATTTTAAACAATGGTATCACCCCTTAAATATAGGTGTTTTTTTCTTGATAAAACACATATATGACCATCAAGTAGAATTATAGGTGAATATGTATCATAATCCGATGATTTTAATTTTAGTTTTTATATAGTATAACAACTTCTTTTATTTAATCAATGTGACAAGTTCCAAGTTTTCTTTATTTTTACTCATTTTGATCTATAACCTGTTAATTTTGTAATTTTGATAATATGATGGTAAGTTTATTGTCCACTTTTTCTTACCCTTTTGTAAAAATTTCATAAACGTTTCGTAAACGGGTATCTAAATAAAAAAAAATTGTTACAAGATCAACATATCATCAATCAAAACAGGTACAAAATAATAAATTAAAAATCTGTTACGTCAATCGAGGAAAAATAATCCTTTGTTACATTAAACAAAAACTAAGGGGCCGTTTACTAAACACTTACTTGGTAAATGCTTACCGGATAAATATTCTTATAGGATGAACATGAGAAAGACCAAAAATCTTACCAGATAACAGGAATGAAAATGATAGAGTCTTGCTCGGTAAGTAATGATGATGACTCTTACCCAGGTAAACACTTACCCAGTAACTTGTTGTATTCGATATGTTTTGATGTACTAAAATCTTACATATCAAAAATAAATTATAATGTTGAATCCTATCGGTAACCACTTATCGGATAAGCATTTAATGCCCCCTAAATCAAACTTTGTTGTACTTTTCCTAAAATTGTATTAAGCTTGGTTGAAAAGTTATTTAACCAAACATGGTCTTGTCTGAACAATCTTGAAATCGACAATGTGATTATGCTACCAAACCTATAGATGATTCTCATTCTTTTTAGGGTACAAGAAAACTTATTTTAAGGTGGCTAATCAAGACAGCAAAAAATATGTCATCATCTATTACTATATCATTACCAATTAATTAAACCACCTATTTTTAATAAATAGATGTGCACTACGTGTATCTTTTTTGAAATTAACCTGAATATCTAACCTGCTATATGGGCCGACTAATTCTAGGACGATCACCCGTTTTACGGGTAGCTCGGAGTCATCGCATTGGAACCTCCGTGGCTACAAGAGATTTTTTATTCCTCATTGAATTCGAACCTGAGATCTCTAGACACTTTTAACCTTTGAAGCTCAAGTTTAAACAAATCAGACAACACCATTATGGTTTACATTCTATTTTTTTAAATCTTATAGTCGAATGAAATATATATAGATAATAAGTTTTTGGATTTAGGATAATTAAGTTACCTTTAAAACTTTCAATAAATTCCATTAACTCACTAAAAGTTGCATATTATTTGTAATAAGTTTTACCAAATCTTTTTCCACATAAAGTATTTTAATAATAAATCAAAAATTATTGTGAGGAATATACATTTTGATTTGGTTTTGCATTTATGAGTCCAACATATACAATACAATTGCTACAAGTTAGGCTAGATTTTAGTAACCATGACGTTTTTGTCCAATCACATGTTCTAATAAGAATCTAAGGTGGCGTTTGGTTCATAGATTCTGGAGGAATCTGAAGGAATTGGAATGTTAAATTTCTTTGACCAGATTCATTTCTTTCGTTTGGTTCATTCTTTTCCAAGAAAAAAATCTTTAGATTCCTATGAATTTCATGGATAAAGGATTTTAATATTCCTTGATAAATAGATGAGATTTTAATAGAATGAAATTTGTTATTTTCATAATTCCTAGTATATCCTCACCCCATCTCATAATACCGTAATCTCTCAACAACCCGACAACAATTTCTCCTCAAGAAGCCGACACCTGCTTGACCTGTTGCTTCTCCCTCGAACACCAACTACCTTAACAGGTTTGATTTCTCATCTTTCAATTTCTCCATCGAACACCAACTCCTTTAATAGATTTCATTCCAATTCTGCCAACTAAACAGGTGGTGAAACCTGACAAGATTCCATTCCAGTTTCTTCAAAGTCAAATTCCTTTGACAGATTCCATTTCATCTAAAAACAGTCTATAAACCAAACGCCACCTAAGTGTTTGAAAAAATTCCATGTTCTTTTCTCAATTTTTTTTTTTTAATTTTTTTACTATTTTATTTTATTTTAATAAATCTACAAAAAAATAAACTAAAACTATATAATTTTGTTAATTAATTGTTATCTAATATATTTATTAATTTTGTTTTATGGCTTTTTGTTTCTTATAGATGTTTATACAAGTTTTTGTATTTTGTTTTAATAAGTTTAATTTTAACTATCTCGTATATTATTTTTTGAATACATATACACTATATAAATTAAAATTATTTTATAAATCATAAATTAATAGTTGTAAAATATCTTTCCCATTTTTAAAAAATATATCAAATTGTCTATATATATATGTATATGTATGTATATATGTATGAAACATATGAAACATTAAGGGGGTGTTTGATTCACATAATGGAATTTGATGGAATTGGAATCCATCAAAGGAATTTGACTTTGAAGGAATTGGAATGGAATTTGATGGAATTTGACCATGCATTTGGTTGGTAGTAATTGGAATGAAATCTCCCATTAGAATTGGAATAATCGTCTTTGTTTGGACCATCCCACATATCGCCCCACTCACACCCTACCACCCACCATGTCACTAATGTCGTCATCACAACTATCACCCTGTCAAAACCCCTACCCAACCCAACCCCGCCCCCACCACTCCTACCCCTACCCCACAATAGGTGGGGTTGTTGGGGGTAGGCAGGGTGAGGTGAGGCATTGGGGATGGGCTAGTGGGTGGCAGGTGAAGACTATAGTGGTAGGATGGTGGTTAGTGGTGGGTTGGAGTAGGGGGGGGGGGGGGTAGGTGGCGGGGTGGTAGATGTGACGATGATAGTGGTCGGGTGGCTGGGGTCTGGGAGTGCGTGGGTATAATGACAACAATAGTGGCATGGTATTTAGTGGTGGGTTAGTGTTGGGGTCAGGTGGGTTGCGAGTGAGTGACGGTTGTGAAAGCGACAATCATGGTGAGGGGTGGGGGTTAGGTTAGGGGCGGGGTGTGGTAGTGGGGATGGGTGGCAGTTATGACGATGACAGTGGTAGGATGATGGTCGGGTGGCTGGGAGTGGATGGGTATAACGGCGACAATAGTGGCATGGTGGTTAGGGTGGGATGGAGTGGGGTGGGGGTGAATGGCAGCTGTGATAGCGACAATTATGGTGTGGTGGTGGGGGTTAGGTTAGGGGCGTGATAGTAACGGTAGTAGCATGGTCGTAGCAGGGATGTGTAGTGAGTGACCGGGGCCCGRGGGTGGGTGGGTGTGATGACAACAGTAATGGCATGGTGGTTAGTGGTGGGGTAGGGTGTGTGGCGGTGACAGTAGTGGTGTGGTGGTGGTAGTGGGGGGTTAGGGGTGGGGCATCACAAACAGTAATAACATGGTCGTTRTGGGTGTTGATGGAATTCAATTCCTTCCATTATGCTAAGGAATGATGAATTCCTTAACTTGTGAAATTCATTGGAATTTGAAGGATTCCATCCATTTCAAGAAATGAACCAAACAAATGAATTGAAATTTGGTCAAAGGAATTTATCATTCCAATTCCATCAAATTCCTTCGAATTCCACAAACCAAACGGCCCCTAAGAATCTAGAAAACTCTCAAATGCATCGAAATTCTCCATATCTTGGACATTCTTAAAGAGCTACGAATTTTCCAAAATTTTTCTATGTCCCAAAATATCCTTATATTTTTCCAAATGTTACTCGATATTAAAAATTTAAAATTAATATAGAAAAATAAAAACTAATAAATTATATTTAAATAAATTTACATTTTTTAAATTAAAGAATGAAAAATAAGGTTTGTATAAAAACCTCCGAAATTTTATTGAGATTCTTATTTTATTAATTTTATATTAAAAAAATATAAAAAATGAGGTTTCCTGATGTTATAACACTGTGGATGCTATAATGAGTTGATATAAGATATTTATATAATATATCTATTAACCCTAGAGTCAAAATAGGAGCTTCCCATGCATTAAGGTTGTTTCTGAAGTCATGAAAAGAGCGCACGAAAGCAATGAACATGTCTACAATCTCATCACGAGATAGACGCATCTAAGGGCCGTCTATTAAATGCTTATCTGGGTAAATGTTTATTAAATTACATTATCTTATCGGATGAATATGACAAGGATCAAGAATCTTACCTGATAAGTGTGAGACAAGAAACAAGAGTTTTACGCGATAAGTGAAGGCGACGACTCTTACCACGATAAGAGTTTATCGGGTAAATTATTGCATATGGTGCCATTTTGGTGGACTGGAATCTTACCCATTAAGTTAGTAATAGTATTGAATTTTACTGATAAGCAACTAACGGATAAGTTTTTGGTAAACGACCCCTAAAACACGAACATGTCCACATGTAATTTTCTCAAGTACAATATAAATATCCATTTCGATATGTTTAATGCATTGTTGTTGAACAAGATTTCTCAATAGATATATCTTACTAACATTATCACAATAGACAAATCTAGCTTTCCAGATAAGACAATCTAGCTCCAAGAGTAAACTGTGAATTCAACATGATTCGGAGATCACGTTTGCCTACCACCCCCTGTATTCAACTTTAGATTTAAATTGAGATAAGGTGGGTTGACATTTAGAAAGTTTGGTAGTGGAAAATTGTATTTGTTCACACAGTGAGTACAATGTGCTTATAGTAACGGTGCAAGTGCATCCCAATACTATGATTGCTACAAGTAATAAAGTGGTAGTAATACTAAGATCCTACTTCAGTGTTTCAATTACTAAGTGTCCGTTTACTAAACACTTACTTGGTAAGTGTTTAACGCATAAGTTTCCTCATCGGATGAACATGAGAAGGGCCAAAAATCTTACCGGATAAGAGCGATGAGAAGGATGAGGAGTTTTATCCGGTAAGCGAGGATGACGACTCTTGCCCAAATAAGCGCTTACCCAATAAATTGTTTTATTCGATATGTTTTGATGTACTAAAATCTTACGTATCAAAATAAATTATAGTGTTGACTTCTATTGGTAAGCACTTATTTGGTAAGCACTTATTTGGTAAGCATTTGGGTAAACGACCCCTAAGTCAAGAATACAATAATTTCAATTAGAGAAGAAGAAATATATTTGAGCAAGTTTGATGATTTTCACAACGAAATATAAACAAACAACTAAAAATGGGTATGTGTGTAAGTTTTCCTTGAGATTTATGCAAGGTTCAAAAAGGTGTGAGGCTGACATGGAGCGGCGACGAGGTCAAGCCTCAAGCCTTACACCACACAACGAGGACACAATGTTTTTCAAGGCATGACATAAGACGAACAAATTTGTATGTCATATATTGAATTATATATATATATATATATATATATATATACGTATTCTACATATTATCTAATCAGATGTTGATATTAAAAAGATGTACATTCATATTAGAAGAAAAAAAATATGTAGATTATTATTAAAAAAATCGGTTTTTGATTAAATATTTAAAATAGAACTTAGAAAGATAATTTTACAACTTCATTTTAACCGTGAATCTGTAAGGTTTATGAATTTGGGGATCAATCTTTTACACCGATGTATCGTACTCTCTCGACCAGGTCATCATAAGAAAAGACTGCAAAATCTTTCCGAAGTGTTATAAAGAGGGAAGACGTGCTACAACTAACATAACAGCCTCTTCCTTGCCCCCATCTATATGGTATTTCATCCATTTTAGGTTCTATCAGGGCAACCTACTGAGCAAAATATGAAATTGTGAGTGATGTGATTAGTTAGATCTATCAAAATTTAAAATATAAAGTTAAAAGTATAAAAATACAAAAGGTAAAAAATAAAAAAAAATTGGGAAAAAATCACGTGTTACAAAAAACGCGCGTCGCTGCGCGCCATGCCGCGCCTCAAGACGCCATGGCGTGAGCCACACCTTACAGAAATGTTATAGGCCATTTCATAACAGTGGAGACTTGTCTTGTGTCATGTCGCACCATGGCGTGCCTTTTTGACACTGGATTTACGTAGTAACAAAATGGTCATATTTGGTGTCACAAAAAACGTCTATAAAGATGCCAATCTTTTGGAAGTGAATCTTTATAGATTGTATCCGCAAAGTGCCCACCATTGCCGATTCTTAATCTTTCCGATTTGACTAAGTTGAGAAAAACATCAAGTTATATTAGTGTGAAGATTTATACCCAAATCTCTTTGTGATATAAATCTCAACCAATGTTCAAACCTTAGGAAATCATACAAACTCGTATCTCTACATGATTATTAAAGGTTTTTCAAATCTTTGTGCATCACTTAAGCCATTTTGAATCCACACAACTCTGGGTCAATGATATAATATTAACACTTCAAAGTGATCGACTTATCCGCATTGAGTTTAAGTCCCGATCTAAGTGACCACACTTAAGAGTTAACAATGATGGCAACACCAAAGTGTTGCATACTAGTATTAAGTTTGACTCACACCCATACCCAAATGGTGTGCTTAGCTAATGATTAAAGTAAAGAACATATATAGTAGAAGAATAGAAATATGTACAAACCACAAAAGTACGTATTAAACGAAATTAATTAAAAATCAAATAAAAATATGTACAAACAAATAAATACGACGCAAAAATGCAATGAAAGACTAATATGAATGCATGCAGAAAATGCAATTAACAAAACACCCACAAGCTAAACATTTCTTGTGGTCTAGAAAGAAATTTATTACGGAATGGGTGAAAAGAAGAAAAGGAAAATTAAGAAATGACCTCTGCAAATATTAGAGCGAGTTAATACACGACCTCACTAGACACAATCTAATATTTCAGTTTCCCATGTACAAATGCAATTTGTTACCAAGTGTTATTTCACCTCAATGGCAAATCAACACAACACCAAACAAAGCATATCACAAAAAAAATGCACCTAATAGGACTTTATAAATATTACTGTAGTTGCTAAGGGATAGGGGAAATGATCTATAAGGATGGAAGCTCATGATTTAGCTTAGGTAACTCAAGTCTGTTTAGGGATGTGTATACCTTCTGAATCGAAAAATATGAAATGTATTCTCGATGCATTTGAAACATATCTCAAGTCTAAAGATTTATTTTCATAAGAATTACATAAAACGAGGACTTTCGGGTAAGGTTAAGGGTTATGGTAAGGATCGGGTTTGGTTACAAGGGTTTGAAAAAGTATTTGGCTTGTTTTTGTGTACACATAGTTCCTTCCTACGATTTCCAACGTATCTCGGCTTATTTCTTGCTAAACCAACTATATAAATTGCAAATGCATATTATTCCTTTTTTTCATGCATCTTTCTTTTTGATTTTTTTATAAACCTATAGGCTATGTTTGTTTATGGAGTTCTACCAACCCGCAAGTTATGCTTATCTATACTACTCAGCTACATGCTTCAATCCGTTTTTCATGTTTTAGAAAGGACAGTTATATGTGCATTTTTTTGGTGGTTTAGGTATGTATGGTGTTCAAGAAAGGGGTAGTTGCTTAGGTTCAGAATGGTTGCAAAAGGGGAAATTTTTTTGTGTATTGTTGTTTTGTATATATGGATGGTTTAAAGAAAAGATGGCCTCTATGCAAATATTATAATAGTTTTAGATGATAAATGAATCAAAAACCTAGAACAACACCTTTGTGGGAGGTGACACACAAGAAGAAGGAAAATTAGACTGATTATGAATATGTAATCCGATACAGCCTAAATTCTCACAAGGTAAAGTCCATCCAAGTAGTCATAGATGTAATGCAGGGGGGCTACAATAAGAAAGCTAATCCTAAAAAGTTACATAGAACAATATGCAAGGTGGTATATGTGCAAGTGACTAGCTAAGGGAAAACCATGTTTCTAAAAAAATATTTACAACATGGTTAACACGGCAAAGTACACTATTGTGCCTAGTTAAAAGATTGACGTTTGTTGGGTCTAGATTAACCCCAATATTTTGAAAGTTTTATAAAGTTAGTGTATTGTTTTGTATCTTGTAATATTTTGTAAATGGGTTTTGGGCTTAGGCTTGTTAGTTGTAATGGACACCTATAAATAGGTGTCTTGAGCTTACATCTTAGTATGAGAGTCATTTGTAGTATGAGTTGATTGAAATTATAATTTGAGGTCGACTTGTATGCTCTCAACACTCTGTTCTTCAACGTCATATTTTTAGAGTGTAATTACTTGATTTTTTGTGTGAATCTGGGATCTACATGTGGAATCAGAAGAATCAAATCAATCTTTATTCGATACGATCATCTTTTACAGCAATTTCAAGTTTTTGAATCTGTTTTTGATTGAACAGTACTCGCGATGAACAGTGACCATTTGATTCAATTTTTGATGATTTGATGCTAATTTCATTGATCTTTGATGATAAATTTATTCTAATATCATAGTCGATCCTTTTGGAATCAATTACAATTTTAAGTTCGGATAATTTAGTCAAGTTGCAAAGATTTGAAGAGTTTATGGTGTTCGAATGTTTCAAGCATTTTCTGTCAAATTCGTGGTGATTTTAAGTGTTTTAATCCAATTCGAGCTCAAGGATTTACACATATGTGTTTCTGAACATGAATTGATCATCTATTTGAGGATTAATTTGAATAGATTTGAGTTTTGATGTTTTATGGTTGAACAATTAAGCTTTGTTGCAAGATCTATTTTTATTGCTTGTTCTAGAAGAACAACACTTGTTGAATTTTGCTTTGAGTGATTCTTGTGAAGATATCGCTTGTTGAAGATTGCCATGAGCGATACTTGGTTTATCCGTTCAAGATGTGAACAATATTTGGGCATGAACAATATTTGATTATATTGCTCAAGTGTCAAGCGGTTTTCATGTGATTTTTAAAGTTTAAGGATATCGCTCACGTGTCAAGCAATATTCTCATTCAACATGATAAGAGGTATCTACTAATATCATGTATCAAGCGATATTTTCATAACAAGCGATATTTGTTAATATCACTTAAGTAAAATTATATTTGAGATTGATGTATATCACTCATAATATAAGTGATATAATTACTGTTCATTGAGGTTATCACATCAAGCATGAGTGTTTAGTTTATCGCTTCACCTTTATATGAGTTGCTACTGTTCATGGCTAGTATGTGCGATATATTCTTGTTGTCGCACCTTAAAGTTTTTGAAGCTTATCGCATAATGCGTGCAACAACACTATTCGTGCAAGCTTATCGCACATCAAAGCAGTGTCATATTGGTTGGCTTTGCCCAAGATAACCCTATGCGATAAAGTTTGGTGTTCATTCATTATTTCTTTGCCATGCGATATATGTTCCCTATAACAAGTATAATCATCTATTGTTCATGATTTGACTTTTTGGTCAAAATTATCAAGTTTGTATTTTGAAGAGATAGATTTGAAAGTTTTCAGAACTGGGTGATTGAATTCAGTATTTGACTGGATTGGTTAGACGTTTGAGTTTCTGCAATCAGTATTTTAAAGTTTTTCCGCAAGAGGCTAGATCGTTTAGTGCTTTCAATCATCATCTTGACTTGATCAATCAGAATTTTGAGAGCTTGCAATCATTGTTCTGGAGTTTCCTCAAGATGCTAGACCTTTGAGTGTTCTCAATCATTGATCTAACCTGATCAATTAAAAGTTTGAGTGATTACAATAATTGTTCTAGAGGTATGGTTGTGATTCAGAGTTTTGAGTGTTGTGAATCATTCATCTTATTGAGAATATTGGATATGGGTTTTTTACTCAGTATTCTGAAAGTATGAAGGAAATCGATTTATCTTTCTTGTTTGATAGTTGCTAATCAAGAAGCTATGATATTAATATTGTATCTCTCCAAGTTTCATTGTCAAAAGGTGTTTGCTCTGGTTATTCAAGCTGGTAGTTGAAATATCTTGAAACCCCATTTTTCGATCTTATCAGGAACAAGTTCTTAAGTTGAAATCTTATGCAACTCGAGATTCAAAGAAAGATTCTTTGTTATTAGACTGATACTGCACAGTGGAATGTCATGTAACTCGCACTTTATCTATCCGGTTGTTGGACTAATCAATATGCTTGTGGCCCAGCTGAGATTATGAGGTTTATGGTTGTATTGAGTTGTCTTCAGTTTAAATTTTTTTGTTGGTGCAATTAGTGGTGTTGAAGGTACACTGAATCTGTTTTTAAAGTTGAAACTGAAGAATAAGAGCTTCATTCAAGGGGGAGCTTGAAATGTTCTTTTAGGACGAGCAACACTAAAGTTTTCCAAAGAAAGCACGGGGATATTATCTGAAGATGCTTCCTTTATCAAACTTTAGGGGGAGATTGTTGGGTCTAGATTAGCCCCAAGATATTGAAAGTTTTATAAAGTCAGTGTATTGTTTTGTATCCTGTATTATTTTGTAAATAGGCTTTGAGCTTAGGCTTGTTAGTTGTATTGGACACCTATAAATAGATGTCTTGGGCTTAGATCTTAGTATGAGAGTCATTTGTAATTTGAGTTGATTGAAAATATAATCTGAGGTCGACTTGTGTGCTCTCAACACTCTGTTCTTCAATGTCATATCTTGAGAGTGTAATTACGTGATTTGTTGTGTGAATATGGGATCTACAGCTTTAAGTGGGAGTACTACGAGCTTAAATTCGCCAATAAATGTACAAAATCTTTTTTGATTTTTTTTATGCTATGCAATACAAGGATATGAAAACTAAATGCAACCAAAATGGAAAAACTATGTATGATTTATGACTGAATACAAATATGCTCAAAAAAATAATAATAAGCAAGCAAAAGAAAAATAACGAACACCCCACCCACAAGCTAAAATGAACATGGTCCTCAATGCTTGACTACGTGCAAGGGGAATCAAGATTATCGTGGGAAGCGTGTTTCAGGAACAACATATATGATGTTGATCCTCTCTCTCAGTGATTTGATGATAATCCATTTTTTCTTTCGATGTA
>NC_037531.1:1892710-1903608 GCF_001531365.2 Cynara cardunculus var. scolymus
CTATTGCTATGAGACTCTACCTGCCATACCTCGCGTTTCCGCTTTAGCGGGGTGTGACACAAATTATTGAAGGAACCAAAGGAAAAATCACAAATTTGGGATCTACTCTTTGAATTCTTCCTAGAGGTATAACTTTCTTCCTCTTTTAATTAAGTTTTAATGTTAGGATTCTTGAGATTAATTTCTAGTTGTGTTTATGTTGAGGCTATGAATTGATGTTGTAAAGTTATGCTATCTTATGTGTTTAAAATACTTGAATTAGCTACAATTGAAGTAGGAACTAAAATGGTAAAATATGGAACCAATATGGTGAGATTGCGTCTATATGTTTAATTGCACACTAAATGTTCGTTTAAATGCCTAAGAGAGCAAAATTGCATGATTAAACTTAGGATAATAATCATTGAACTTCATTTTAATGTTTAGTATGTTAAAGTACATTTTAGAGCATTTAAATGTTGAAAATCATGAAGTATGGATCATAAAAGTGAGTTGGAAAAAATGTAGAAAATCAAATTTAAATGAAAGTGCTTGTACAGTAGTTTGATAGTGCCTAAATCACAAACCGTAAATCAGAATAAGCTCAAATCTTATAGATACAAAGCCCTAAATGCCTATTACAACTGTTATGAAGGGTCTCAAATACAGTTGTGACTCTATGTGGCTCAAAACAATGGATTTTGATACTGGTCACAAAATACTCAGGATCAACACACTTTTTTTTAAAATTTGTACAAAATCAATTGATGCTTGAAATGAGGTGATTCTAAAACTACTAGACTTCTAAAAGATAATATTGCAACTTTCATTGTAGACAATAGAGTTTGTATTGGCCTTTAAAGTAGAATAAATATGCTCAAAAACAAGAAAGACAGAAGTTGGAAGTGTAGGGGATGAAACTGCACTTGACTAAGTGTTGAGTTTGATTTCTCAATGAGTATCCAATTGTCCCTCTTGAAGGCTAATTTTTTTAAAAACATTAGGACCTAAATAAATTACTAGAAGAATTAGAGTGTGGATTATATGTCCTATATGTAATCACAATTTATGGTTTCTTTAGGCACGTGAGCTACTAAAACATTATCGTGAGTCTTGTTTGATCATGTGTTACTTCTCAAATTTGGTTAAGGTATGGATTTCACTTCCTTGGACTCTTGGGAAACTAATTGTTATAGTTGACCCTTCCGAAAGTTGGTTCACCGCCTTGTAATTGATCACTTAACATGATCAACAAAATGCGTATTTACATATACATATATACAAACTCTTAAATCTTTTTTGTGAACAATTGGGTTTAGTCTGGTGAATCCTATGTTTGAATATTTTCAAGTTTATTAAAGTGATTCTCATATTTTAAAGTGGTTTTTGAGTTTTGTGATGTATATTGAAACTTGAATTTATATGAATATCATCCGACTAGGGGCACATATCTAATTTTCTTTGTTTTCAAACTACCCAATTAATGGGCACCTTAGTTGGGATGTCTTCTATGGCGGATTTGTAGTCATGGCGTCCTACAGATGAACTCGGTCCACCAGGGTTAGGCCCAATAGTGGATTCCTTGAACTTGACCATGGAGACTAAACGGATCTTATTGGCTCGACGACGAATGGATTGATCCTAGAATATTACCCACAAAACATATGATTGTGGTTAAATACACGGAGGACTCGGCTGTGTGTCCGCATGCCGGTCCAATAGTTCATGTGGTTTAGCCACCCCACGAGCACTCGAACAGAAATTGACGGACTTTGTTTATATTATATTTTGAAGCAAAACTTGTGAACCGTCTTGAGTTTCTATGAATTTAGTTTAGTTGAATTGTAAGGCTTCCACTTTGTTATAGTTTTTATCTCTTGTACTTCTGAATTCATATTATAATATGTTCACTGAGCCCTATACCGAGTTGTGTTTCTTGTTATCTGACACGACAGGTTCGAAATGACTGATAGTGGCGGGATTTGAGATTGAGCCTGCAACTTTTGGAGTTTTCAGACTCGCCTTACGGTATAAACTATAAACACTTTTTGAAACTTTAAATTTTGAGTTGTAAAACATGCTTTGCAAGTTATAATCTATACTTGGAGTTTTTGTAGTAGCTCTGAATTAGTTGTGACTTTACATTAAGTCTCATTAGTGGCATCCCCATTTTGAACCATGTGGACGGGGGATGTTACAATAATTTAGGTTTCTTAATTAATTTAATTTAATATTTTTATTCTATAATATGTAACATTAAATATTTTGAAGTATAATGTTGTAATAAGAAACGACACATCAACAATATGTTACGTGTGGATAATGCATGACATGGCATGGAAACCTAGTAATTTGTGTCATGTCATCTTTATTCAAATCAAAAGGTTATGCATTGATATAATAGGTATTGTTTTCAAAGTAAAATACTTTAACAAAGAATAATTTGAAAGTATATTGTTGCAAAAAGAAAAAATGAATGTACAATGCTATAATAATAACATTTGTGAAAGTAAGTTGTTATTTTATGCATTTAACCCTATTAGGATTTGTAGGATTGTAATGGATTGTGTTAGGTTATGTTGGTTACAATGGGTCGTATTGAGTTGTTGGAATGTAATGGTCATATTGGACGGCAGTGGCGGATACATAGCTAAGCCATAGGGGGCACAAGCCCCCAACAAACCACCAAGAAACCCACAAGAAAGAGCATCACTTATAGCTTTAAATATATTTTTTAACCTAAAATTACAAATAGACCCCCAACAATTAAAAGGCTAATCCCTACCATTTCATTTACAACTTCTATTTTATTTCATTTAAGGAAGTTACCAATTTAAGAATAAATTAAACTCTAATGTCTCTAATTTCTAAGTCTTAACTCATTGAAAGTCGTTTTATTTGTCTTGTTTTATTTGCTATAATTCTAATAATTTAATCCATCACCATTTTTTTGTGTGTTTTTCCAACTTTCTATTTGCATTTTATTTTTTATAGATTTATAATTTTTGTTATTTGTTGATTATTAATTTTCTAATTCTTGATATTTGATTTAGGGTTCTTGAGTTTGTTCTTTAATTTGAGTTTGTTATTTTGATATAGGGTTTACTACTAGTTTATCTTTTATTTCTAGCATATTGGTCTTTTGCTCTCTAATTAAATCTAATTTCTTGCCCTCTGATTTCTTGTTTTTGACTGTTAATGTGTACCATGTTCATTTGCTTTAAGTTGAACTGAAATAAAAGTATATGTACAACGTCTTTGTTTATCCGAAATAGTAAAAATTAATCAAAAAACAGAAAAAGTTATATTTATTTGATTAAATTGAACAGTTTAAGCCGACAACTGAATAACCCAAAATCGTCTTGGTTCGGACGAGTTGTTTTGTTTCAGAATTTTTTTGACACCCCCAACTAGGGGTGCTCATGGGTTGGGTTGACCAGGTTGAAGACATTTGAACAACTCAACTGCTTGCGGATTGTAAAAATCTTTACTTAACCCAACCCAATCCAAACGAAACCAAAGTCCTACCCAGCCCAACCCAAACCGTACGGGTTGGTCGGGTTGATAATTTACTACATTAAAATATTCTTCTAACCTTGAATATGTTATTTCTCTACTCATAATTTTTTTTCATCATCAATCATTTGATACAACTTAGCCATACTTCTTACGTATATCACATTCAATTAATTTTCTCAATTTACATATATATGTTAACAATTACTGAACATATATACGAATGAATTATATAGAGATGTGAATAGATTGAAAATATGTGTATATGAAGAGCATACATGAGAGGATAATTGTCTAATGTATATATTAATAGAAATTAAACAATCATATTAAATTCAAGAAATAAAAGGATATCGGGTTCATTGGGTTTGGGTCGGGTTCAAATAATAGTAAGACAATATCAACCCAATATCTATTGTTTGAAAATTTTACAACTCGATTAGACATCGGGTTGCTTCGGGTTGAATTATTTCGCATTGAGTCGGGTTAAGTTGATCGGGTTTTTGAGCACCCCTACTCCCAACTCCGTAAATTTGCCCCCAATAATAAAATTTTATGGATCCGCCATTGTCGGTTGGTAATGTGTTGTATAGGGTGTAAATGGATTGTATTGGATCATGTTGGGTCATATTGGTAGTAAAAAGGTAATATTTGGTTGTAATGGAGAATATTGGATTTTGTAGAGTAGTAATGATGGTATTGGGGTTGTATAGAATTTTATTGGGCTACATTGGGTCGTATTTGGTGGTCATGGGTTGTATTTGAATATTGTTGGGTCAAAGTAGGTTTTATTGGGTTATAATGGATCATATTTGGTGGTAACGAGTGATATTGAGTTGTAAGGGGTCGTATTGGGGGAGGGTGGCTGTTTAATGGGTCGCATGGGTCTTGTGCTTGGGTTATGTTGAGTTGCAATGAGGCATATTTAGTTTTGTTGGTTGTATTGTGTTGTAATGGGTTATAGTGGGTTGTATTGGGTCATATTTGGTCTTATTGCCTTTGTAACGGGTTGTATTGAGTTATGTTGATTGTAGGGAGTCGTATTGGGTGTCGATTGTTGTAATGGGTTGTATGAGGTTTTGAAGGGTTGTAGTAGGTATTGTATCGTAGTGGGTTATGTTGAGTTGTAATGAGTCGTATTTATTTAGTAATATAAATTTATGATAAATTGTCCCATTCAAACTTATTACGTAATTAATAATAAATAAAAGAATTAGAGGTTGAGATTAGTTTTTATAAATATTGGGAGTATATCTTAAAATCAAATAGATTTTATTTATCCAAAATTAGATAATGTATAGAGAAAATGATTGGGAATGTCATCTTTTTTAAACTCAAAACTTAATTGTTTAAAAAAAACAATCGTTTTCATAAAAATATAAAGGAAACTAAATCTCATGAAACTCATAATTTTCGGATAAAGTTTTAATAAATACTTTACAAAAATAAATTCGTTTTTTATTCCCTATAAATATAAATATATACCAATTCCTAAGAAAAACCCAAATAAGAAAAAAAATGCCCTCATCAATGCTCGATGAATGTTACATTTGCATGCTCGATTTGGTCCCCTTAGATGGAGTTTCTTTCATTTCTCTTGATTCGACTTCAAATAAGAAAAAAAAATCTACGCTAATTACCTTATGACTTTTTGAATATCAATTTGAGCAAATTAATAAAATAACATATAACATCACCAAATCTACTAACCACGATCTGTGGAATTGGACGAAACCCTTCCCTTTGAAGGTGTGCCTCTTAAATCCTTGCTTGAAATCTTGCCTCTTGAAACCCGACTTGAACTACTGCCTCTAAGCCTACCAACCAGATTTCTTTGCTTAGATGGTGCATCCCTTTTCTGGTTTTTACAACCTCTTGAATTATGTCAACCTCCCAACAATTTCATTTGCATCCTTTTTCTTCCTACCTCATCATGCCCTAAGTTGTTAGTCCTACTTCTGCTACCACTTTCACATGCATCATTCTGTCTAGATATTGAAGGTCTACCGGGCATTCTTCTAATTTTTGGTGGCAAAGGTTTGACAAAATTTGTGGTCAACCAAAGTTTAACGCTATTTAATGGGTTGACCCTATAGTTGTACGTATTTATGAAACATGATTTTGAAAAAAGGTGAGACATACTTATTTGGGTCCTGGTTAATGAAATAGATAGTCACAACTGCATGAGCACATGGAATTCCTAAGAGTTACCAAATCCTACAAGTGAACGTCATTTTATCTGTGTCAACAATGTATCCATCAAGCCCCCTTTTTTGCTTCAAAGAGAGTCCCACCATTTGGGATAACATGCCAAAACCTAAGCAAATATTGTAATGAACATATTAGATAAATAATTTATCACATTTATGAAACAAATTAATACAAAACATACCTAATTTGATCTTTGCTTATCTCTACTTTCTTTTTCATTACCAGACAAATGTCATTATTCCATTTCTCTACTTTCTTAGTCATCTTTTCAAATCTTTCCATGATGGTCAATCTTTTCAAGCATGTGTTTGGATCACACGCTGTATCAGTCTTGAAAAAGGCTCTTGACCATGTGTTTAGATCTCTTTCAATCAAAGGATCATAAGCTTCATGACTCAAGTATTTCACTTCTTACACTACGCATCTAAATTCCTCAGGTGTACCGGCCTTTGATGCATCCCAAAATAACAACCTGAATTGGATTCCAGTAAACTTTTTCCTAAAACTTGCATAAATATGCCTAGCACATTGTCGATATTCAACAGTAGGAAGACTTCTTTTACTGCTTCAATAAGCCCCTGTGATTTATAAGTATATAACTAATGAGTAGATAACAAAATAATTAAAATAAGTAATAGAAGTACGTTTCCTTATGTTGATATGACATTAATGTCACCCCAATCCATTTGTCAATCCAATGTCTTGCATCAAATATTCCAAGAACCACTTCCAACTATCTTTACATTCAACTTCAACTACAACCCAAAGTGGGTATATTTGATGATTTGCATCTTTGCCTATTGCACTTAATAGTTCTCCTTTGCAATGGGTTTTCAAAAACCATCCATCTAGTCTAATGAATTTTCTACAACCTTCTAACCATCCACCGTTCACACCTTTCAAACAAACATAAAATCTTTTAAAATAGTTCTTCTCATCCGACCCTATTTCTACAATCATTATGACAGTTGACCCTGGGTTACTCCTTATGATTTCTTCTCCATAGTCCCATAATTTTCCATAATGATCAACTAGGTACTCTTCCAATCCTACCAAAGTTTTTGCTTTGGCCCTACTACATTAACTTATCTGAAACTGTGCACTTGTGTTTTCTTAGAAATTATTCTTTTAACTCAAATAGCTTTATAGAAGGATTTCGTCTTATCTTCTTACATATACCTTTGCGATCCAATTAGAATTGACAAGTGAACCTAAATTGTAACTTCTTCCACATCTATGATCATCGTGTGATGACTTCACTTGAAAAGATCTTTCCTTCGACGTCCAACTAACCACAACTTCCATGGACAACCAGTTTTTGATCCTGATACTGGTCCGCACACAACAAGTAACTTGTCCTTGAATTTTCTTATACCTAAATTGATGGAAATGTGTCAAGTAACACAAATTAAATATACATACAAAATAAAGATAAATAGCATACCTAAGTTGAAGTCCATTTGCAAGAGCATAGTTAGCCAAACATGTCTTTAGTTCAGAAATAGAAGCATATCTTTCACCCAAGTAGGGTTTCATTACGTTCCAAGGAACATCGGGATCTTGTATGGGAAATTCATTTGACTTTGTCCGGAGAACTTCATTTTCCGAATCAACTTCTTTTCCACGAATGCATCTCTATCATGTCGCTCACATGTCTCCGTAAAAAAATTGTCATGTTGATAAGCTTGTGTATATAGATCCTCAACCATTTCCACACTATTATCTATGCCTATTGCAACAATTTCATTTCCATCCTCATTATCTTCCACAGTTTTGTTCTTTTGTTTACTATTAATGTTCATCATCTTCAAACGGACTTTCCTAATTCCATCATCTCCGTCTAATTGATGATCTAAACTAGCAACATCATCTTCATTGACATTGGATCATTGAAGCAGTCTTCATTCAAATCTATTGCACCTCCAAGATCATCATCACTACTAAAAGTCCCTTCCTCATGTTCCCTAACGTAGAAACAAAAGTAAGTTATGAGATTGACTTAAACAGGGTGAATGCTTTGATAGTTGTGTCCATGAAATACTTGAGAATCTAGTTTCACATTAACAAAGCCAACATCAACTTAATAAGAATACACACCCTTCCCAATCAATGGCAAAACATGTACATATCATGCAATAAGAGACTTTCATCAATTAGAAGTAACAATAGTAAAATGAATCATGCAAGGGGCTTAGAACATTAACCGTAAAGAGGGGGATGCTGAAGGTAGGACTAGTGACTGGAGTGAAGTCGTAACAAGGTAGCCATACTAGAAAAGTAGCAGTGGTAATAAAACAAAGCCTTTTAAAATTTAAACCTCCTGTTTGGAAGCAGTAGCACAAAAACAGAAGATTAAGCAATCTTATCGACAAGCAAGATGCAAAATTAATCAAGAACGAACAATATTGATGGAATATTAATTGAGAAACACGATCAATTACGAAGAATACGCAAGATTAATCGACAAAACTCTAGAAACTACAAAAAGTGGAATAACCATATGACTAACCTTGTACTCATTTGCAACCAGATGTGTGAGGAGAGGCGAGGCGAGGCGAGGCAGCGCTAGGCGAGATGGTGAAGATGAGAACAATGCAAAAATACCCTTAGAAATCACAGTGGTGACGACAAGACACTACAAGAAATCACTTCAAAGGCTATAACGATGACACGCAATTCGTCGCTGCATGTATTAAAATGGTTGTTTTCCTTGTACTTGAAGAGTATAAATTCTTTTTTAAAAAAATAGAACCCTACAGGGAATTTTTTTAATTGTTTTGTAGTAAATGAAAATGTGTTTTATAAAAGTTAAAATTCAGGAGACTCAATAGCGTAGACTTCTTGTCACGGTCGGTGTCCAATTTTTATAATATTTTTTAGTAAATGAAAATATAATTTATAATCCATTAAAAATTTATGTTTTCTAAAATTCAAAATTCCAACAGCGTCAACTTGTAGTTGCAATACGTGTCCAAAATTTCTTGTTAACAATTTTATAGTAATTGAAAATTTGTTTTGTAAAAATTAAAATTCTGGAGAATCAACAACGTTGACATGTTGACACTATACGGGGAGTTTTTTTTTTTTTTTTTTTTTTTTTTTTTTTTTGAAAAAAACATTTATACAATATTTTTAATAAATATGTTGATAATACAATTTTTTTTAAACTTTAAGGACTTGATTGGAACTTAAATAAATTTATATTGGAAAAACATAATACAATGTTTTGACATTGAACGCTTATTGAAACCCTAATCGCAAATCATTCATGGCTCTGTAATCGTCCACGGCTCCTCGTAGTAATCGTCCATGGCTCCTCGTAGTAATCGTCCATGGCTAATTGAAACGCTAATAGCAAAGTTCAGAATAGTCATCCCTTTTCTCATTGTTCTGCACTCTCACCACGGATCTTAGAGTTTCCCTTCTGGTCGTGGTGTACCCTTGTTCACTGAAAGATACATTGTTCGATTTTTTTTTATTAACCTCGATATTTAACCCGCTATGCGAGCCGACTAATCCCAGAACGACTACCTACTTCTGGAGTCACAACATTTGAACCTCCGTGGGCACAAGGGGATTTTTATTTTTTCTTGGATTTGAAACTAGAACCTTGAGGCACTTTTGACCTTTGGAGGCCAAGTTCAAACCAAACAGACACCACACTTGTGGTTACTTTGTTCGATTTTGTGCCATTTTGCTGCAAGTTTTCATCACGTGACTTGGAATTTAGAAGTTGAAAGAGTCAACCATGCAAGTTTTATTGATTGATTTGGAATTTGCAAGTCTTTTATTCAAATTTCTAAGTTTCATTAACAATCAGCCATTAAAGAAAGTTATAGTTAGATTATTTAAGTCCCTTTTTAACATATCAAACATATGTTGCAATGTTTGAACTAATGACATTTGAATATCCATGTATTATAATAATGACCATGTCTTATTGGTTGAAGATTGTGAGAATGTATCCTCATTTTTTTATAGTTGCTTTAATCCGTATTAGATTTATTTGGTTTGTTAACTTTTTATCCAAACATAAAGTCTAATGAACAATTTAGGCTCATTAAGATTATACAGAGTTAAGGATATATAACAATGGATTTATTTCCACAACCTAAGTCGCGTGGCAAGTCGCGGCAAGCCCTGTTGAGTCGTTTTTTAATTTTTGTTTCGAGTCATTTTGGGGTACTCTTTAGAGCCTAATATATTTATTAAAGTCATGCATCGAGTTTTTTTGCTTAGTTTGTGATCCGTGCTACTTTGATTTAGATTTGAGTTCGGTTTCAATAAATCATATCGGTTAAAGTTTTTATCGTCGTGTATCGTATCAAGATGAGTTTTCTTTTAACTATTTTCAAACTGAAATGTATATATTATCAAATAGTAATTGTTTCCATGTTATATCTTATTTCGTATGTTTTGATTATTACCGTTAATTGTGATACGACATTATTATATATATATTGTTTGAATTTAATACATGTGGTGAAATTATTAATTCATGGGATAAAAAGGGATTTGCACAATAGAAGCAGGGTGCGTTAGGATTAATTCAGTGTGTGTGTGATTTTGAGTTGATTCAAGAGATCATGGAAGCAGTAATATCATCACCTTCCGACCCAAAGGATTAGATCAGTTTTTGTGATTGAAATCTTAATTTAGTTTCACTTGGTAATATTTTTAAATGTTGGCTAAGAATATATATATTGTGGGCAGAAGAAGTAAAAGGGAATACTAAAAAATCCAGATTAGAATAATAAATTAAATGATACCCGTACATCTTGTGAATTGGTAATGACATGCATTTTTGGTCATTAATAAAGTTATATTTGCAAGTCATCACCTCTAAAAAAAACATATCGTAACATGATCTGACTTTAAGATCGATTTTACTTTGATTATTGTTTAAGAGTGAGAGGTGTTTTATAATTGTTATTTACATTGATAACGGTTTTTGAAATTACATGTTTAAAAGAGATATATGAGATTTTATTAATTGTAGTAAATGCAATCTCCAAGTTAAGGAGATATGATATGAAATTAGTTATAAACAACCACCAAATCATTTTAATATAAATATTTTAATAACTTTGCTAACCAGTTATATATTAATGGTGCATATCTATCAAAACATATAACAATTATTATTATTATTATTATTATTATTATTATTATTATTATTATTATTATTATTA
>NC_037531.1:1903708-1911511 GCF_001531365.2 Cynara cardunculus var. scolymus
ATTGAAATAAAGCTTGCAGGAGTGCAAACTATAGGAGGAGACACGACCCCTATAGTTTGCACTCGTGTATTATGGCAATTTGATACAACTCTTTGCGCCAGATTGGCAGCTCCTATGTTGATCTGCTCGAGTGTGATGCCTGTACAACTCTCAGGACTTTTGCTACACAAAATGTTGATTGCATCAGGTTTCGAAGAAGTCCCATGGATGTCTTTGAAGGTAACATCGCTTACATGAACCACGGGTGGCTGTTCATAGAAAAGGAAGAACATAAGTTACAAAAATTCCATTGATACACACCTTTACGATGATGATGATGATAACCATAGTAGTATAATAATAATAATAATAATGAAACGTAAGGCATAAAGACATACAATGTCATTGCATTGTTTATGCGGGCAGTAAAATTGAGTGAGTATGATGGGGTTTTCAACGGCCACCATTGTTATGTTACTAAATGTGATATCGTCCGCCAAACCCGACCCTCCCTGAAAGACATTGAAAAGTTAGAGTCATTCGATTAGATAACGATTAAGATAAATGGTAAAAGCAAAAATGTATTTAATTACATTTTGAACTAAACGGAGAAGATAAGTACCAAAATACATACCGGAACGGTTTTGACTCGAGCTCCATTTTGAGTGGCGGTGAACGTGGTGTTGATAACTGTAACATTACGTACAATGTCTGTTTTGCCATTTCTTCCAAGGCTTCCAACACTAGAAGAAAACCATAAATCGAATTAACTAACGGTACGGTATTATCTAAATAACCGGTTGTTTAATGATATGATAAAATTAACAAACCTTACGCCGTGACCTGGGCCACAAAAGAGACCATCAATGTGGATGTTGGAGCTACCACCATTGATGGCAATGCAATCGTCACCTAAAAATATAAAAAAAAGAAATCCAAACATTATTAATTAGAAATGAATTACTTTAATTAAAAAAAGGTACTGTAATTAGTACAATGTTATATATATATATATATATATATATATATATATATATACACACCTGTTTGGATGGTTCCACCATTCACATGAACACCATTTGTAGCTGAAATGTCGATGCCATCGGTGTTAGGACTCTCCTTAGGTGCGATTAGGGTGACATTGTCGACTATGGCTCCATCACAAGCATTTATCGATATATGGTTTTTTGGGCTATTTTTGGAGGTTACTTTTATTAGCTTAACCCCATTACAATGGTGAAATCCTAAAGCCTGTATACATTTATCATTTATTAATTAACCAAATTTTATTTAATGAAGTTGAAGAAATTAATCACTTACCGTGGGATTTGTTTCACAATTATTAGTCTGAAATGAAATAAACAATGATTGATGGTTAGAAAATATATATACAATATGATTGTATAGATTAAATCAATAACCAATCACCTTCTCACAATCCCACCAGCCTGAATCACCTTGACCTTCGAATTGTCCGGGCCCAGTTATAATAAGGTTTTCGACATGTTCAAAATTAAGCCAAGTATCAGCCTCATTGTTCCAGTCTTTCCTAGGTATTGCCTTAACGGTCCCTATGACCTACAAACACATAAATGTATCCCATGAAACTAAATAATGTACAACTTCAATATCTAATATCATAATTCTTCTCATAATAATGTATCTAATTTACACGTGTGTGTTTTTTATTTTTACTTACATTGACGACCATGGTTTTAGGTTTGCATGGACCTCGAAAGGTCGTTGGTCCAACAAGAAAGTTTCCGCTAGGTAGCATCAAATTTCCAGTCGAACTGCATGCTACATTCCATGCATCTTGCAACGCCTAGAAAAGGTGGAAAATTAGAAAACATAAAATGAAACGCATAGGTTTTATATTGAAGCAAGAGTTTTGAGTATGCATGGTCACCAATTTATCGTCGGTGATGCCATCTCCAATAGCTCCAAAAGCAGTTACATCAATTTCTGAAGTTATAGGTTGAGACTGTGAGATACTGATAATCGTCAGAATGCAAGTAATCACAAGCTTTATGCAATTGGCCTGCATTAAAAAAATAAATTAGCTTTTTGAATTAATCAAACAAAATTAAGAGATAKCAAWTAGAAGCTTAATTACCATGAGTATGAACAAAATGATAATGTTKATGGGTTTTTCTTACGAATTGCATGGTTTTCCGGTATATATTTRTATTTATAGGGAATAAAAAACGAATTTATTTTTGTAAAGTGTTTATTAAAACTTTATCCGAAATTATGAGATTTAGTTTCCTTTATATTTTTATGGAAATGATTGTTTTTTTAAACAAGTTTTGATCATTTTCTCTATACATTAATTAATTTTGGATAAATAAAATTTAAGATATACTCCCGATGTTTATAAAACCTAATCTCGACCTCTTATTTTATTTATTTATTTTATTTATTATTAATTACGCAATAAGTTTGAATGGGACCATTTATCATAAATTTGTATGGCTTTCTATTTAATCATAACCTTATTAATTTTTAGTGTTAATATATTTGTTCCTTTACTTAATATCCTACGAACTTATTTCTACCAATAATTTTACCATGCTGTTAATATAAGTGAGTATGATGATTTTTAGCCTTTGAACGCTTATCGGAGACTTTCTTCTAAGCCGTCTGCTTTTACCGACGGACTTTACAAACCCACCGCAAAAGTATCTTTAATACTTTAATGACATTTTTACCAATGAATTTCACTAACTCGTTGGCAAAAATAAACTATTGCCGATGAATTTAATATAACGCACCACTAAATGTTATATTAACTGGTTGTCTTTCCAAACCCGACGGGAAAAATACTTTTAATATTCTAATATGTTTTAACGATGATTTTAGCTGTGAACTTCACTAGGTTGTTGGTAAAAGTAATTTGAATTATTAATAATTTTTTCGTATACACTTTTGTCAGCATACTTCCTAAATCCGACAACAAATGTATTTTAGTTTCATGAGCAATCTTTTACTTAGATTTTTGTCAACGGACGACATTTTAAATCCCTTGACAAAACGCTAAAAAATTCTTCACATTGGGAAGGTGGAGCTGTACATGGACCAACGACCTTCTTAGTAAGTCCACCCCTACGACTCGAGCATTACTCCATGTTTGTTGACTAAAACTGCACACAAGCTCCAAGCAATATGGCACATTACTGTTGGGTTACGGGATCTCATGCACAACGGAAAATAAAACCGTAACCCTCCAAGGACCCATATGAACCAGAATAAATCGGGTGTTTCGAAATTATACCTCACAGTTAACAAAACTTTAAATCACAACAACAAACAAAGCTTGATGCCTCCACGGTATCCATGCGAACAATCCGAATCATTTGCCTTCTTGTGATGCTAGTGAGTATAAGGCTCAGTGAACATATTATAATATGAATTCAGAATAATAAAAGGTAACAACAATAACAAAATGGAAGAGTTACAATTCAATTAAACTAAATTCATAGAAACTCAAGACAGTTCACAATTTTTGCTTCAAAACATAATATAAACAAAGTTCGTCAATTTCTGCCCCAGTGTTCGTGGGGTGGCTAAATCACACGGACTATTGGACCGGTATACGGACACACAACCGAGTCCTCCCTGTATTTAACCACAATCATATGTTTTGTGGGTAATATTCTAAAATCAATCCATCCACTCTAGAGCCAATAGTCCCCACGATTGAGTTCAAGGAAGCCGCTATTGAGCCTAACCCCGGTGGACCTGTAGGACGCTATGACTACAAAGCCGCCATAAAAAACATCCCAACTAAGGTGCCCAATAATTGGGTAGTTTTGAAAACAAAGAAAATTAGATATGTGCCCCTACTCGGATGATAATCATAAAAAGTCAAGTTTCCATATACATCACAAAACTCAAAAACCACTTCAAAATATGAGAATCACCTTAATAAACTTGAAAAAGATTTAAACATAAGATTCACTAGACTAAACTCGATTGTTAAAAAAAAAAGATTTAAGAGTTTGTATATATGTATATGCACATACGCATTTTGTTGATCACGTTCAAGTGATCAATTACAAGGCGGTGAACCAATTTTCGGAAGAGTCAACTATAACAATTAATTTCCCAAGAGTCTAAGGAAGTGAAATCCATACGTTAACCAAATTTGAGAAGTAACACTTGATCAAACGAGACACACTACAATCAACATAACTCAATATAACCAATTACAAAACCAATAAGACCAAATACGACCCATTATAACCCATTACAACACAATTAAACCAACGAAACCAAATATGCCTCATTACATCTCAACATAACCCAAGCACGAGACCTATACAACCCATTACAACAGCCACCCTCCCCCAGTACGACCCCTTACAACTCAATATAACTCGTTACCACCCAATATGATCCGTTATATCCCAATAAAACCTATTCCAACCCAACAATATCCAAATACAACCCATGACCACCAAATACGACCCAATGTAGGCCAACAAAACCCAATACGATCATTACTACCCAACAAAATCCAATATTCTCCATTACAACCCAATATTACCCATTTACAACCGATATGACCCAACATGGTCTAGTACAATCCATTTACACCCTATACAACACATTACCAACCGATTTGACCCAACATGGTCCAATACAATCCATTTACACCCTATACAACACATTACTAACCAATATGACCATTACATTCCAGTAACTCAATACGACCCATCATAACCCAACACATCCACTACAATCCTAAAGAACTCAATAAGGTTAAATGCATGAAATAACAACTTACTTTCATAAATCTTCTTATTATAACATTGTACTTTCATTTTTTTATTGCAACAATATACTTTCAAATTATTCTTTATTAAAGCACTTTTACTTTGAAAAACATACCTATTATAGCAATGCATAACCAATTGATTTGAATTAAGATGATATGACACAAGTTACCAGGTTTCCATGTTATGTCATTGTCCATGTGTAACATATTGTTGATGTGTCATTTCTTATTACAACATTGTACTTTCAAAATATTTAACGTGACATATTATAGAATAAATATTACAAAATTAAATTAATTAAAAAACCTATATTGTTGTAACATCCCCCTTCCACATGGTCCAAAATGGGGATGTCACTTACGAGACTTAATGTAAAGTCATAACTAATCCAGAGCTACTAATAAACTCCAAACGTAGATTACAACTTTCAGAACATGCTTTACAACCCAAAAAATTTAATGTTTCAAAAAACTGTTTATAGTTTATATCTTAAGGCGAGTCAAAAAACTAGTAGTCGCTTCAAACCTGTCTTGTCACAAAAGAAGAAACACGACTGAGTATAGTGCTTAGTGAACATATTATAATATGAATTAAGAACAACAAGAGGTAACAACAATAACAAAGTGGAAAACTTATAATTCAACTAAAATAAATTCATAGAAACTCAAGACGCTTCAAAACATAATATAAACAAAGTCCGTCAATTTCTATTCGAGTGTTCGTGGGGTGGCTAAACAGACAAACTATTGGACCGGCATGCGGAAACATAACGGAGTCCTCCGTGTATTTAACCACAGTCATATGTTTTATGGGTAATATTCTAAGATCAATCCATCCGCCCTCGAGCCTATAAAATATAACCATAATAATTGCCACCCTTATTCTAATATACACCCCTCCTTATATGCCACCCTTATCCCAATGTATATTTATTCTTGATATGTCACCCTTATCCTAAGGTGCATCTCTTATTCATATGCCACCCTTATTTCCACATAAAATATAACCATAACAAATCTATCATTTTTGCCAAAAATGGCATCAAAACAGTTCCATAACAAAAACTCATATTAAGAACTTGTACAATTCTAAACCCAGTTTCATCATCAACTCAAAACAGCTTCAAGAATAATTTGCCTTCTTTCACATAAGAACCAACCATTTCAGTATTTTCAATACTAAATATAGAAAGTTGATAATATAAACTCAACTTATATTCATGTATACGAAGATGAATTTCACAGCAGCGATTTTCAAATATAACCATAGAATCACGTAAGAATTCACACAAGAACATACACATAGTAAGATTTTTCTTTCTTTTCCCTTCTCTCCATAACAAAACAGATAAGATAAATCTTATCTTATCACTTTTATACTACCATAAAAATTTCACAGACGGTGGAGTTAAATAATTTTTATAATCATAATTTTCACATTCATCCCTATGAAATAAATTATACATAAAATCATAGGCAATGGTTTTTATATGTAAATAAACACATAACAGTTTAAAATTTATTTATTTACAAAAACCACTCCAAAATTATATAACCCAAAAACCCGGTTATCACAACTACTAGATTTGAGACCCTTCATAACAGTTGTAATATACACTTACGACTTTGTACCTGTAAGATTTGAGCTTATTCTGATTTACGGTTTGTGATCTATGCACTATTAAACCACTATACCTGCACTATCATTTAAACTTGATTTCCACATTTTTCCCAACTCACTTTTATGATCAATATTTCATGATTTTCTATATTTAAATGCTCTAAAATGTACTTTAACATACTAAAAATTAAAATGAAGTTCAATGATTATTATCCTAAGTTTAATCATGCAAGTTTGCTCTCGTAAGCATTTAATCGAACACTTAGTGTACAGTTAAACATATAGACATAATCTCACCAAATTGGTTCCATATTTTACCATATTAATTCCTACTTTAATTTTAGCTAATCCAAGTATTCTAAACACACAAGATAGCATAATTTTACAAAACCAATTCATAGCTTCAACAAAACACAATTAAAAACCCATTTCAAGAATCCTAACATAAAAACTTAATTAAAAGAGAAAGAAATTTATACCTCTAGAAAGAATTCGAATAGTAGATGCCAGATTTGTGATTCTTCCTTTGGTTCTTTCAATAATTTAAGAACAAATTTTGAAAGAAGTAAGAGTTTTTGAGAGAAAGAGTGAGAGTGAGAGAGAGAGAGAGAGAGAGAGAGAGAAAGAACGATGAAGGTGGTGAAGATGAAGACTTAGACGATGAAACTCGATCTAATTTGAAACATATGGTTTTATTATTTTATTTATCACTACTAGAAAACTGGGCATTTCCGGCGGAATTTCCGGCGCTTCCGGCGGATTACCGGCGGATTTCCGGCGGCATTTTAAAAAGTCAACTTTTGTTGACTTCCGCCGGTAATCCGCCGGAAAATTTAAACCGGTTATATTTCCGACGGATTTCCGGCGGATTTATTAATTAAGGGTTAATTAATCTTTAAAAAATAATTAATATTTAGAAAAAAATGGGAAAAGATATTACTGGCGGAATAAGTCCGCCGGAAAAGTTTAAAAATTCAAAAAAATAAATCCGCCGGAAATATTTTTAGAAAAAAAATTAATCTTTTAAATATTTCCGGCGGACTTATTCCGCCGGAAATTTAAAAAAAAAATTTTAAAAATTTAAAAAATGAATCCGCCGGAAATCCGCCGGAAATAGTTTTAGAAAAATAATTTTTATAAAATAAAAAAAAACCTTATAGAAAAATAAATTTAAAAAAAAATTAAAAACAAATCCGTCGGAAATATTTTTAGAAATTTAAAAAAAAATGTAAAACAATAAATAAAAAATCCGCCGGAAATAGTTTTAGGAAAATATTTTTTAAACTATTAAAAAAAACCTTTTAGAAAAATAAATTTTAAAAAAATGTAAAAATATATCCGCCGGAAATCCGCCGGAAATGTTTTTAGAAAAAAACTAAAAATCTTTTAAATATTTCCGGCGGACTTATTCCGCCGGAAATTT
>NC_037531.1:1911611-1913293 GCF_001531365.2 Cynara cardunculus var. scolymus
CTTCTAATACAAAGGCTGGTGGAAAAACAACCCTCACCCGATACTTCTGACCTCCACCAATCCCTTGTCATCCTTCAACGACATCTAAACCAGATCGATACCCAAACCCAAACCAACTCTTCCCGCCTCCAAATTCTCCAACAAACCATCACCCAACATCATAACACCATCTCATCCCTAGCCACCCAACGCAACCAAGCCCTTATCCATTCCCTTGCCACCCTCACGGCTCAGGCAACTGAGACCGATGAGAACCTCACATATATTATTTCCGAACTACAAACCATCACTCGCCATCTTCATCAACTACCATCCTCCATCATCTCTCAAATTCCCAAACCTTCTCAACCTTCCACCTCTTCAATCGATGAAACCCTTACCACCCTCACCCACCAAATAACAACCATCCAAGACACCCTCACCCAACTACCCGCTGCCATCCTTGCCCAAATACTCCAACCCACCCCTCCACCACCTCCTCCCTCTGCAGGCCCCTCATTCAATAAAGCCTTCTCTTCCTTCACTGCAGAGGTGAAAGATCTAATCGCCAACCTCCCTATTCCCCCACCAACTTCCACCTCCACCATCCCATCACAACCTACAACCTCCACCTCCACCACCGACTTTGCTACAAAGGCAGACATGCAAGCACTATCAAGAGCGCTGGTCTCCTCTTTCAACGAGATCAGCGCAAAGTTTGTTCATCGAGTCATCCAACCAACAAGGGCTCTCACTAAAACGATGGTCGATGAACAACGACGCACATCAACTCTCCTTCGTTCAATGAAGGAGACCACCAGAAAGACAACCTTGAGGGAGTATCTTACATCCCTCAGGAAGAACAAGAAGAAGAAGGGGTCTCAAGCCTCTTGCTCAAGCAGCCGCCCAAGAAAACGAAGGCACCACGATGACCAAGACCCCGAGGATCAAGGCCTTGGCCCTCGTGAGGGGGAGAAAGATGCGGCGGCTGCATACACTTCAACATCCGCTGCACCACAGCAACCAGCACCACACAAACCTTCACCTCAAGAAACCCAATCAAGGGAACCAGAGGCCTTGCCCTCTGATGATCAACCACATATCCAGGTTCCCTTGGCTACAACCTCAGAACCCATCATGTTGAGTTCCTCAACCGATGAAGAACCAACCACTCCACAAACACATCAACCCTTTTCTCCCACACCAAATGTAAACCTACCCTTAACCCCCTCACCAAAACCCCGTACAACTCAACCTTTCATCATTTCTCTACAACCAGAGCCTACTATAATCCAACCTTCTTCACCCATACAACCAGAGCCTACTATAACCCAACCTTCTTCACCCATACAACCAGAGCCTACTCAAACCCAACCTTCTTCACCCATACAACCAGAGCCTACTATAACCCAACCTTCTTCACCCATACAACCAGAGCCTACTATAACCCAACCTTCTTCACCCTTACAACCAGAGCCCATTACATCCCAACCTTCATCACCCCAACAACCAGAATCTATATTAACCCCAATCCAACCAACCCAAACACAACCAGTGGTGCAAGCGGATGTTCCCTCTTCCTCAAGGCATCCTCCAACAGGCCTAGTGGATGAAATTATTCAGCAGATGGAGTCGATGAGGAGAAGACCTCAAGAGCCACCCAGGGAACCAGTAATGATGGAAAACATCCATCAATACATGTA
>NC_037531.1:1914433-1942104 GCF_001531365.2 Cynara cardunculus var. scolymus
GATTATCCATGTAAAAGATAAACAATATCTATTAGCTAGAATATTTGCTARAAAGTAGCAATAGTTGGTTATCTTAGCATTAGCTAACTAGTATAAATAGACGATTAGGTCTATTGTAAAAAGTGTGCATACGTGAAAAGTCCTCTTTGTGTTTTACGTTTTATTATCAATAAAGTAAAACCTTTGAAGCTCAAATTGTTCTTTAATATTTATATATTAATTTTGAGTCTTCTTAACTTTCTTCATAAAATAATTATAATTTGGTTATTCATAACTAGATTATAAGTGTTATTGAGAGATCTGGGATCAACACTTCTTCTTGAAAGGTTGCAAATGGTAAAGTACTCCAATAAATTATGAAAATAAGGCTTTTTAATCAAAATATTGGTATGAGTACTTTCTTTGTCTTTTATCACATAACCAGGCCCATTCTTCCAAGCAACTCAATGTTTTGATCTGAACTTAGAATTAAATCTCATTAATATCCAAGAGAATGAATATCTGAATTTTGTTCAAATCCAACTAGATGCAAATCCGCCATAGAATGAATGCGAGCAGAAAGTGGGTATTTTACCAACAGTAATGGGTTTTTTTAGAAAATAATTAATTTCTTGACCTTTCATCACCTCTTAACATATTTTGGACCAAAAATACAAGATATGAGCAAAATGGGTACCAAAGATACAATAAAATAGGGGTATTGAACAACAAATAACTATCACAAAATGAGAGTTATCAAACATCCATCAAACAAACAAATTGCCCAAGTTCTCGCCGAACACGGACGAAAGTCCGAGATTTGGAATCACCACAACTTGGTGGTTCTCACGACTGGGAAACGAAAGGCACAATGCAAAATGTGTCAAACTCTCCTTACGGCGAAAGGAAATTCTACGTTAAGGAGGCACACCGAAAAAACGTGTCCGGGGTTGAGGTCGAGGGGTGATTCGAGCCAACCGATACTTGACACACAAGGTCATATATGGAACTACGATGCCGAATTAAACTGACAAATGACTACACAATGTGTCATTCAAGTCGGTTTGCCTTTTGGATACTTCGACAACCCTCACCTTACAAAGATGATTTAAAAGACGATACAAGTCGGTAAGTCGTCAAACCCTTAGACGTGATGCTCTAAAAATGTGGAAAATTGCCAAAGACAAAATGCAACAAATGTTTTCTTCTTTACCTAACAATATTTCTTTAACGTGTGGTGTATGGAGCGCACCATACGGATTGCCGGTTTCGTATATATGCGTAACGGCACATTGGGTTGACCCTAACACATGGCAATTATTCAAACGTGTAATCGCGTTTGAACCGTTTGGTGCGCCACATTCGGGTACACGTCAATATTCGATTATTAAAAAAAAACCTTGTATTTTATAATTTAACCGCTAAAATAATTAGTATTTCATTTGATAACGCTAGTAATAACAATGCTTGTGTGGAAAAATTAAAGTGTTATTTGACACCTATTTTAGACGGAAAATTATTTCATACACGTTGTTGTGCCTATATAATAAATTTAGCCGTTCAAGACGATTTAAATACTTGTAAACCCATAATAGATAAGTTTAGATTTATGTTGCGGCGAATTTTCACTAAAGGTAAAAAAATACATGCGGCCTATAAAAGGTATTGCCAAAACGTTGGTTTTAGAGCTTTGGGACTGAACCACGATATGCCCGTTCGTTGGAACTCGACGTATTTTATGATTGAAAATTTAATAAAACAAAAAAATTATATATTTTTATTTTATAGAAACCATTATCCTCAAAACTCTATTGGGAATTTCGATTGGGCCGTGATGAAGGATTGTACGACATTTTAGGGTATTTTAAAAATGCGACAACACTTTTATCGAGAATTTATTATCCAACAAGCCCTTTAGTTTTAAACCAAATCTATATTTTGGCAAGTAAAATTGCCCAATACGAAGACCATGTGGATTAGGGAACGTTGATGTCTTGCATGAAAAAAAATTGTTAAAATATTTTATGGGTATCTCATTTCTTTTTCTTTGTGCTGCGGCTTTAAACCCGTATTTAAATATTGTTGGTGTTGAAGTTTTAATTACACAAATATGTGTGGCTTTTGGTTTGGACTCCGCTATGGATAATTCTTTTTCAATGGAACAAAAACGTTTATTTAACCGCAATTTTCAAGATATATTTGATCATTACAAACAATTTTACGGAGGAGAACCCCAACCACAAACACCTTCCTCACGTGGTTTTGTGGGTTCTAGTTCTTCTTCTAGTGGTCATCGACAAAGTCGTAAAGAGTTAATGACTAATTTAATGAACGAGATTTTAAATGAATCAAGTAAAAAAAGTCGATACGATAACGATTTGGGTGAACTAAATGTGTATGTACATACTAACTTTATGGCCGCATGTCCCGCAAATGATGTTGAAGATTTTGAAAATTTTGATTTATTAGATTTTTGGAAACAAAAACAACCTCAATTCCCGATTTTGGCGTGCATCGCACGTGATGTACTAACAATCCAAGCTAGTACCGTAACTTCGGAGTCTGCTTTTTCTCTTAGTTGCAGGATCATTTCGGTACGTCGGACAAGACTAAGCCCGAAGTCCGTGGAGTGTTGCATTTGCTTGAAGGATTATTTGGATAGCGTTGATAGGATTCAACACACATCATCATTAGAGACGGAGATTGAAACAGTGGAAGAAAATCTTGAAGAAAATGAAATCTCTATGGGACTAAGCACGCCACCAAGTACCGATACCGAGAGCACCAACTCCCAGTCCCAATATGACGATGATGAGGAACTCGACATTGATGACTTTGAAGACCAAGAGGCTATTAGAATAATTCAAGGGACCGAAACTCTTCAAGTCAATCCGACATGGAATACCAATAAAGATTGATAAATAAATGTATTTTTAAAGTGTATTCTTAAACGTATTTATAATAAAACGTATTTATAAAATTAAACGTATATAACAAAACGTTTTTATAAAATTAAACGTGTATATATATATATATATATATATATAAAAGAAAACGTNATATATATATATATATATATATATATATATATATAACAAAACGTATTTATATAAAACATATTACAAACATATATATATATATATAAGAAAACGTATTTATAAAATTAAACGTATATATATAACAAAACGTATTTTAAAACATATTTATAATAAAACGTATTTATAATAAAACATTAAAAATAACATATTTCAAAGATATTAATAACATGTTAAAAATTTATTAATTACCAAAAATTTGAAAAAAAAAATATTATTTTTGCAAAGGACCGGCCGTAACCGGTTATGGGACCGGAACCGGGACCGGATGGCTTAACCGGTTATGGAGGATTTCACCGGAACCGGGACCGGTTATAGAGGGACTGGTTATGGAACATTTTTGTCTTGATCGGGACTGGCCGTAACCGGTTATGGCCCGGCCCGGGACCGATTTTTGGCCACCTCTACCCACCACAGTTAACAAAAAGAAGAAAGTAACATCATTTGACTATTTCGAAGCAAGTCAAACACCGGATTCATTCGGATCAAGAAGAAATGAAATTAAAAATGTTGTACTTCAAAAGAGAGCTACAAAATTTTAGTTTGACACCCAAACACCATATTAGAAAGAAATGAATTTATTCGTCATCAATGTCGAAGCCACCAATCCTCCGCTGTTGTCTCTTATCGAAAACGGCTTTGAATGATTCACGTTCTGCACGAATCCGTTCTTGGAATACATTTTGGCTTTTCGGCTCAACAGCTTTCTGGGTTGGCTTTAGGTACTCTTCCTCCGATAACGGATTTGATTTCTGTAGTAATAATCCGTATTCATATCAAATAAAACAATAACTACTCTTGTAAAGTTTGTCCTAACACATTGTTTTCCTGTTTGTAATGTGTAGGACAAAAGAGGAATCTTGATAGATCAAAACCAATACCAACAATAATCGACAATCTTGAAACGCTTTGTCATATTCAAGGGTCTATAGTATGAAAAATGTCTATCTTTATGAACGTACATTTTCAAAAACACAACTACTTAAATCACATTAAAGCCATGTCAGCATTGAATAGACACTTGTTTCAAGCTATGGAGCTTTTTCTTGAAATGGTTCTATAAAATGTGATCAATTCAGTAAATGTGCAAATTCAACATGTTAAACTTTCTCCAACTTACCAAATTGTACCCTGAACCAGGCCCAATAATCAACGATCTTGTGTTTGTTTTCCTCGTTGCACTGATTGAAAAGCCAACGTTTCCACCCTGAAAAAAGAGTAGTCAAGTGGCAGGTGAGGGATAATAAAACAATATGGCATTGCTCAGAAGCAACAACCCGTTCTTCCATCTGGGAGTGTTAGAGAATAATTTTCTTTTTCTGATTCACGGCCCTCTTATAGAATTAAGAATGCCTAAAAATTTGTCAGAAGGTCATGCATTTGATTAAAAAGAATTGTCATATGGTTATTCTCCTAAATAACCAATTGTTGACATTATCGATGTTACAAAGTGGCTAGAATACAAACTGCCTAAGAATATGTCACAAGTATGATTCTTAGGAGACAACCAATCATTTTCTATCTTTTGAGACAGAGGCAAGGTTTGCATACATCCTGGTTGGATATACTGGATTTGTTTGGTTTAGTGTATAGTGCGCACAAATAAATAGGTCGGTTACACCTTGCAATGTCTAATAAATCTACCGAGTTCCCTAACAAACGCATTGGATAACAAGTATAGGCGGTTACCATAAGTTTGTATCATGGGAACTTACAAAAACAAATTAATCAACCATATGTATTGAGTACACATACCTGGTCACCCCAACGAACAGATTTACCTTCCTTGCCATATGCTTGAATTAAACCTGAAAGAGCACTGGCATTTTTCTTTCCACCTTCTGCTTCTAGAGATTCTCTTCCATCCATATCATTTGACCATTTACTTCTGCTCAAATGGTTCACTTCTTCTGTTACATGGTTCGTCACAGGATGCTTCACAGGACCTACATCTAACCATGGAAAGAAATTGAGCAAACCGGCTGTTCCCACACTTGAGTTATGCGTATATTTGGTATAGGGTTATTTAGGAGAAAAATACATTCCTCCATTAGGTAGACTGGTAGAGGCACTTTCAAATATGTCAGAAGGTCATGCATTTAAAAACATCTGTCCAGAAAATTATTTTCGTAAATAACCTGTTTGGTGTATCGTTCCAGTTTGAACAAAATGTGCAAATTTATAAGGACATCAAGTTTCTTAAATAAAAATACTGCAAGCAATAATCAATATCTTGTGCCTTGGACACATATCAGCTCATCTAAACTCAATATTGGAATTTGGAAGTGCAAGTCCAGTCAAGATTTTATATCTAACACATCATATACACAAAGATGTAGATTATAGACAGAACCTGTCTAGACACTACTATATGTCAGCTAGCAACTACATATGAACAAGCCTTCAGAACATACCATGAGGTGTAAGTTCATGTTCATCCACCTGATCTTTGACATCTTCCTGTGGATTTTTAACGTCAGGTCCCGGTGAAGCCTCTATAGCATCCTCATCTTCCATATCCATGTCCACCTGTCAATCTCATATGGGTCATTATATAGAAGAAAAGCAAAAAAGAAAGGGATTTGCAGCACCACATTAGAAAAAGGGAGAATGTGCATCTTTCTCAGTTATTCCATGTGATTTCAAACAAGAGAACAACAGAGAGTTTAAATTGCTAAACAATACATTTCCATCTCTATCATACACACTCATCTTTCCAAATTTTCTTCTCTAGGAAATTGTGACATCCCACATTCAATCTACCCATAGATACATCTATACAGCATACTTGAAGCATATAAAAAAAAAGCACTTCAGGGTTCAAATCTCACCCAAGGTTAGGAGTGTGCGTGAGTAGTTGCGATATATAAATATTATATACTTCCCAAAAAAGCAGCTAACAAATGGAATATAATGACATGCTGGACCTACCTCTTGAATCCCACTTTCATCAAAACCATCTCCATGGAGTAAAGACTGCAAAACCAAGTAACAAGGTAACAAAATCAAATCACATTTTCAAGAAATAATCATAATCTACCAATGTTTGGATAATATATTCTCCATGTATCTAAATAGTTCCTAGACAGTCTCTTTGTCAAACTAGAATATTTATTTCCTGACTGATTTCTTTGTCAAACTATAAAATCTATTTATTTCCTGACTGATTTCTTTGTCAAACTAGAATATCTATTTATTTCCTGGATGGTTTCTCTGTCAAACTAAAATATTTATTTATCTCCTGGATGGTCTGTCTGTCAAACTAAAATGCTCCAAACATCCCAATCTGAAGTAAAATGTTGGTATCCAGCATGCTTATATCACCACTAACTTGGGATGGTGGGAATAAAAGAATTCATGCCATTTGACACTTCCAATTGAAACAGGCACGGAACCACATATACAAACCTTGATATCCATTTTCAAGTACAAAGATGGAGCTTCTTCCCATTGTCCAGCCATCTTCTGTATATCATCCAGGGTAAAATTGTGTACATTCCTAGCCGCACAACCCTAAGTATGTCACAAACAGATGGTCAGAGAAACTCTTTTCCCTAACTATTAGACTTTAATGTTAACCTACATATTTGGGGCATACAGAATTTGGAATTAGAAAGGGACTATGCGGTATGTAAACTCACTGCTGGATCCTTGTATGCAGCCTCCACTAAGTATACTTCATAACCCGATCTCTGCATGAAAAGCAGGAGACGAATGAATACAAGCATAATATATACTTATCACGAATCTGCAATGCTGATATTGTCATGTCACAAACAGCACACAGCAACGCAATGCCACAAACTCTTGATATAAGCCATGTGTGGGATCTTCCAAGTAAACAAGACTGAAGTATTTTCTAGTACCTAATGCCATCTGGCATTTTGAACTTCCAATAAGATTTACATTCAAGCATGATCTAATCTTCTGGAAAAAATAATCAATAGAGAACTACATTCAAATTGTGACAAGAATAAGATATTTAGGGGTTGAATTCCATGTCAAGCAGTGGCTTATAGGTTCTAAAGATCATTAAAAACCTCTGACAAAACCACGCATTTAAAGCAAACTCAATTATCATATAACGGAATTAGGTGAAATATTTTTATTTTACATTATAACAATTAAACAAATAATGGGTTAGATTTTCAACCATTAATAAACAACTTTGTACTTGAAAAAATGCTGAAAGACCACCACAGTTTGCAATTTTTACCATTTTCAACCAGCGGATTTGTCACTTTGTAACAAAACAACCATTGCATTTTGTTAACCTTAGTTGGGTACGCAATACATTGCAAGATTTAATGGTCTTATTTAGCATTTCATGAGTACAATGATCGTTCTGCAATGAAGGGACAAGTAAAATGGTTGAAAATCTAATTCAGTCATTTAATAAATAACCAATGGAATCTAACAGAATCAGGAAGTATCAGAGCGCAACAATACAATGCTCCAATCAAACTAGTAAGAGCTGTTAGTAATATAAAAATTTATATCAATTTTGTATTAAGCATTGGCCCACTGTCATGATTTTTAGAGGGAGATTCAAAGACTGCACGAATGCACACGATAGCTGCAACTTTTATACACCAAACCATGCTTGAGCATATAACTCCATAAAATTCGACTTGCCATCAAACTATAAGATATAATTATCAATATCCAGCTCCTCTTATTTCATTTAAGAGTAGCCTATTGTCGTACAAATTTTAGTGTTGTAAATCATGAATGCTCAACTCCATAAGCTACAATATACATGTGTGTTGGGACACGTGCATGGGAACCCAGATATCCATTTTTTATGGCACAGTCAGATACATATTTATTGGATGAACTACAGGTCAAACCCGCATGACCAGCAACTTCAGCACATGTTTCAACTTCTAAAGTGGTAAGATAAGAGGAGTCGGGTTTGTAATAAAAAAATAAACACATACAGCCGGATAAACGTAACAGCACAAGTCTCACCAAAAAACAAAGCCTAAGAACTATGAATTGGAACAGAAACAGTACATTCTGTACAAAAGTCAACACACTGCTGTATGAATTGCAAAGAATGTTGTATCACCAAAATGTTGTTTCAGATAGTAGTGATAATAACAGGTAACAAAAGAAAAATGTGTTGATGAATCCAGGAACAAAACCATCCCAGAATAAGCCTCCATAACCTTCCTGAGAGCCTTCTACCACAAATTGAAACAACTGACAGAGTTATATAATTCCAACCAAAATAGTACAAATCTTCAAGGTAATTAGCCCAAATTCCATTGTATCCTCATCAACAATTTGTTGGCAAGGAACAGACATTTCTTAGTTTATTACAAAAGACTTCTATAAAGTGTTATACAAAACAATGCTAATTTGCCACTAGTGAAGGGACAAATATGGACTCAGGTTGTATGACAGCACCAACCCTTCACTGACATCTTTAGCTTTAAGTTTTAACCATTTTATCCATGTAGTAAAGTTAGGTGAATCCAAAGTAAAATTATCATTGATTAATAGTTATATATAGTGTCAAGAAATTAGAGAAAACGATGTAGAGAGCGTTTTGGAAGAATTGGAAAATCCTTCCGAAATTGGGATAATTCACAAATGAGGATAACCCAACCTATTTATAGGTAATAGCCAGGTCACACTAGCAGAAAAAACTAACTATTTTAATTAAAGTCACACCAAACAAATCTCCACCTTGGCTTTAATTCTAGTACAGAAAAATTTTACTTCCAGGTTCCAGCTATCAATGTTTAGGAGATCTAAACAATGCCTAAACTTGTTCAAGGAAATGGGTTTCATTAGCGCATCAGCTGGATTGTCATCGGTCTTCGCTTTCTTCACTTTAAATCTCCTTTCCGAACGTATAAAGCGATAACGAACATCTATATGTTTCGTTCTCTCATGATGCACCTGGTCTTTTGCAAGACAAATAGCACTCAGGCTGTCACAAAAAACTACAGTCTGATCTTGATGAAACCCAAGATCTCCAAGCAAACCTTTCAGCCAAATCCCTTCTTTTGCAGCCTCCGTAAGAGCCATATATTCAGCCTCTGTTGTAGACAAAGCAACAGACGGCTGTAACGTTGCTTTTAGCTCACCAAGGCATCTCCAACAGTGAACACATATCCCGTTAATGACCTCCGTGTGTCAAGGTCAGCTGCGTAATCAGAATCTTAAAATCCAGCCACAATACAATCTCCTCCTCCTCCATAAATGAGACCTACATCAGTTGTGCCTTTGAGGTAACAAAAACTACGTTTCACGGCAACCCAATGTTCTTTTCCCGGATAATCCATGTAGCATGAAACAACACTAACAGCATGAGCTATGTGAGGTCTAGTGCAGACCATGACATACATAAGACTTCCTACAACACTAGAATAAGGAACTTTGCTCACATACTCCACCTCAGCCTCTGTTTGAGGTGCCAAAGCCACCGATAATCTGAAATTTGCTGATGAAGGTAATCGAGAAAGTATCTTCAAAATGTAACTTTTCTGGGACAAGAAAAGTTTATGTCTAGATCTATCTCGGATAATCACCATACCGAGAATCTTTTGAGCAGCCCCCAAATCTTTCATGTCAAACTCAGAATTATGGAGTCCTTTTAACTTAATTTCAGCCATATCACGAGCCGCTACTAATATATCATCTACATAAAGTAGCAGATACACATGTGACTCGTCAGCACCTTTCTTATGATATATACAGCAATCATAAGGGCTTCTAGTAAAACGATGACTCACCATAAAGCTGTCAAAACGTTTATACCATTGTCTCGAAGATTGCTTTAACCCATAAAGCGATTTCATGAGCTTACAAACATAGTTTTCTTTACCTTGAACTACAAAACCCTCCGGTTGACTCATAGATTTCCTCTTCAAGCTCATCATGTAAGAAAGCCGTTTTGACGTCCAATTGTTCCAACTCCAAATTTGTTTGTGCTACTAGTGCCAACGACACCCAAATGGATGTATGACGCACCACTGGCGAGAAAATTTCATTATAATCAACCCCTTGCTCTTGGCTATAACCTTTAGCCACCAAATGGGCCTTGTATCTCACACTTTCAGCTCCTAGCAGCCCCGTTTTTTGCTTAAAGATCCACTTACAGGTCACAACTTTTCTGCCTTCAGGTAACTTCACTAATTCCCAAGTTCTATTCTTGTGAAGGGATTCCATCTCTTCACTCATGGCTGTTATCCACACATCAGCCTCCTTCGTTGTGATTGCTTCCATGTAAGTAGATGGCTCAAAGAACTCCATTTCTTCAGCAACTTGCAGAGCATAGACCACCATGTCATCAAAAACCATATCGAATTGGCCTACCAACTTGTCTTCAGGGCTTATCTAATGCTATAGATCGAAATTCTGCAGGTTGGTGCTGATTTTCGGGCACAAAAGGTTCAGTTTGAGGTGAGTTACTGGGTTGTCCAGCTGTATTCTCGCCTTCATCGGGACCATTTAACTCGTACTCCACCTGTTCGGACACACTCTCCTCTTGAACACTTGGAGTAGATGAATACCCCACGCCACGTAACATACTCTCCTCGTCACACTACGTCACGGCTGAGAATCACCTTTCTTTTATCTAGAGACCATATTTTGTAGCCCTTTACTCCAATTTCGTATCCCATAAACAACCCCTTCTTTGATCTTGGTTCCAATTTTCCTTCACTAACATGGTAGTATGAAGGACAACCAAATATTCTTAAGCCCGTGTAATCAGCCGGCTTACCGGACCAAATACAATCAATTGCCGTTGAAGGGGATCTATTCACCAAGTAGCAAACTGTGTTTAACACTTCTGTCCAAAACTCCTAGTCAACCCTGCATTTGACAGCACACATCTCACTCTTTCCAGCAACATTTTATTCATTCTTTCGGCTACTCCATTCTGCTGTGGAGTGTGCCTAACCGTTCGGTGCCTTGCAATTCCTTCACCTTTACAAACCGATCAAACTCACTTGAACAAAACACCAATCCGTTGTCCGTTCACAGCCGCTTTATCTTCTTCCCAACTTGATTTTCAATGATAACTTTCTAATCTTTAAACTTCTCAAACGACTCGCTCTTATGCTTCATGACGAATACCCAAGTCATCCTAGAGTAGTCGTCAATAATTAAGAGAAAGTAAAGACCACCACCAAGTGAAGGAACTTGCGATGGACCCCAACAATCAACGTGAAGGTAATCTAAAGTCGACTTGGTTGTATGGACAACTTTTGAAAAACTCACTCTCCTTTGTTTTCCAAAGATGCAATGCTCATAAAAGCCTAATTTAGCAACTCTATGACCTCCAAGAAGTCCTTTCTTGCTGAGAATTACCATGCCTTTCTCACTAACATGCCCTAGCCTCATGTGCCACAGACGTGTAAAAAATCTGACTCATTCTCTACAGGATTAAGGGTTGGTGATGCTGATCCAACAACCGTGCTACCTTCAAGCACATACAAGGCACCTCTGTTGACTCCTTTCATCACCACTAATGCATCCTTAGTGACCCGAATTACTCCACCCTCCCCGGTGTACTTGAAGCCCTTGAGTCGAACACTCCCAAAGAGATTAAGTTTTTCTTCAACCCGGGTACATGACGAACATCTGTTAGAGTTCTCACTGTCCCATCATGCATTTTAATGCTCACCGGTCCAATTCCAACAACATTGCACGACATGTCATTTCTCATCAAGACATTTCCAGTTGCAATCTTTTCTGTGTTGAACCAATCCTTATGTGGTGTCATGTGAAATGAGCATGCAGAATCAAGAATCCATACCTCTGACTGATTTTTTGCAATCAACCACCGAGAGCACCAAATCAGCCTCCGAACCAGAATCATCTTTTGCTACAACAGCGGATCCTTTTGTCTTCAGTTTTGGACACCATTTTTCCAATGACCCGGATCTTTACAGTAGTGGCAGCCATCCCTTGGGTTTCCACTTGGACCTCTAGTCTTCGATCTTGATCGGCCTCTACTTTTCCACTTCCCTTTTCCTTTCTCTCGGCCTTTATCTCTACCTCTGTCTCTATCTCCGTTTACCATAGACAAGCCTACCGATTGGTTTTCGGAACTACTTCCTGAAGCTTTATCGCGCAACTCTCGTGAGTGCAAACTTGAAGGAACTTCTTCCTTAGTAATTGTGTCTCTACCAACAACGAACGAGTTGACAAAATTTTCATATGAAGTGGGCAACGAAACCAATAAGATGAGGCGGCATCCTCATCTTCAATCTTGACTTCAACATTCTTCAAATCCATAAGAATGGAGTTTAACTCGTCAAGATGTTCCTTCAAAGGCATTCCCTCCTTCATCAGTAATGAGAATAAGTTTGCTTTAACAACAACTTGTTCGTTAGTTTCAGCGATTAAAGGCGCAGCAGTCTCCTCATCGGCAACTTCATAAATCACCTCATCCGCCAAAGACAACAAGATGGTAGAGTGAGCCTTATCATCTAGTTGTGCAAACTCAGATTCAGCCATATCATCAGGCCTTTCACTAGCCAAGGGAATCCAGATGCCTTGTTGTTTTAGGAGAGCTCTCAACTTAATTCTCCATAAGCTGAAGTTGTTCTTTCCTGTAAACTTGTCTATCTTGATCATTTGTGGAGGCATTTTCTAAAATCTTGAAAAGAACTATGGTACAAGATTCAATGTTGAGAAATCAAGAACAAATATCCAGACTAATCTTCAATTGAGTTAGTAATTTCTAAATTGGTTGTCCAAAATCAGTAATCCAAAAATTGATCCCCAAAAAAATCGACCAATCAAGAAATCAAAACATCAACTTTGATTGTTGGTCACAAGTCGATACCTCCAATTCAGCACCCAACAACAAAATTGATTGTAAAAGAATCAATTTAGACCGACGAATTTTAGAAATTGACTGTTGTTGCCGATTTCTCAAATTGACTGCTGTTGCCGATTTCTCAAATTGACTGCTGAATCCGTTAATTTACACCATCGATTTCCAAAATCGAGAAGCTCCACCTTGAATCGGATACCAAATTGACTCAATCGCTTGCCAACAGAAACAATTCCAGAAACATGCGACTCAAAGACAAAACCAAAATCGATAATAAGGCAAAATCCAAATCAATTGAGGAGGAGATCAATGATTAGTGATTGGAAGGAACCCTAACGCTCTGATACTAGTTTGTTAAGAAAATAGAGAAAACGATGTAAAGAGAATTTTGGAAGAACTGGGAAATTGAAGGAATCTTATTTTCGAAATTGGGATAATTCACAAATGAGGATAATCAACTTATTTATAGGTAATAGCCAAGTCGCGCTAGCAGAAAAAATTAACTATTTTAATTAAAGCCACACCTAACATATAGTCTTTTCAGTTCACAGATTTAAACATTTGTAACACTCTTGCTTTGCTTGGCCCAGCATGGATCACAAGCTTAGAAGCCTACTTAAAAATACAATCCTAGCTTGCCAACAAGGATGACAAAATTGATAAACAAATAAAATGAAATACTGAATGTGCTCTATAGTGACTCCACAATGTTGACATATTATGACATTTTCACAAATGATTAATAAGCTTGCATCTCTAGCACCAGAAATCCAAATGAATCACCATCCACATAGTTTCCACAAATTTATAAATACAATGAAATTGTTCAACATGATATGCTGTTAAATCTGCAGACTGCAAATAGACCTCCAAGTTAGAAATCTCATGCCTTCCGAAGCAAGCTCACATCGAATTCGTGAGTTCACAATTGAAGAGGAAAACCAGGTAACACTGTATTGGAATTGGTAAGCATATCTCATTAGTAAATAAAGCTTTGCAACAAAAAATTGCTAAAATTCCACCTATAAAACTATAAGCCCCCATTAAATTAATTATTTGTTTGCTCCTTAGAAAATAAGAAGACTCAAGTCACCAAAAGATTCCAAAATGTTTAATTCATGAATAAAAGGGGCAACTGCTAAATCAGTATGTATAAAGCAATTAAGCAACTAGTTCACCAAAAACAGAAAGAGAGAACACACACACAAGAAAAAGAACATGTCAGCCTAATAATAGGCCCACTAAATGATGAGTGGTTCAGATTTCTATTAAATTTACTTTCTTCTACCATACTAAGCTCGTAGGAATTACATCACCAACAGAATGCCGATGTATTGATAAATACAGCATAGAAAATAAATAAAAGCAAAATGAAACACACAAAGATTACAAGGTTGCAAAAAAGCTGCAAGCAATAAAGTAGCCCACCAGCTAACACAGAGAAGACAACTATTGCTAGAGATTGTGAGGATGAGAGAGTTGAGGGTATACCTTAGCAGTTGCCCAAAACTGAGCAAAATCAGCTACCCGCAGATTGCGGTCATCCACTAAGACGAGGCACACATACCAGCAACAAATAAGTCAATTGGCTCAACAAAACTGCATTGGTGGTTAGTGTAAATTGAGCAGTGCACAAGCACTGCATCACCACTTACTCTACAATCAGTCTAGATGCTTAGCCAGGAAAAGCTAGTGCAATGGATATCATTCTTTTCTTTTTTTAAATCATATGTAAGGACAACATTTATGATAAAATTTAGTATTAAACTTCTCCAAGCCCTAAACGGAAAAAAGGTATGAGCATGTGCATATACAAGACAAATCACTTCTAAGTTGAAGCTCCTACTGGTGACAGAACGAGATCACCAACTCTAGACAGCTAGTCATCCAAATAAATGTTTGTGTGCCACTATGTAACCATACAAAATTTTACAACACAAAAAGGCAAGTGCTTTGATTGAAAGAGGTGATCAAGGAAATACTATTCACAATACTATAGAACCAAGATCAGGTCAGAAGGCATAAGATGAAGACAGAATATAAACCCTTATGTACTAAAGGCTGGCCCTTCTGTCCCAGATAAACCATACCAATTATAAAGGAGTAAATCCCCTCATCAAGGGTCTTTTTAAATGCCTTCAGCATGCTCGCTCGATAAGCCTATGCAAAGATATATATGCCGAGGTTAGAACAGTAGAACAATAATCATAAGGCAACGTACTAAACACACTTCAGGCTGAAAGTTGAACAAGATATAAATGAGTACTGAGAACACAAATAGCTCAAGCCACTAAGGAATCATATCAACCACAATTGTTTATGAACTTAAATCTCCTTGCAAACAAACAACAGTAAGATCCTTTTTACAGTTTGATTATGAAAACAGAATGCATACATAAATCAGAATGCAGAACATCATGGACGAAACTTAGAATTTTCTGAAGACAACGAATTGGCATATCAAGCAAAAAGAAGAAATAGATGCAATTTTGAAAGCTTAACACAAACATAATAGAAAACTAAATTCATTATTCAAGGACCAAATCTAAAGGCATGCAAGAAAAAAGAAGACAAAAGGGGACCTTTCTTTAAAAATCACAATAAATGAATTTCTTTAAATGATAAATCAAAGGGATGAGAAACCAGATGCATTGTTTAGGATCAAAGTAAAGAAGCTTAAAGCCACAAGCATGCAATACATATCTACAAAATAAAATGAAAAGAAGCCCTTCTATAACATAAGAAAACTTCGAAAAATGTGGCATTCATTAGATCACACTCTACACCACAAATAAAATAATAATAATGAAGAGGCTTGCTTCATAACAAGAGAAAAACAATAAGCATCCATTATTCAACGAACACAATCTAATAGCATAAAAAATGTCATATGAAATAAAAAAAAGACCTATTAGTACCGTAAAAAATTATCAATAATGTAAACTCAAAAAAGATAATAGAAAAAAAATTCTTATTAACATCATCATATTCCACATTAATCACCTCCATGACAGTTAAAAGTGAGAAACCAGATGCATTGTTTAGGATCAAAGCAAAAAGCCTAAAGCCACAAGCATGTTATACATGTATCTACAAGAAGGGAAAAAAAGCCCTTCTATAACATAAGAAGAAAATGAAAATATATATGCACTAATTAGAATGAACTCTACAACCACAAATAAAAAAATAAAATAAAAGAAGAGGCTTTCTAAAAGCATAAGAATATTACATATGGAACACAAAGAAGACCTTTTTAGTACCATCAAAATTATCAACGTATTTAACCTAAAAAGGTAAAAACATGAAAAGAAATAAATTTCCTATTAACATCAAATGTTCCACCTTAATCACCCTCTATGACAATTGAAAAGTGAATGAATAAACCTCAAAGGAAGATAAGCGGAGCCAGAATGTTGACACTTAGGATTGTACTGCTTAAATAATTGTTATATATGAATAAGTACTTAAATACCTCCTCCATTTCAGGTTCATAACAATACTCCATCACCTTCTTCATTACTTGTCTCTTGCCCCTAAGAGAACCAGAAGATTTTGACAACTCGCTATCTTCAGCCTACAAAACATATACAATGCTTATAATCAGAATTTCTGGTTACTAAAGTTGTAGAAATAAAATATGGAGATACACTGAACATGCTAGCTAAAAAAAGGATGTCACACAGCCAGCTTCCTTATGGGGTTAAAGAAGCCAACTACAGACCTTTTCAACTTCAGTCATGAAGTACTCATCCATGGAATGAATGCGTGGTGCTTCCCCACCATTGTCAACCTCAATATCACGCAACACCTTTGCCAAGTAACTCTTTCCACTGCCTGCAAATATGGATGTAGGCTGTGAAATTAATTGCCTAACGAGGTCATGTCACCATACACACACTCATACGAAAAACATTAGCAATAACAAGATGGAACTTCATGCAAGTCTTATTTTGTACTCCTATGGTTCTTCTATACTTAAAAGAACTGGTCAAGACAGATCCTTACGTTCTCCCTGCTTACACTATGAATAAGCAAATGTGAGGCCAGGATTTGAGAAATAAAACCCAAGTAAGACGTGGTAGAAGGAAGCAAACATATAGGAAGGGATGTAAGAGGGGAAAATGTAAGGACAAACATAGCTTCCTTATTTAAATACAGGTGTCAACAAAATACATGTAAATACCATATTGCTAATTCGTTATTCACATAAAGTCAATTGCAGTCAAAAATTACCCCCAAATTATGGTAAAACGAAGAACAGAGTTTTGCATCTACTTTCACCCCTAACCCCATGAAGAAGAAAGACAAAAAGAAAAGAAATATGGTTAAGTTCAATTTGGTAAGGCAGAAATAGTACTTCAGTAAAGAGAATTGAAACCCTTATCATGATCAAGCAAAGTACCTGGAAGCCCTCGTAGGATTATCACCAAATGATCAGGACGAGATGCTCGGTGTGGCTGCTTGAATATGTGAGAAGCATCAATAGTATTTGGCTTCTCTGAAGCTAAATGCCGCAATGGAAAAGGTTGAACATCTCTGACATGCTTTTCAGAAGAAGATTGGCGGGTGCGAAATTCCTATTAAGCACAATGTTAGTAAGAGAAAGGAATGCCATGGTAAACTAGAAAAGGGAAGAAGGGAAGTTACAGAAAATAAACATAAATGGAGAACTCGAGAACTTCCTTCCAACATATTAAATTCCACAAACCAAATAAAAATATATTCAATCAACCATCTTGTTTCAATTAAAAAGAAAAGTAATTTGGAGGTTGACCCCTTGCATTGCATCTTTATTCATCAACCGACATATTTAGTGACTGAATAACAGTGATCGACATTCTGCAGCAAATTGAAGATGTCGTACATGTTCCTCCAGCAACCACCAAAAATCTCTTCCATGTAAGTGAGTGTGTCTACATAAACACACATACATATATTACACACACACACACATCTGCTGTCTGCTGATGTACAATATCACACTTCACTATGCCCAGTTCAGTAATCAACATTTTAGTATTAAAATATTTTGAAATTGAGAAATACTAGAAACTTATCATGGTTTTAAAAACCGGGGGAGGCATCCACAAAAAGTATATCAGGCGGCGCCTCTTAGGGGCTGTTTGGAACGTACGCCTTGGTTGATTGGTACGTGGCCCAAAGCGGTGAGGCGGTGGGCTCCCGAAAGGCGTCCTACTGGGTGTTTCGTGTTTTTCAGTAATAAATGGATAAAACCCAAAAAATGAGTCAAAAAGGTACGGCGCTTCTTTTCTATCACCTTACTTTTGTATATGCTGATTCCTTTTTAATTACTTTTGTAGTTTTGTTTATGTTTTTACTATTTRAATATAATATATTATTATATTTAGTTAATAACCATTTTTTTTATTTTTTATTCCTGATATCTTTTATATATTTATACTATGAAGATATAAAAGATATCATAACACATAGTTAATAACTTTTGTATTTGTCTTATTGTGTTTTTAAATTTTTGTTTATGCTTTTATTGAAGATATATAATATATTTTTTTATATTTAATAAGTTTTGTATTTGTTTTATTTTGTTTTTTTAGTAATTTTTATATGTTTATACTATAAAATATATTATTATTATTACGTTTAATAACTTTTATATTTGTTTTATCAATTTCTTACTTAATTTTCTACATCTATTTTCGGTACATTATCCAAGTAATTTGAGAGAATAGATGATGGTGATTAACTGATTTTGGAGATAATGGATTAATGGTGTAGCTAACCAATCTATGTTTCCTGCTCGAGACTTACAATAAGTAGGTTTATTGAATTGTGGGCTTTAAATATGAAATTATGTTTTTTTGCTAAGTGTTATGAATTTATGAATTTTGTTGTTCTAATTTTTGGGGCCTACGCCTCACGTACCTAAGAGGAAAACGCCTCGAGGCTCGTTTCCATTCTTTAAAATTTTGGGTTGTATAGTTTCTCAAACGGAAGATTATCTTCATGCGGACAACCCTCATGGCTTCTACCACCTTTCTTCCATATTTATAACACAGGTATTTTAGTAAATAAGTCAAATAGAGTAGACTATAGTACAACTGCCCAATTAACTGGTTTAGGCTTTAAGTAGTATCTACAAAGGGAGCGAGCGCTTAGAAGGGTATCGATCAGTTTGTGTGTGTTTTGGGTGAAAGCCTTTGGAGACATCCGACGGTCTCAAATTGCCTGAAAATCAATTGTAATTTCAATTGTCTTTAGTTAGTATGAATCATATCTCCAATTTTGTTGTTATCAAATCAGTTTGCATCAAATGGTATCAGAGCAGGAGATCTTGAGGAGTATGCTGTCAACAAACAAAAAAATGTTGGAAACCTCAGGTCAATGAAATCAACAATGAGTTCGTTAAAAGACAAAGTGTGGATCGTGAAGAAAGAGTAGAGGGCAAAGTTGGATGAAGATGAGGAGAATGATGAGAAGACAATAGAGATTTGGAAGAAGGAATCTCAGTGGGAAGAATAGAGAAAAGTTACCGGAAAGGAGATATCGTTGCATTATGTGTTTGGAACTGACAAGGAAGAGTCGACGACAATCCCAAAACGAACGGACCAGATCAGGAGGGGGCAAGGTCTCGTCCAGATCCGACGATTTCACCACCACCTCTGCCATCGTCGTTGCCAATAGCTGCCGCCGTTTCCTCTCTCCTCACTGCCGATTATTGTTTGTCCGCCATGGCCGACGTTGTGATCGAACTTGATGGTGCTTCAGTCATTGTTGTGTCCATCATCAACGTAACACAGACCGTGAAAAAGGTGTGGATCATAGGAAACCAATTTAGAAATGAATGAGCCCAAAAGCCATTAAAGTCCAATCTAGTGATTCTATTAAGGCCCAATCTCAATCTCAATCCAATCCAATGCTTTTATGGGCCAAGGCTTCATCAAACTCTGTTTCTTTAATGGTAAAAGGATTAGTTGACTGATGGCTACTACCACTGTTGCTATCGCCACCGTTATCACTATCACTGTTACCGTCACTATTACCACCACCAAGTTACCAACAGTTATTGATGTCAATTGTTGGAATCAATTCCAATTTGACTTTTTCCCACCTTGAGGACAAGGTGGAAATTTGGGGTGGGTATTGTGATACCCTAGGTATTTTAGTAAATAAGTCAAACAGAGTAGGCTATGGTACAAGCGTCTAATGCACCGGTACATGCTTTAGGTAGTATAAATTAAGGGAGTGAGCAGGTAGAAGGGCATTGATCAGTTTAGGTGTGTTTTGGGCAAAAGCCTTGGGAGACATCCGGCAGTCTCGAAGTGCTGGAATCAATTATAACCCTTCATTGTTTCTAGTTAATACGAATCATATCTCCAATTTTGTTGTTATAGAATAGGTTTGTATCAATTTAATCTCCCTATGTACACCAATCAACAATCCATATTGACATATTTGCTCAACCAAGATATATAAAAACACTCACTTGGTCAAATATTCACTATGGTCCTCAAAAATATTTCAAGTCATTTGAAAAATATTAATATTATAACTTTGCGTTTATCAGTATCATAAAAACCACAATTTCTGGTAACGTTGAAAGAAAAAAGTACCAAGTAGATGAAAATTAGGGGAAAAAGAACATATCAAAACTGTTGATTTAACCCATCCAAAAAAAGAAGAAACCCAAAGATTTATTTTAACAATACACAATATTCAAAAATAGAGATACATTTTGAATTTACATGATCAGGCCGATCAATACAAAATTTGCAGTATCCTGAAGGAAGGGTTAAGTCAGCCACCTGGGCACTGGCAGGAAAACACCCTGGATTTGGCAAAAGTTTGGAAACTTCAGCAGTGATCAAGTGGGATTAAGTGCACGTAATTTGGATTAAGAATAATTGAGCAGGATTTAGATTATGTGAATTTTTCTGTTTTATCTTAGCCCACTCCCATTCAAGCTCAAATGAAAATCAAATTTAACCCAAATAGGAAGTGTAAGCCAATCTTTTCGGCCCCAACCAATTAACTGAAGCCTTTCCTTCGCAGTATCAAGAGTTAAAACAAACCCATTAAAGTGGACCATGTGAAGATTGAAGAATCAATTGTGCACAATTGAACGGTGCTCGGCATGCTCTGAAAAATATATTCTGAACTCCACAGCAATGAATTGAAACTTACTCAGAATCTCTAACTTCTACAGGCAAAAACTGGACTGATTAGTGATTCCACTTAATTCCCACTTAATTAATTAAGCACTAGAAGGCTAGTCAAACACTTACCTCTACTTACATTTTCTAGATCACGGGAAAATAGTTCTGGAATCTAAATTATTAATAAGAAAAATTACACAACCACATTAAGCATTACATGAATACAATAAAAAGAACTGGTACTGAATTGATAGTGAAATTTATATGGAATATCTATTTTAAAAGTAGAGAGTTTGACCTTGAAAAGTCTATGTATCTCCTTTTGGAACGGATGAAGGTTTGTTTCTCTTATTCATAATTCAACTACAATGTAGTATCCTAGGGGAAGTGCCTAGGCCCTAGAGGAGGAAGCATCCATGTGAAATATGTGTACTACAATGTAGTAGTCTCCTTTTATCAGGGAAAGTGCCCAGAGGAGAAATCGGATGACTGTAGACTATAAAATCCTATGAGGAGTCCAATGCAGGGTCTAAACATTTGTTTGCTTGCTCAACCATTATTATGGATGGACTGTGCTAGAGCGCCAAATGGGTAATTGCAGATAATTTATTTTTTCTTACACATAAATCACAAGTCATTATCAAGAGTCATATTTGTGACAATTAGCAGCTATGAAATACAAATGTAGTCTATGATAAATCTGATGATGCATAAAATTTCAGTCTGAAATGCATAGTTAGTATGACAAAGACATGTAGAATAAATAATCCAAGAGGAAAATAGAAATATGAAAATTTGTCTAAGTCGTACCTCAGCAGAAGATAGAGTTGAAGCATGATGACCGGCATTGTTAGAATAGTAAACTTGTGCAGGTGATTGATTTTCATGAATCGCAGATCGTGATGATGATGAGTCTGCTGAAGAACTAACAGAAATCGGAAACAAAGAGGGCTTTTTAGCTGGTGGTGAAGCAAGTGGCTCAAAGACATGGTGCCGTGGTGGATCTATGGGTAATGGTGGCGGAGGGGAAGCAGGAAGAGGTGGTTGGCCACGATAAGCATGAGAAACCTCCACTGGACCGAAGTTCGTCCTAAAAGAATTGTGTGCATAGTGACCTTTTGATTCCGACCAACTATAGGGTGGTTGAGAGTTATGATGTCGGATTGAACTTGGAATTCCCTCCTGTGAAAGAGCATTAACATCAACATGCCGATTTACATCTGTGGGTAGGCGTGAAGATAAGAAACTATGATTTGGCTGCAAATTGTGCTGCGTTGTATCAGCAGGTGGTGGCAACTGACTCTGACCTGCATATGAATAACTGGCTTTATTTACTATGGCAACATTACTTGGGGTTGTTGGCTGCAAATGGTGATAAATATTAGGTAAAATTTCAGTAGTTGGATCATGCATTTCCTGTGGCATGGGCAACTTTTTATTCAGTTCACTTCTTTGCAAAACAGAATGATACGGAGCTGCTCCTCTATGGTGATCCTGTGTTTGTTCAGACTGTTCTGTGCTAGTAAAAACCCTAGCTGGTTGACTACCATGCCTACTGTAATTTAAAGAATGGGGAATAGAGCTCTCCGTACAGTCATATTGTGATTGGCCAAGTTCGTCTCTTTGATCATAATGCACATTATTCTTCCCATATGCTACTCCACGATCTTCCCTGCTACTACCAAGTAAATCAGAGCCAGGCCCCACATACAAAGACGATTCCTTCCTCTCAAAAGACCCCATGCCTGTACTTGGAAAATCACTCATCTGTCTCCGTTTTAATCCCATGTCATTCCTAACTTCACGAGTTTCTACAAATCTTCCATGTGTATACCTATTGGCATTTTCATTACTGGATTCTGAAAACAAATCTGCCCCCGTTTTAGGCAGACCACCAGGTGCAGCGTTGGCAGCATTGCCATGATCGTGAATCAACTTCAATATCCTCTCACTGTCAGATGAAACCCTTGAGGTATCCACAATTTCACCCCCCATAGATGATCCTCGAGGACCCCTGTTATAATCAGTCGGTTCAATTTTCATTCTCTTAGTTCCGCCATTATCATAACCATCATATCCATAACTAGCAGGCCCAACGCCTCCCCTATGATAATTATTATAATTTCCATTACCCATAGGAGGATCTCCGACGCCATCATACGGGCTCATATTTAAGCTAGGGTTGCTACCATACCACGTAGGTCGTCTAGCTACATACCCATCACTAGGATTACAATCATAATTATAATTCAATGAACTCTGATGATTGGGGAAAGAATGATGGTGATCAAAATGGGGTGGTTGATTATGGTAATCGTTCGGTGATTGTGAGTAATGAAATCTAGGGTTTTCAATGAACGGGGGCGGAGGGCAAAAAGGGAAGTGGGAAATTGAGCAGATTGGGCAGATGTTGCTGGCATTACCTGGTATTGGTGGCAGAGGCGGAGGACGCCATGAATGATCCATCGGCTACCAGAATACGACGAGTGATTGATAGCACCGACGATGGAAAATGTTCAGAACCGGAGGTACAGCAAGAAGAGGACTCACAGGTCTGTTTTGTTGGGTCATTTAGATGTATGACCTTATGTGGACGTCATTTCTGCAAAGGAACCTCCTTACATTTACATTTACATTTACATTTACATTTTAAGTATTTATATAAGATAAATTACCAAATTATCCTCACATTTAGCCCCTCTTGGTTTCAATACTTGTACCGTTGTTCCCAACCCCAGCTTCCAACTCCGTCGTTTCTATGAAGCTCGACTGCCGTTGTTATGTAATTCAATTGTCGCCTATTATCCCCTTCAATCTATATTGTGAAGCTCGATGATTATCGTTTGTAATCCAATGTCATCGCTCTGTGGTTCGATCATTGTCATGCCACTGTTACCATTATATTCGTTTCATTTGACAAAGATTTATTGATTTCTTTAGTGATGTATGTTGAAAGATAATGCATCTTGCTCCAACCATAGTTTGCACTCTGCATCTATTACATGGATGTTATGGGTGCACTGATGGGTGTTTTTTTGTCTAGCTACTACACTTTTGTTATGAATAAATATGAAGGATTTCGAATAAATTGTATGAGAATGGAAATTTAAGATGGAATCATAAGCCAAGATAATACCACCATAAGTTACAAGAAATGTAATGCTAATAATGGTAAATCCATGGTTACCTTGATTTAGTTTCACCCACATGCTTTATAATCCCTACAAAACGAATTACCCAACTTCATGTAATTCATATTATCTCGTGATACTAAATATAAATTTGAATGTGGAATAAAAGTCTCCTTATGGCAACGGAGGTTCAAATGCGGTGACTCCGGACTACCCGCAAAGCGATTGGTCGCCCTGGGATTAATTAACTCTCATAGCAGGTTGGATATCCATGTTAATCAAAAAACAATTGGAGTGGTTGATTCAGGCTGTTATTTTTTCCATATTTTGATCATAACATGTTTAAAAGTATTTGTTCAGTAAGTTGGGTTAAACCGGTCTAGTCGAGCAGTTAGTCTTACATGACTATGTTTGTCACTGAGACCTAACACGAAGATGTAGGTAAAATATGAGTGTTTGTAAAGTTTAGATGGATTGAGCATGATGATTGATTCTGAAACATTGATACAGAGATTTGCATTTCCCCCTTCTTGTTCTAACTCATTGAATCTTGATAATCACCTGGTTACTTGTTAAAAAAAAAAGGTTCTTAACTTAAATAACCTTTTGTAAAAAACTTATAGAATTAGCCTACATAATGTTTTTACAAAAATAGCTTCTCAAGGAGGGATGGATAATCGTCTACCTAATGAATAAAATCTGATTTGAAATGACAAAAAATTGACAATAATATGATATTTTAGAGTCTCGTACGTTCAAGAGGGGGAGGAACACGCCTCTAGGCGCTAAATGACCCACTTACAACCATAAGGGTGGTGCCTGATTGGTTTGAGTTTGGCTCCAAAAGTCAAAAGTACCAGGAAGTCTCAAGTTCAAATCCAAGGAAGAATAAAAATCCCCTTGTGGCCACGGATGTTCAAATACAGTGACTTCAGGCTATCTGCAAAGCAGGTGGTCGCTCTGGGATTAATCGGTTCGCATAGCGGGTTGGATATCCAGGTTAATAAAAAAAAATGGCCCACTTACCCCCTCTCTTCCTTTACATTTAATATTACATTTTTACACTCTTAAAGTGAATTATTTAATTTACTTTGTATTTCTTATTTTTTATTAAATTATTTTGGATTTAATATTATTACTAAATATTATAAATAGTTAATAATATGTGTGTTAAGGATTGAGTTCATGTGAGATCAGTCTGTTTTCGTGAGACCCATGAGACTACCTTTTTACACTTGAAACTTCACAGCAAAAACACTGTGAAGGTAAAAAAAATCCGAACCTTCACAGCAAAAATGTTGTGAAGGTAAACCTTCACAGCATTTTACTGTGAAGTTTCAAGTGTAAAAAAGTGGTCTCACGAGTCTCACGAAAACAGGTTGGTCTCACATGATCCAAGTCTGTGTGTTAATATAATAAAGGTTTAAAACAAAAAATGAAAAAATAAAAGATATAAAGTAAATTAAACAATTAATTTTGAGAGTGTAAAACGTAAGGTGTTGTTTGACAAATATAAACTAACTTATAAGCTAGCTTATTTTTTGAGTACATATTTGAAAGAAAATAAGCTGACTTATAAGTTAGTTTGTTGAAAAGCTAGTTGGGAGTAGCTTATAGAGAGTTTTTTTGTCACTTTTTCCAATTATACTACTAATTAATATTAATTGTTGTTTGTTAATATTGTTTCAATTTATAAATTAATTTTAATTTATCAATCAATTTAATTATTAATTAATTTAATTATTATTCAANACACTAAAGCTTTACTCAAGAAAGCAGAGGGGAGAAGACCTGAAGACTTCATGAAGATGTTTGCTTCATAAAACTTTGGGGGGAGATTGTTAGCATTAAATTGATCCTAATAATTATCTCAAAAAGTTTTATTAAGCAATCGGGGCTAAGAATGGATCATATGAAGATGTTGTTGTGCAAAATCGTCTAAGTCTGGAAGAAGACCAGCCGCTGTRCTAAATCGACCAAGTATGGACGACCAGAGCCTCTGTAAGAAGATCCAGGGCCTCTGTGAAGTTAACCAGAGCCTCTGTAAAGTCACCAGAACTAGAGCCTCTGTAAGAGACACCAGAGCCTCTGTGAAGAGGACCAGAGCCTCTGGGTGTATTGACCAGAGCCTTTGGAGGACCAGAGCCTCTGTGGTCTGTCTATCCTCTGGACCATCCTCTGGACTATCCTCTTGTCCTTCAAGACGACTATCTTCAGGTTCCTATTCTGGATAAGGCTAATTCTATTTTTGGATAATGCTATTGTTATTCAGATTATCATGGATATCTGCCTATATAAGTAGTGGTTCAGGTATAGAAAATTGTACGAGAGAAAATAGAGAATTCATTGTAAACACATAGATTCAGATACATCTTATGAGAGTCGATTAGGGTTCTTGAGAGTTTGTAATTTCCATATTCAATAAAGAAAGCACCGTCGATTTCTATTTCATCTTCTTCTTCTACAAATTTCTCTTGAATTTCCTTATTAAATTGTTCTATTGTCAGATCTGGGTTTCAACAGTGGTTAGATTTCTCAGAGGCAGGCCACTTCTGTTTTTGCTCACGAGTAAACTTAATGTACTTAGAAGATATACTAGGGCCTTTTGAGTTATCGTTGCCAGATTGGATATTTCTCAGTTTTCCCTTTCCTTTGTCTGAAGATTTCATCGATGGTGAAATACAAGATTTCATTGAGGGTTTGAAGTTTTGAGGCTTCTTATTCTTAATGATTTTTGGTGATTCACAGATTATCTCCTCTTCAGATTCAGAATCGAGAAAGTCTCTCGTTGATTTCTCGAAAYCAAAATTAGCATGGATGTTCGTGGGAGGTGTGGGTTCAGAGGTTGATGCTTCAGAGTGATCTACTGGAGGTTCCATCGTTTCTGAATTAGATGAACTTCCAATGTTACTTGGATGGTTCATCGATTCAACAACTGATGGTTCCTCATTAGGATTCTACTTTTCATCAACAATACTTGCTGATGAAGTGGGATTGACAATCAGAGACTCTGATTTAACCCTATGGTTTTCATCGGTCTCTGATTTGGAGGCGTCGTTCCTTTCATCAGTATTCTTACATGTACTTCTCTCGTACACCACGCTTTCAAAATTCTGTCTTAAAACGACAGTTTTTCCATCGACTTTAACTCTTTTAAAATTTGCTTTTGGTTTCGGGAAAAAAGTCAGGTTTTTGAATGCATCCAAGTTTGAAAGTCGATTCAATGGTGGATTTCTTTGATTCGATGAAGGAGTCCAAATCATTGAATCCAATCCCTTGAGTGTCTATTTGACCGTTTAACTTTTCATAAACATTTTGGGCATCCCTGTATTTTTTCATCAGTTCATTGTTTTGAAGCTTCTGGTGAAGAACCTCCCTTTCTTTTTGAAAGAAGTCTTTGAGAGCTACTGAGTTAAGTCTCTCTGCCTCGGATTCTTTTAAGGCCTTAGTTTTCTTTTCTAGGTCTTTAGTTATTCGCTTGTTTATCTCCAGAAGTTTTTCTTCCTCTGATTTTTTTAGAGTGGCGATG
>NC_037531.1:1943834-1945019 GCF_001531365.2 Cynara cardunculus var. scolymus
GAAGATATTTTATGAAAAAACGTGAATTGAGATATTTTTTATGATCATTTGATTGGAAAAACAATCAATTCGCTTTGATACCAATTGTTGATCCAAGATCTCTCAATAACACTAATAATTAAGTTAAGAATAACCAAATTATAGTGTTGATTGTTGATCCCATATCTCTCAATAACACTAATAATTAAGTTAAGAATAACCAAATTATAGTGTTTGAATGAATAAAATGATGAACAGTCAAGAACAATTAATAAACGTTCTAAGAATATGCTTGAGTTCCAAAGATTTCACTTTATTCCAATGATGTGAAGAACATAGAAATGTCAAAGATTATGTTGGATCTGAATTCAACTTTGGTATTGATCTAATACTCTAAATAATCTCTAAAACAATTGAAGTGCAGCAGAAATATTAATAAGAGCAAAACAGAGTGAGTAAGTGATTAGAAATTCTAAACACACCAAGAACACATAGTCTCAACGAAGAAGAAGAATGCAAGAAAATTGCTCCAAAGGTTTTTCAATCAATTCAATTGAAAATTTTGACAATTACAATACTGGAAGCACACAGTTTACAAAAGCCCTATCCGCTATTTATACTAGTTCCTAACGACCTTAGAGACTAGATCGTGACAAGTGTCTTCATCTGGGTCGTCCAAAGAAAGTCGATTAAGCCCTAGTCACGTGAAAAGCACATGCGGCTAACTACCTTCGAAAACTGTTAGAACAGAAACTTCACAGAAGACGAAAACCGTAGACCCTCTGTGAGCCATCTCAGAGGCTCTGCTGTAAATGACTTGCGTGTTCTATTGACAGAGGACTATTTTCCAGAACCTCTGTGAGACGCATCAGAGGTTCTACCACTCTTCACTTGCTCGATCATACGACTACTGTCGCTAGTCCTCTGTTGTCTTATGTGGAGTTAACCTTCTGTCAAGACCTACAATATACTTTTTCTATACTTTTACAAGATAGGAATAATGGAGCTAACAATCTCCCCCTAAGTATTGAACAAGTAATTGTGGACAGTTGGGTGCAAGATTTGACTTAAGGAAAAATACAATAGGAGATTAATCTCATCCTCTGCAAAAATTTACATTACTGAAAGAAGTAAAAATTGTGCAGGCCTACATTATTACAAAAGTTTACTCAACAGCAGAGTTTGGATAATCGTCTACAACATATT
>NC_037531.1:1946095-1948940 GCF_001531365.2 Cynara cardunculus var. scolymus
GCCAAAAGTGATCGCAGAGGAGAACATCTCTTTGATTTCATCCTTGAAGACGGAGTAGTTTGTGTAGCCGGCAGAAATCAAGTCTGCAGCGTACTGGGCTGCGACCTCTGTCAGTTCTGTCTTGAGTGTGTTGATGGAAGAAGGATTGAGAGACAGCGCGCCGAAGGCTTCTGTGAGATCAGCCTTGTTGAGGACAGAGCTCTGAAGGGCTGATAAGGCCGCCTTGTGTTCAGAAGTTGTAGAAGTCAACTCCTTCAGAGCCTCTGTGAGAGGTGTAAGTGCCTCTGTTGTCGGAGAGGAGAAGAACAAGCTTTTCAACTCATCCAACCTCTTGAATACCTCTGTGGCGAAGGTTTGTAACTCCTCCTTCGTCACATAGGTACTCGAGGAACCTAGATCACCAACACATGGTGACCTAGTATCCTTGGAGTGTAAGGCGCCCTCAGTGACCGATTTGGCGTTGTCATCTCGAGGACTTCCACCAGATCCTCGGACATCCCCAATTGGAGAGCCTACCGGTGTTCTGTCGATTTCATGCCTAATAGGTTCAGAGTCTAACTTGGCAGAGGGATCGAGTGGAGACTTTGGGCGTTCTAGACCCGCAACCTCGGTGATTCTCTCGCATGCCTCTGAAGCATGACTGGGTGGTTCACTCACGTGTGGAGGGGCAACGGATGCCTCTCCTGGTAGTATCGAGTCCTTGGGCGAATGGACTCTTATGATAAAACTATCATCCTTTTGAGAGGATGATGGAGTAGAATAGAGTTCCCGGTTTGTGCATTCGACAGAGGACGAAAGAATGTCCTCTGCGAGGTTGGTTGGTTCAGGGTTCAGCGTGTGCACGCTTTCTTCAATAGGGGTTCCCTCTAGAACAGGGTCCCTAGCCATGTGGGTTGCACTGGGAGGGGGGCTTGGATGTGTGCCTTCGACATCTTTTTCACCCTCTTTTAACTCCTCTTCTTCCTCTTCGTTGTCTAGTACGACTTCTGTCCCCAAATCTACCACCTGTGTGGGCGCTGTAAAACTCTGTTTGAGATCGAAGATTATATCTTGGATTTGCTCATTGGGGACTCTTCTCGAACAGCCTTGCGCAACTTTCTGCGCTTAGGTACAGCCTCTACCGGGCCTTCTTGAATCTCGGCCTCTATGACCTCAACCTCTGTGGGTTGGGCCTTCTTTGATTTCTTCTTTTTGGGTTTTAGTAGAGGACTGTTTTGACCCTCTTCTGCTACGGGTCTCTTTTTCCCTTTCTTTTTCTCAGAAGGATCGACATCCTTGTGAGTCTTCTTAGACTTCTTTGGCCTTCGTGGGGGACTACTAACTACTCTCGGTCCTTCCTCACTCAGCTCCCTTGCCTCTGCAGGCTCCTCCAATCTTCCCTCAACTCTCATTTTGTGCACTCTCTCACCTACGGAGATACCTATTCGTGGAGGGGTTTCAGGGACCGGCTCTGGCCTCCTGTATCCNGGGGACTACTAACTACTCTCGGTCCTTCCTCACTCAGCTCCCTTGCCTCTCCAGGCACCTCCAATCTTCCCTCAACTCTCATTTTGTGCACTCTCTCACCTGCGGGGATAGCTATTCGTGGAGAGGTTTCAGGGACCGGTTCTGGCCTCCTGTATCCACGTCTATAAGCCTTTCTATCTCCTTTGCTAAGGTACTTGAGCATAGCTTTTGATAATGGCCTCGGGCTTCTGTAGCCTAGCTCATGCTCTGTTGGGTGAAACTCCTTCATTGGGTATAAACGAGCATTCGGCTCTGCAGAGGGCAGCTTCTCTGCAATCATGCCTCCAAAGACCAAGCCGAAGAACCTCTGTAAGATCAAGTTTGGGTGATTGAGGTCTTCCTTGGCTTTCTTCTGTGCTTTTACCTTTGATTTCTCACCCATTTGATTAGCACATTTTTTCTTAATTAGACCCACCATATCATCAAAGATGAGTTACGCGTAATCCAGGGGCAAGTTGAAGTATATTCCATMGACTATGGAGAGCATGGCGTGAGATGCTTGATCGTGGCTGCCGACCTTCCCCGTCAAACAACAATTGATGATCTAAAACAGAGTATTCCACATAGGGGGAAGGCCCTTCCTCTTGAATTCAGTCCGTTTGATGATTTTCGTCTTTGCTATATATGAGTGGAATTCGAGGAATTCGATCAATTCCGTATCTGTTGGAGTTGGTGCGAAGGCATCCAGATTAAGAACGTCTAGTGTAGGTAGGTGCAGGGCAATACGTAGGGTCTCGACGTTCATCTCCATTGGTACGGGGGATTTGTTTATTGGGTGTGAAGCATAGCCAACTATGCTTAATCCAGCATCTTTTAGGGTGCAGATGTACGAATTGAGTAGAAATTGGGTGAGATAGGTTTCAGGGGTAGGTTTTGTTGCGGTGAGTGCGTAATAGATGGGGTGATTGCGAAGGATCTCCAGTAGTGGATAAGTGTGTTCTGGGAAGCCATTTGGGGATGGAGCGAAGTAGTAGTTATTAGGTTTCTTTACCTGTACCACTTTCTCATATCGATTCTGTAAAAAAGATATGGCATGAGAGGTTAGTGCCTGAGATTGGTTCACTTCATTACTGCTTGGGTTGTTTTCGGATTGAGCGGAGATCGATGCTGAGGTTGAAGACATATTTGCAGGTTGCCGGAAAGCTTGAGATTTTGCTAGAGGAGTATTTAGGGAAGTGAAGGGGTGGTTGATTAATTTGTATGACCATCGAGGGGGTTTTTTACCAATTTCGTTTATTCCAATAGATTTTTTTTGAAACTTAGGGTTAATTGTGTTGAGTAAAAAATTTACCCTATTATTTCTATTTGAATCAATTTTTCCTTGTTTTTTTTCTGATCT
>NC_037531.1:1949040-1958710 GCF_001531365.2 Cynara cardunculus var. scolymus
CACAAAATACAAAGGCCTACACTGCTATTTATACAAGCAAATAACCGTTTCCTGACACGACCTAAAGCAATTAAATCTAAGCCGTTCATCTGCAACAGATTACAGACAAGATCGTGTGGAAGACACGAGCAGCTAAAAGACCTAAGTAAAACTAGCTAAAGATAATCTACACAGAAGACTAGCTGCAGACCTTCTGTGAAACATCACAGAGGCTCTGTTGGATATGACTTGGAACATCTTCCAGAACCTCTATGAGACACGACAGAGGTTCTGTCGTCTTTTTCTTGTAACATTGTCTTGGCAGAGGACAAGTTTCCATAACCTCTGTGGATGAAGACAGAGGTTCTGTCACTTTAACCTTGTACAAAAGAGCTTCTTCTGATGATTGTCCTCTAAGGTCTTCTGTAAAAGATCAGCTTATGTCAATACTTGCTGTTTTACTTTTTCTATACTTTTACATTAAAGGAATGAGAGCTAACATAATTATTTATATGGATAATTGGATGTATGCATGCATGTGAAGGCTGTATGAGGCAGCCGACTTTCCTAAGTAGGAAAGGGTATAAAAGGAGGCTTAGCCTCCATTTCTCCTTTTTCTTGCCATTTTTAAAGTTTGAGCGATTTAAAGAAAGAGGAGGTGGACCGGATACTTTTTGAAGCAAAGTAGATTCAATTATTCTCAAAAGGGTTTTAAGGTGACTGATTTCTAAACCTTTTTGCTTAAAATTTGTTACTGGTTTTATTTGAATGTTGTTTATTATTGGAAAGAAATCAGTTATTTGTTTAAGGGTTTTATTCGGACAAAGGGTAACCGGATTAAGTCTAAATCGGACAAAGCTTATCCGGATTATTCTTAAATCGGACAAGGATTGGGTGATAAAGCCCTAAACCGGTCAAGTGTTAAGCGGTTAAGTTTTAAACCGGTCAAGCATTGAGCGATTTATGAATGTTAATATATAAATGATGTTGGATATATAATAATTCCATTGACTGTGGTCTATTTGGAATTGTTTTTGTAAAATGTTTTAATGAGGAAATAAGGGTGGCATATCAAGGAGAGGTGTAAATTTGGGATAAGGGTGGCATATCAAGGAGAGGTGTACCATGGGATAAGGGTGGCATATCAAAGAGAGGTGTACATTTGATATAAGGGTGGCATATATGTGTTGTACGATATAACTCTTTCTATTATATCCCTTAAGACTACCGTGGTCTGGAATCTTTATTTCTTTATGATTTAAATATTTAGGATCAAGGTTCTTATTGGAAATCATAGTCTGGATGTTATTGAGGAGAAAATAACATGTTTGGCCTGAAACTTTAAATAAACCTTGTTTGATTAGAAAGGGCTTAAAAGTGGCATTATATGAAACCTGGTTAGTTCAAAAGTATGTGATTTGAATAGCTAAATGCTTAGCTTGAAAAGTGGAAAAGATCTGGTATTATGTCCCTATTTGTTCATATATTTGTTATATATATGAAAAGTTGTTTTCCATAAAGGTTTTGGTGATTTCCATCTTGCAATAACATAAAAAGGGTAACTCACTAGACTTTTCGATCTAACCTCGTTTTGTGATTTTAACTATGTATTGCAGGAGGTACGGACGGTACGGGAAAGGGAAAAATGTAATATTTTTCTATATGCACTTCTACATGAAGATTTGTCTTTGATGTACAGTTTTGATTGATGATCGTTGATTAGTGCAAGAAATGCATTTGAATTTTTGGACATTGTATTCTGTAATGATAGATTCTTGTACTAAGGGACCTGAATGGTATATAAGCATGTATTTCTTCTATATGAAATATGTGTTACATGCAATGTGTGGTATGGGGCGTTACAATTATGATCAATTTTGGTCCTAACAATCTCCCTCAAAAGTTTTATGAAGCAAGCATCCTCATGATGCCTTCAGGTCTTCTCCCCTCTGCTTTCTTCAATAAATCTTTAGTATGCTTGGTATGGATGGAATCTTCAAGCTCCCTCCTGAATGTAGCTCTCTAATCTTCATTTCAACTTTTAGACCAAATTAGATTCAATGTGAATGCAGCACCACTGATTGCACAGGATGCAGCTTTAATCTGCCTACAACCCAGCTCATACTTTGAAGCACAGAATAGCCACTCAACCCCAAAAGTAGCAAATTCATCCAACTAAGGGATAGAAAAATGTGTGAATTTCTTGACAAAACAGTGCAACCAGTCTTATGACAAATAATCTTTCGTTGAACCGCAAGTTGAGTAGAAATTCAACTTTAGACCTTGATCCAATTGGAGATAACTTGAATAACCAAAGCAAACACCATTGGAATTGAGAACTGGAGAGAAGAATTAACATTAAGATTTATGGCTTCAAGAAACAGCAGGTCAATTAAAAGAAAATTGACAGTATTGTTGTTGATGCTTCTAAGGGCAAAACATGAAGGAATATCGCCATATTCATATAGGATTGGTGATTGCAGGTAAATAAATCTTTAAGCTCTTACAGATTCACATTTACAAGGAGAGACGATGAACAAATACTCAAGATATGGGCGATAAGTATAGGTTTGACAAACAGAACACCAATTGCCTTTGGCTGTGAGCACCATGAACTCCTGCTTAACGCCTACGCGTAGATCTGACAAAATCAAAGTTCAAAAGTTTGACTGACTACAAGAAACTCCATCAAATAAACCAAATTTTTCTGATCAAAATAGGTTCATATTCATCCAAGAACAAATCCCCTAAAAGGAATTTGATTAAAACATTTAATCATATGATGAATCGATGAATTTTGGGTCCAAACTGCAGTCGAACAAGAAGCAGTTCATGAAAGAGTATTGTTCAAGAAAATTGAATCTACTGCAGAAAGATTGAATCGATAGAAGTTAATTGATTTGGCTCTGATACCAATTATTAATCACAGATCTGACAGTAGAACAATTTAACAGGAATATAAAATGAGAGATTTGTAGAAGAAGATAAATAGAAATTGGTCACCGCTTTCTATATTGAATACAAACTCTCTCAAAAACCCTAATCGACTTTCATGTGATGTGTTTGAATCTGTGTGTTACAAAGTGTTGATCATTCATCTCACTTCTATTCTATGCCTGTATCACTTCTTATATAGGTGATATTTACATGATAAATAAATCTTATAAACAAGGAAATAATCATTATCGAAAATGGGTCAGCACCATCCTTCAAGATTCTGAAGATAGTCATCCAGAGCATAGACCAACCAGAGGGCCTCTGGTCCTGAAGGACTTAGAGTCCAGAGTCTTTGGTCAATATAACCAGAGGCTCTGGTCGTTCATAGGGGATCTGGTCGTCCATAGGGGTTATGGTCCTAAAGAACTTAGAGTCCAGAGTCTCTGCTCAATACAACCACAGGCTCTGGTCGTCCGTAGGGGCTCTGGTCGTCCATAGGGGCTATGGTCCTAAAGGACTTAGAGTCCAGAGTCTCTGGTCAATACAACCACAGGCTTTGGTCGTCCGTAGGGGCTATGGTCTTCTTGTAGACTTAGTCGTTTTAGCACAGCAACATCTTCAGATCTTCCATCCTTGGCTCCAGTTGCTTTGATAAAACTTTTAGAATAATTAGGATCAATTTTGGTCCTAACAGAATAACCTTTGACGCTAATGGAGTAGAGTCAGTAGGTGTCTTCACTGAGCCAGAAGAAGAGGCTTCAGTGGTAGGAGGAACAACAACACCAGACACTGAAGACTTAGTGTCAGTAGATGTCTTCACTGAGCTTGAAGAGGAGGCTCCAGTAGATTTCTTCACCTTAGTCATTTTAACAACCTTAGTTGTTTTAACATCCTTAGTGGTAGATTTCGCCTTGGTAGTTTTCTCATCCTTGGCTACTTTCTTACCCTTGGCTGGGGGACTATCCTTGGCGGCAGAAGGACAGTTACTGACAATATATGTAGTTTCACCACAGTGTCTACACTTCCTTTAACTGAAGCTAGCTTTAAGGCCAGGAAGTATTAGAGAAGAAGAGGGACAAGCTCTAAGGATTCCCTTCTCATTTGTTCTAGGAGAAACTTTTGAGGATTTGGAGTCCTTAGGTGAAGCATTCACCTTAAGCTTAGACTTAGATTTCTGAGGAGATTTAGATATCTTGGTCGCTAAAGAAGAAGAAGAAGAAGAAGAAGAAGGTGCACAAGTTGAAGGAATAGATTTAGATCTATGTGACTTGTTAGCCTTCTTAGGAAGAGGTGATGTGACAATGCATTTACCTTTGTCTTTGCAACCTAAACTTGAAGGAGTTCCATCAAGATGACTCTCAATAAGAGAAGACTGAGAGGAAGAAGTATCAGGAATAGAAGAGATAAAGGTACCAAACTTGAGCATGGACCTGTCTGTGACACTATCTTCCTGGTCATAAGAGAATCCTAGACCAGTCATTATCTTGCAGGGATATGAGCGTTAATGATCTCAGAGGCTTTGACAGAGGCTTTGCACCATCCTTCAATGGTAGCCTTTTCATCCTTGAGTTCAACAATTACTTGCTCACGCTCAGCAATAGCCTGTTGTTATAACCAGGTTTGAGACAACCTAGGTTGAGGTAATTTTTACATGTTTATTATGTGGATTACGTGAAATATGCATATCTAAGTAGAAATGCATGAACTATAGATGTGAACATGATATTGTACATGCATATATGTGAAAAAATGGCATGACATATATGATTTATACATGTATGCATGTGGTGTGAAACATTTATAAGGTAGTGCATATTTGTGATAAGTTATTATGGTGGAAACATTATAATATTTAAAAACTTATACTTTCATGGTTAAGAAATCATGAATTTTATAAATGAAAAACCCACCACCCAAGATTATTTCTATTGGTTAAAGCTTTCACCGCCTGTGAGTTTTTAATAATCTTCACCGCCATGGTGGGAGTATTTAAAGAAATAAAAAGATAAGATTATATCTTATCATTTCATTTTGAAGAAATATCTGTTGAAAGAGAAAAAGAGTGTTGTGACAGTGAGAAGTATTCTTGAAAATAATCTTTTGTTCAAAGCTATTTAAAGAGCTTGTGATTTGCTGTGTGTTTTAAAACTACAGAATCTGTGATTGTTAAGATGAGTTTTTAAAATACCGTTGATTATAAACTGTGAGTTTTATAAATACTGTTGATTATACACTATAGGTTTTGATGTTGATTTTGAAGAAAGGATGGTAAAATTATTTTGTTAGTTTAAAAGTGTAATTGTTATATATTTGTGTATTAAAAACTATGTTGAGAAGAATAAAGAAGGGATTGCTTCTTTAAAACAGTTTTGGAAATGATATCCTGTTTTGAGGATTTAAAAGGGGACTTGATATTTTGGAAATCTTTGAAAGATAAGATTGTTCTTGAGTTTGAAAGGTTTTGATGATAAAACTGTTGGTTGAAAACTATAGAGAATATTCTTTTGAAACGATTGTGACTTTGATCTTCTTCATTTGGAATTAATCTATAGATGTTATGGATAAAACTATTAATGAGAATTCGATAAGATGGTTGTGACTACAGTCCTTCATCCGAACTAGTTCATAGATTTTGAAGAAGGAATAAGGGTGGCATATCAAGGAGAGGTGTCTTTTGGAATAAGGGTGGCATATCAAGGAGAAATGTCTTTTGGAATAAGGGTGGCATAACAAGGAGAGGTGTCTTTTAGAATAACGGTGGCAATTGTGTGTGAATATTATAGCACTTATTATTATGTCTTTTAAGACTATAATAGATTTGAGTCCTTACTTCTTTGTGATTTGAGAACTCAAAGATATTGTTCTTATTAAAAATAATGGTATTGATGTTATTGAGAAGGGGAAAACTTGGCCTATGGCCATTGATATTGGTTAAGAGTGTTTTGGAACAGAATGGTCATTTTTATGAGGAATCAAAGGGGCTCTGGTTGTTCCTTGTAAGGAACCAGAGGGGCTCTGGTTGGTCCTTATTATTGGACCAAATGATTCTGGTTATTGATTTGAAGAAAGAGCAAGTTTTTACTAAATATACTATTTGGATCAGAGGCTCTATATCTATTGATAAGAGCTTCTATGTCAAAATCATACTTTTAGAAGTTTTAAGAAAAGAATTTTTATACTTAGAATCTTTTTATGAAAAACAGACCAGAGAGGCTCTGGTTAGCTTACATGTTGAACAAGAAGTTCTGGTTACTGCAACCAGAGCCTCTGGTCGAGGAACCAGAAGCTCTGGAAGAGAGACCAGAGGGGTTCTGGTCCTAGTTATTGAAATATTACTAAGTGTGGTATGGAACCAAAGGCTCGATGGACCAAAACAGAATCTGATTTTATTCCGCATGTTGTGAAATGATTATTTGATAAATATTTTGGTGACCTTCACCCTGCATTACATAAAAGGGAACCTCAGTAGACATTCATGTCTAACCCTCATTTTATGTTTTCAAAAATATGTGTGCAGGTAAAGATAATAAGGGAAAGAGCATTATGTGAATTACTTCTTTATGTGCTTAGCTGTTTTGGAAGCATAGATGCTTGAATGAAAGAAGCATGTACTTTTGGAATTTTTGGGTTGCGTATTTTACATTAAAGACTTTTGTATTATGGACCTATGTGGGAGAAGACATGTATTCTATGTTTAATATATGTGTTATATGCAATGTATGGATTGGGGGTGTTACAGAGTTGGTATCAAAGCCTGAGTTTAAGAGATTTAGGTATTCACGTGCATGATATCTAGACTCAAACTATTTCATTGCATATTAGGGTCCCAGACATAGTTAGCACCTTTGGAATAAATATAATAAGTTAAGCGATCAGTGTGTAAGGTATTTTCGGATTACATCTGGCCAATGTAATTTTGAATCTACAGGTACATAACTGAACTTGGACACTTTATTATATTTGGGAATGTGAAAAATGTGTGTTTTAACTTTGTTAACTACAGATGGCTAGTAGATCAAGAAGGTCAGAAAGATTTACCCACCCCAATGAAGAAGAATCCCTTGTTGCTCCTATTGGCACCTCTGAGGGCAGAAGCAGAGGCAGAGGTAGAGGCAGAGGTAGGGGCAGACCAGAGGCAGAATAAGCCAGCCCAAAATTAATATGAATCAAGCAGAATCAAACTCTAAAAATATGAATCAAGAATGAATGTCTCACCCATAATATGTAACAAGAGACATATTGGCTGAAGAAATGGGAAAACTAAGAGAAACCTTGAGTTCTATTTTGAGGAATCCTGCCAGAACAGAGACAGGCAGAATTGAAGTTACTCCATCAATTCCAATTCTCAATAACAGGGAAGGAGATATAAAGATGTTTCTAACTTGTAAACCACCAACCTCCTCTGGAGAAAGAGATCCAATTAAAGCTATGTGTTGGATCAAAGAGATGGAGTCTGTATTCAATACCATCCGATGTGCAGAAACAGATAAAGTCAGATTTGTAGTCTCTGTGTTTAAATCAAATGCGTTATTTTGGTGGGAAGTAGAATCCTTAGCCAGAACAGATATTTTGCAAACTATGACATGGTTAGAGTTTGTCAATAGATTCAAGGAGCAGTTTTGCCCAAAAGCTGCCGTTAGACAAATGGAAGAAGACTTTTTAAAATTGGAACAAGGAGACAGAACTGTAAGGGAATATACAGAGAAATTCATCGAATATTCAAGATTTACAAAACATTATATTTCCTCGGAATCTAGAAAAGTGGAAAGGTATATTTGGGGATTGAAACCATCAATCCGAGAATTTGTCATAGCCATGAATCCGGCTACATTTTCATTGATCGTTGACGTAGCAGAGGTAACAGAAAGAAACAAGAACAGACAAGAACAAGGGAAAGCAATAGAAAAGAAGAAATGGGAAGGTCCATCAACCGGATACAAAGGACCAAAAGATGTAAAGCATGGAAATAGGTCCATACAAATATTCAATGAAAGGACTTGTCCCCGATGTCATCAAGTTCATCAGGGAGAATACAGGATTGAGCTAAGGAAATGTTATAAATGTGGTGAAACAGGGATTTGTCGAATGTTTGCCCAACAAGAAAAAGGTGTTTTAATTGTAATTCTTCAGATCACCTCAGACCAAATTGTCCACAACTGAAAGCCCCATAGTTAACCATGCTGAGCAATACATCACAGGCCGAGGAAGACCAAATATGGGTAGAGGAGCAACGGGTGGGGCGCGGGGTCGATCTTTTCAAATGACCTAACATGAAGCAGAAACAACACCCGATGTAGTAACAGGTACATTTTTCGTGAACTCCTTACATGCTAAAATGTTATTTGACTCGGGGGCAAACTTCTCATTTGTATCCCCATCATTTGCCTTTTGTGCTCGTACGAATTCTGTGCCACTTGACGATAAGTTAGTAGTTGATACTACTAACGGTCAAGTATTTGTGAGTTACGTGTTTACAAACTGCACTATCATGATTGAGGATTGTGAGCTACCCATCCGATTGTTTCCCATGCCTATGAAGGAATTTGATGTGGTAGTAGGAATGGATTGGTGGGCAGAAAATAAGGCCAGCATCGTTTGCAATGAAAAGATGATTAGAATTATGTTACCTAACAGAGGGACACTCGTAATTTATGGTGATCATCAAAATCATTGTACCAGTTTGCTATATGTGATGAAATCCAGAAAATGTATCCAAATAAAATGCCAAGGATTTTTAGCTTACATAATTGATGACAAGAAAGAAAATAGTAACCAAGAATTAATTTCGGTTGTCAGTGAATATCCTGAAGTCTTTCCAGAAGACTTGTCAGGGCTACCTCCAGATAGAATTATTGAATTTGGGATTGATTTGATACCTGGAGCAGCACCTGTAGCAAAAGCACCGTACATATTAGCTCCATCAAAATTAAAATAACTGGTTACACAATTAAAGGATTTGTCAGACAAAGGATTTGTCAGACAAAGGATTTATCAGGCCAAGTACTTCACCATGGGGAGCTCCAGTTCTGTTTGTGAAAAAGAAAGATGGCACCATGCGTATGTGTATTGATTATCGAGAGTTAAACAAATTGACCATAAAGAACAAATATCCATTGCCTAGAATCGATGATTTGTTTGATCAACTAGTAGGAGCCAGTTACTTCTCAAAGATTGATTTGAGATCAGGATACCACYAGTTGAAAGTCAAAGAAGGTGATATAGCAAAAACAGCATTTCGAACCAGGTACGGGCACCATGAATTCTTGGTTATGCCATTTGGTTCAACTAACACACCTGCAGCTTTCATGGATCTGATGAATCAAATATGTAAAGAATACCTCGATAAATTTGTCATTGTATTTATCGATGATATTCTTATATACTCCAAAACCCAAGAAGAACATGCAGAACATCTTCGATTGATCCTTGAGCTTTTGAAAAGAGAAAAGTTGTATGCTAAACTATCAAAGTGTGAATTTTGGCTAAGAGAAGTCTAGAATCTGGGGCATGTTATATTTGAGGATGGAGTAAAGGTAGATCCAGCAAATATTGAAGCCGTTGCAAAATGGGAGGCACCAAAAACACCATCTGAAATTCGAAGTTTCTTGGGATTGGCGGGCTAGTACCGCAAGTTTATTCAAGATTTCTCTAAAATAGCCATGCCTTTGACGAAATTAACTCGAAAGAATGTTAAATTTCAATGGGAAAAAGAACAGCAGAAAGCCTTTCAGTTATTAAAAGATCATCTTTGCAG
>NC_037531.1:1959505-1966627 GCF_001531365.2 Cynara cardunculus var. scolymus
AAATAGAGCATCAGAGGCCCTATGGGAATCTACAATCATTGGAAATACCGATCTGGAAATGGGATCATATTACGATGGACTTTATCATGAAATTACCCCGAACTCCAAAAGCTTATGATGCAATATGGGTAATAGTGGACCGTCTATCAAAGTCTGCATATTTCAAACCAATGGAAGAGGCTTATTCATTGGAAAGATTGGCTCAAATCTATATCAAAGAAATTGTGACTAGACATGGAATTCCATTGTCCATCATATCTGATAGAGACAGTCGCTTTACTTCAAAATTCTGGGAAAGTCGGCAAAGAGCTTTGGGATCACAAATCAGATTAAGTACGGCTTATCACCCACAAACAGATGGACAAAGTGAAAGAACCATCCAAACTCTCGAAGATATGTTGAGATCTTGTGTCATCGACTTTGGGGGATCATGGGAAGAACATTTGTCGTTGATAGAATTCGCCTAAAATAATAGTTATCACTCCAGCATCCTAGCGGCACCTTATGAAGTCCTATATGGAAGAAAATGTCGAACGCCATTATGTTGGAATGAAGTAGGTGAAAATTAGTTGACAGGTCCCGAGATTGTGCAAGTAACGTCTGAAAAGATTGACCAGATTCGAACAAAAATAAAAACTGCCCAGGATCGACAAAAAACCTATGCCGACAAACGAAGAAAACCGATTGAATTTAACGTAGGTGACTTTGTAATGTTAAAGGTATCTCCATGGAAAGGTGTTATGATATTTGGGAAGAAAGGTAAGCTTAGTCCAAGGTATATTGGACCATTCAGAATCTGCAAAAGAATTGGACCAGTAGCTTATCAGTTGGAATTACCAGAAGAACTCCGCTTAATTCACAGCACCTTTCATGTATCAAATCTACGCAAATGTTTGGTAGACTCAAGTTAGATGATGTTATGATGTTGATGTTGATTTTGAAGAAAAGATGGTAAAACTATTTTGTTAGTTTAAAAGTGTTATTGTTATATATTTGTGTAATAAAAACTGTGTTGGGAAGGATAAAGAAGGGATTGCTTCTTTAAAATAGTTTTGGAAATGATATCCTATATTGAGGATTTAAAAGGGGACTTGATGTTTTGGAAATCTTTGAAAGATAAGATTGTTCTTGAGTTTGAAAGGTTTTGATGATAAAACTGTAGAGAATATTCATTTGAGACGATTGTGACTTTGATTTGTCTTCATTTGGAATTAATCTATAGATGTTATGGATAAAACTATGAATGAGGATTCGATAAGATGGTTGTGACTGCGGTCCTTCATCCGAACTAGTTCATAGATTTTGAAGAAGGAATAAGGGTGGCCTATCAAGGAGAGGTGTCTTTTGGAATAAGGGTGGCATATCAAGGAGAGATGTCTTTTGGAATAAGGGTGACAATTGTGTGTGAATATTATAGCCTATTATGTCTTTTAAGACTATAATAGATTTGAGTCCTTACTTCTTTGTGATTTGAGAACTCAAAGATGTTGTTCTTATTAGAAATAATGGTATTGATGTTATAGAGAAGGGGAAAACTTGGCCTATGGTCATTGGTATTGGTTAAAAGTGTTTTGGAACAGAATGGTCATTTTTATGAGGAATCAGAGGGGCTCTTGTTGTTCCTTGTAAGGAACCAGAGGGGCTTTGGTTGGTCCTCATTATTGGACCAGAGAATTCTGGTTATTGATTTGAAGAAAGAGCAAGTTTTTACTAAATATACTATTTGGATCAGAGGCTCTATATCTATTGATAAGAGCTTCTATGTCAAAATCATACTTTTAGAAGTTTTAAGAAAAGGATTTTTATACTTAGAATCTTTTTATGAAAAACAGACCAGAGAGGTTCTGGTTAGCTTACACATTGAACCAGAAGTTCTGGTTAGTGCAACCAGAGGCTCTGGTCGGGGAACCAAAAGCTCTGGAAGAGAGACCAGAGGGGCTCTGGTCGAGGAACCAGAAGCTCTGGAAAAGAGACCAGAGGGGTTCTGGTCCTAGTTATTGAAATATATTCTAAGTGTGGTTTGGAACCAGAGGCTCGATGGACCAAAACAGAATCTGATTTTATTACGCATGTTGTGAAATGATTATTTGATAAATATTTTGGTGACCTTCACCCTGCATTACATAAAAGGGAACCTCACTAGACATTCATGTCTATCCCTCATTTTGTGTTTTCAAAAATATGTGTGCAGGTAAAGTGTTGGACCGGTAACTGCACTAGGGAGCCGCCCACGTGATATTGTCCGCTCTGGGTTGGTCAGCACAACCCCTCACGGCTTTAAAACGCGTCACTGGTAGGAGTAAGACTCCCACTTCCTTATAAGGAAGCTGAATCTCCCTAGCCTCACCGATGTGGGATGCTCCTGCATTCCTACAGGAGAGTTGGGTTTAAGATTCGCGGATTTGACCGGATCTAGGGAACGCTTAGGTTTTTCGGACCCAACATTCCCCCCCCCCACATTGGTGCGGCCCTAGCTCTGATACCAATTGTTGGACCGGTAACTGCACTAGGGAGCCGCCCACGTGATATTGTCTGCTCTGGGTTGGTCAGCACAACCCCTCACGGCTTTAAAACGCGTCACTGGTAAGAGTAAGACTCCCACTTCCTAATAAGGAAGCCGAATCACCCTAGCCTCACCGATGTGGGATGCTCCTGCATTGCTACAGGAGCGTTGGGTTTAAGATTCGCGGATTTGACCGGATCTAAGGAACGCTTAGGTTTTTCGGACCCAACATAAAGATAATAAGGGAAAGAGCATTATGTGAATTACTTCCCTACGTGTTTAGCTGTTTTGGAAGCATAAATGCTTGAATGAAAGAAATATGTACTTTTGGAATTTTTGGGTTGCGTATTTTACATTAAAGACTTTTGTATTATGGACCTATGTGGGAGAAGACATGTATTCTATGTTTAATATATGTGTTATATGCAATGTATGGATTAAGGGTGTTACACCTGTTCGCATTTGATAGTGATGGTCTAGTTCACAATGACCTGATCTTTAAGATCTTCTTCGATCTTAGTCAGCTCTTTGATCTTGGAATGACAACTCTTCAACTGTTCTTGAAGATCAAGATTAAGCATTTCTGCTTTCGATTTGCCATTCAGGGCATTGTAAAGGTCAATCGTCAACGTATCTAACGTTGATAGGCTAGAAGAAGAAGAGGGTTCATTCAAAAGACATACCTGAGTAGGAGAGGATGATGAGGGATCATGGGAAGTTGACGTCTCAGAAATTTTTTCCTTGACATCCTTAGCCATTTAGCAAAGATAGGTCGTGTCTTCTTCATCTGAGGATGATTCATCAAACGAATCAGCCCAGTCATGCTTTTCAGCGACAAGACCTTTAGCCTATTACTGGGAACTCTTCATCTTCTTATATTTCTCCTTCAGCTTCAGGTATTCATCATCTCTAGCTTTGAAGAAGGAAGGGGATTTCAAAGATGGCATCGCAGTCTTCTTTGACCTACACTTACCTGCAGAGTGACCTTTACGATAAGAATTGTAGCAGATCACTGAAGCCTTATCAACAGTATCTGAATTTGGCTTTTTTTTAATGGTTAGCATGGGAGATCTACGGAAATTACTTTTCCTGGTGAACCTTCTAAAAGACTTAGTTAGAAGCGTCAGTGATTCTTCTTCTTCTTCTTCTTCTTCTTCTTCTTCTTAACAGAGGGACAAATAGTCAATTTTGAAAGTTGTAATTCGCTAGTTATTCCAGATGCTCGCCAAATCTGAAAAGAAATTAGCGAATTTGGCCAATTTTCTCTGCTCATGTATGACATGATTCGTATCTGATCATAGAAAAGATTCTCTTCAAGCGAACCTCTTCTTCTTCTTCTTCTTCTTCTTCTTCTTCTTCTTCTTCAGTTGTCGAGACTGCTCATGATTGAGTAGTATCCCATATAAGGTGTTGTTTCTATATAGTGTGGAATTTCAAGATCCACACCCTCCAAGAAAAGAGACATCCGATTCTTCCAGAGACTGAAGTTGTCTCTAATAAATATGGGAGGTTTGGCAAAGGAGCCATTGTCATGAAAATTTGTGCTTGTGTTTTGCAAAGCCATTTGAAAACAGTAAAATTATCTAGAAAGAGAGATAATAAAATGCAGAAAAAAAACTAAACAAGAAGAGAAGAAAACACTGCTCTAATACCACTTGTTGGTCCCGGTTGGGTTTACAAGAGTTTTAAAGTAACAGTTTGCAGAAGGGGGTGAATACAAACACAGAAACTTTTAAATTTAAAAAAATATATTGATAAAGAAAGATCAATACAGATATTTACATATTGTATGCGAAAATAGACAAGGTAAATATAACCTATCTATAACAATCTAAGTTTACACACATATATTCTTAGCAAAATAGAAAAGATTTGCTGAAAGATAAAAAAGGAAAAATGTTCTTCTTGGGTAAGAACTTTTAGAATACTTGAGAGGATTCTAACTTGCTTGAAGATAAGCGTAAGTGTTCTTTTAGATGTATGTAAATATGCGTGTGTGTTTTCGTGTGTCTCTCTATGTAAAATGCACATTTAATGCAATTCAGTAGGGTTTGAAAATGCGTCAAGCTTTCAAAGGAAAGCTTGTCCTTTGCTACAGTGAATAGTACAAATGTCTATTCATGAGCAGACATCCTTTCGTGGAGTTGGTGGGTAATAGAGTCAACTGGTCGGCTCCGTACCGTACTATACTCTAGAAAGGGTATGGGTTTGTCCTCTGTGTGTGGAAGGATAAGACAAAAACAATCTTGCACAACAAGCTTCATTTGATCGTTAAATGCTGGAATACACTAAAGGTCTCTTCAGCACTCGTTGAGGCTTGGCCAATCTTCACACATATGTTGACCAGGTTGTAATCACTGACTGCCGCTTCAGATCACGAACATGTCAGTCACTAATCTTCAGTTTCAGTCTTCGACTTTCACTGAAGGTTCTTTGGTGTGAGTTTTGTCTTCTTGAATTATCGTTGTTGCTGTAGGATTTACAATACATGTTTTTGCGATCACTGAACACAATTAGTGAATATCGATGGAACTGAAAGAACAGAAACATAATACTTCATAGTAGGTAATAGGGATTATCATCAAATCAATGAGAGAGAGGATCAACAATACCTTCAAAAGATAAGTTTTGTACGAACATTTATGTCTAAAATACCGAAGAGAGTTCATCGGGAAAACATCAACCCAGAAAAGTGACAACTATACAAGTACTATCCAAAAGTATAAACTACCATGTACCAAAAAGATGACGCTCCTTGCTTCCGACGCGAACAATCAACGATCGAACAACTTTCTTTTTACCCCTATCTTCTTTTCCTGAAATGTTTACCAATAAAAGGATAAGCTAACAAATCTTAGTGAGTTTAAATGGATGTCATGTGTATCATGTCTTACATAAGTTCACATACAAGGAAAGTTAATGAGTACAAGAGTCAATTATCATCAAAGGTATGTGCTATCAAAGCATAGGTTCTCAAGAAAACAACAAAGGCAATAAACTTTCAACGAGTACTCGATCACATGAACTTATCTCATAAACATATCAGATACTCATAATCATGCTATGCATAGCTAGTACATTAACCAACAATTTATGTACAAATCAACCAACAAACATTATGTTTGACTGACCAATACGTGTTCCTCCACTCTCGGATAGTTTACAAACCCTCTACTCATCTTCCTGCAATAACCATCCTCCATCCCCGGACAGATGAGCAGGGATAGCCCCCTCTGGTTGTCTCATCTGGATCCAAAGGTGACCGACAACTGGCGCCCAACACAAGAACAAAGCAACAAACAAACAATTACAAGGAGTGATCATGGTATAACAAGTATCAAGACCATAAGGATAGCACATATACACATATAGCACGTAATAGACACATATCCAAGTAAACTCACATTACAATTCGGTTGTATTAAACCGAATGCCAAACCAAGTGGTCGAATCCCAATTCCAATTCAAAGGTTGAAAACCACCTCCAAGACTTCCTTACAATATTTGTTAGCTCTATTATTCACTTCTTGTAAAAGTATGAAAAAGTATTCTGCAAGTGTTGACAGAAGGGTATCTTCCAAAGAAGACAACAGAGGACTAGCAACAGAAGCTGTTTCATCGTGCAAGTAAAGTGTAACATAACCTCTGATGTCTCTCACAAAGGTTCTAGAAAATGGTCCTCTGGCAATAAGATCATACAAGTCAATTACAGTAGAGCCTCTGAGATGGCTCACAGAGGGTCTGCGGATTAGTCTTCTGTGAAGATCCTGTTCTACTATTTTTCAAAGGTTGTTTGCTGCATGTGCTTCTCACGTGACTAAGACTTAATAGACTTTATTTGGACGGCTTAGATGATTTCTCTCTTTTAAGATCTTGTCAGTAAGGTCGTTAGGGACTAGTATAAATAGCAGCTTAGGCCTTTGTAAATTGAGTGCTTCCGAATTGTAATCGTCTTATTTTCAATTGAATGAATTGAAAAACCTTTGAAGCTATTATCCTGTGTTTATCTTCTTCCTCATATTAATTGTGTGTTCTTGGTTTAATTACTCTGTTCTATTCTTATTAATGTTTCCGTTGCACTGTAATCGTCCTTGAGTTCACTCAGAGTAATAGATCAATATCAAAGCTGAATTTACAGGTCCAACAATTGGTATCARAGCAGGAATTGAATTCTTATTCGATTAATTCTGTTTTTGGTATTAATCTGCATTTTCTAGAACACCAGTCTTCTTCAGGTTACCCTGTTTTACTCTATTAAATCARCTTCATCTTATTCCTATTTTTCTTCTTCTAATTTCAATGGCGAACTTAGCCAATACCTCGTTAATGAGCACTGGTTCTCAATCAAAACCTCCCACGCTTATCCGTGAGGAGTATCCGCAATGGAAGGTGMGAATGATCAACTTTTTAGAGGGAATTCACCCTAGAATATGTGAATTTCTYTACAATCCTCCTTATGTGCCAATGAATTTAATTCCAAGAGTTCCAGCTATTGGCACAACTCCTGAAATTCCTGAGCATTACGAGCCAAGACCTATTGCTAACTGGAGTAATGAAGACAAGATACTGGTTGATTTGAGCAGCAAGTGCAAAAGGTTGTTAATCATGGCAATACCTCA
>NC_037531.1:1966727-1968140 GCF_001531365.2 Cynara cardunculus var. scolymus
TGGATTGTGCGGATATTAAATCGATGAAATCATTTGAGCTTATTCATTTTTCTAAGTCTTTAAATCGCTCAATCCTTGAGCGGTTTAATTTCCTTTGTTGAGAGGTTTATCCTTAATCCGATTACTCTTTGAGCGGTTTATCTTTAATCCGATTATCCTTTGAACGGTTTAATCATAAATCGAACATGTCTTGACCGGTGTTCATCTAAACCGTACATGCCTTGAGCGGTTTAGTATCCGGATTAACACTTAGATAATTTTCATTCCATAAACCGGACACCTCTTGACCGGTTTATTCTAATCCGGATATGAACGGTTTAGCATATGAACGGTTTTTGACCTTTGACTATAAATAACCGTGTCATTTTTCATTTTTACTTTTTACGCTCTTATATTGTTCATCATCGTCTCCGCTTACTCTATCCGCTCAAATCAAGCTCTTTGATTACATCACATCAATCTCGTCTACTGTTCATCGCTTTCATTCAAGGTTACAAATCGATTCATTTGATTACTATTCCTATTTGTTGTTTGTCTCGATACTTATTGATCGAAGGGACTGTTTTTTTGACTTAAAATGAACTTTAACTTCATAATCGAACAATAAACACTCAATAACTCGGATTAGACACTGTATTTTAGTGTATTGTGTGTCGTTTTTCATTTTCGAGTGCGTATGTAGTGTGTATTTTGATTGTATTTGTGTTCATTTTACGTATTTTATGATTGTATTCATTTTGTGTTTTGAACGGATATCTCACCGGAGAAGGTGATCGGACTTCAATCCGATCAACCTTAAACCGGTTGATGATTTTCCGGTTTGTGACTGTGTTTTGTGTGAAGTTTGACTTGTTGTCCGGACTTCTAATCAGGACAAAATGCTTTTTAGTTCTAAGTGTTGTGTGTTTTCCGGACTTCTAATCCGGACACAATTCCTTTTGGTCTTATAAGTGTTTAGTGTAGTTTGTGTGTTGTCCGGATTCCTAATCCGGTCAATGTGTTTTGAGAATTTTTACCAAGTGTTTGATCTTTATTTTTTACTATTTTTTTTAGTTTATTTTTTTTAGATTAAATTTTTTTTTAAAATTTCATTTTTTAGTTTTGTTTTTGTGTGTGTGAATTTTATTTTTATTTTTTTATTTGTTTTGAATTTTTTGTGTGTGTGTGTATGTATTTTTTTTGTAATTCAATTTTCTTTTGAATAAAATGGGTACTAATGTTTTAGATTTTTTACAGGTAAATGGCCGATCCCAGACATCAGTCTGACGAGGAATCTCGTATTCCCTCGGTCAGATCTGAAAATATACCAGACAATTTACCTGACCAACCAATAGCTTCTGAAAYACTTTACCCATAGTTTCAATATCTAGATATAAAACCGAATAACCATCACTTCTCTTTCGATATGCCTGC
>NC_037531.1:1971172-1986640 GCF_001531365.2 Cynara cardunculus var. scolymus
TTAGAAAAGAAGGAGAACTAGTAGCGCTGGAGGCTATCAAAAGATTCATTCGATGTCATGTAAAGCTGGCAATGGTCATAGATGTACAAATGGGTCTTGAAGACAATCAACGCATTATCAACCTCAAAAGACCAAACCAAGATCTTGAAGACATTGATGGCTATCCAGTTTACATGGTTCTTGAAAATCCAGAGTTCGGGGTCATCTACTATGCTCAACTTCAAGTTAAAAAGTTCATGAGATTCAGCGAGTTGAACAAGTATTCTGACGGTACGATTAAGCTTGTAAGAAGGGTGCTGGACTTGAAGAGGGTGATGGACAAAAAGGCTACTGGATCTGAACGAATGAATTCCAAAGAAAGATACTTGCTCGTCAACGCTATCAATTTGCTCGAGGAAAAGATTCAGYATAGAAATGCTCTGAGAAGGTTGGAGAAAATACTTGGACTGCGCATAACGAAGTTTACAAGAGTCCAAACTTGAATCCAAAGGGGGAGAATGTTGGGTTCAAGTTAGTGCTTAAAAGTTGTATTCAAGTTTCTCCTTAGTATAGTTTCCTTATAATAGCTTAGCCTTTAAAGTTTCCTAGTATAAATAGGATTTACCTTGTAATTGTAGTTAAGCTTTTATCATTAATCAGAATTCAAGATTTGCTGATGTAATTTCTCTCTCTCTCCAATCTAATCATCTTCTTGAATATCTTCTTTCTACCTTTATGTTCATCACAATCTATGAAGATCATGTAATGTTTGTATGAAATATGGACTCATCAAAGAACTTCAAGAACATATGAGATGAAAATAGAGAGAGAAAGTCAACATTTAAAGGATGGTCATACACTCTATTACGTATTATCAGATTACAATAATGCTCTCTTCTAAGATTTATAAAGACATTACCCTATTTATAGGGTCAAACTTTTAAACATAGTCAAAGTCAAACCTGTCTAAGAAAAGTCAAAAACGATGACTTTTACAATTATAGACAATATTTAACTTTCAAGATGAATACAATTCAATACTGATTTTCAGTCCTAACATTTTGTATTTCAAAAATGTGCATTGCAGGTCAGGCTATGTCCTTGGGATAAGGGGAAGGAGAAAATGTGATTATTTTTCTACTGTGCTTACCTGTTATATAAAGATCAGCATGATATCTGATGGATTTTTGAAATACTTATTATTTATACAAGTGGAGTACAAGAATGTCATTTCTTGAATTTTTGAGTTGTCAATTATGTAATATAGTTTCTTGTACCGTTGGGACCGAAGTTATGTTATTGTATTTCTTAATATATGAACTACATGTTTATATGCAAATGTGGAAAGTGGGATGTTACATGCAATTCGTTTGAACCCACTCAAATCATGTTGTACTACTACAAAACTTTGTACCCATGGTGTGCTGTCGTTCCAGGATTTGATGTGACTAAAAATATGTGAAAATTGGTGAAAGTGACTAAACGTGATTCAGGATGAAGGTGAAACTAAAGGTAGATGAAGGTTCTATTTTTTTTTTCTAAGCCATCATATAGAAAAATTTGTCCACTGGCTCAATAGTATTCAATGTTTACATTAAAAAAGTTGTTCTCAAATGATCCAACCCTCTCTTTCACATGGGTGTTCCCAATGCGGTTTGGTGTAGTTTAGAGTCAAACCACTAATCGTGTCATGTAAGTCCCAAATCGTAAAAAAACACACTTCAATAATAATTATAAATTCACAACTTCAAAACAAATTTGAGGATGAGGTTTTCATATTTCATACAATAAAAAATTATAATACATATGAAATGTGTAATTTAAATAGTGTAAAGCAAACTAAAGAGTTTGACAAAAGATAAAAAACTCAAATTAGGAATCTTAATCGTAAAACTTAGAAGGGAAACATAAAAATTAATAATAAAATAATTTATTAAGTATTTTCATTTGATAAATGATAAATGATAATGATTATGTATATATTATATGTTATAGATATTAATAATATATGTGTGTGTGTGCGGTGCGGTGCGGTGCGGTTTTAACCGTGGTTTGATGATTCAAAACCACAAAGTGAAATTTGATGAAAATCAAAACCGCAAAAGTTATAAACTGCGTGTTGTGGTGCTGTGTGGGAGATTTATGCGGTTTGGCTATTTAAATGAACAATTTTAATAGCGTTCATGTGAGAACAAATTTTTTGATTAGAACAGTGAGAAAATGGATCTTCATCTACCTACGTTTTTATACCCTATCACCATTACTGAAACTTTAACAAATTCATGCATGTGAAAGTGATTGAAAATATGTGAAAGTTCGTCAATGTGACTAGAAATGGATGGAGGTAAAAACTGTAACAACCCTCCCACATGGATAGAAAATGAGATTTGTGAGCTTCTTATAAGGTGTAAAGTTGTGGCCTATCAATAACTTCCACCTTTGGTTTTAATTTTTAAATTGGATTAGAAGTTTTTGGGTCAGCCTGTTGCTTCGGGTTTAGGGTGTTACAAATGGTCTCAAAGTCGATCTTTCTACCATCGGGATGGTAGAGAGAACCTCAGCGGGCATGATGAGTCTCGAAGGGGATTGTCTGTAACATCTTAGAAGAATCCCACAATGAGAGATTCTAAACAGGCTTAATGAGGACATTAGGAATTTAAGTGGGAGAATTAGTAACAACCCTCCCACATAGATAAAAAATGAGAATAGTGAGCACCATATAAAGCTTAAAGTTGTAGGCTACCAATAAACTCCACCATGATTTAAAATTGGATTAAAAGTTATTGGGTCAACGTGCTACTTTGGGCTTAAGTTGTTACAAAAATAAGGTTGGATAAAGGAGGATGGACACAGATGAATGTGATAAAGGTTCCCAATTGTTGTGACCCAATAGATGAAGATAGATGAACGTTTGCATTGTGTTATGAGCCTTCAAATAAAAAACGCATCCACGAATTCATAACTGCTCTCACCAAAAATTGGATAAAGGAGGATGGACACAGATGAATGTGATAAAGGTTCCCGATTTTTGTGAGCCATCAGATGAAGATTGATGAATGTTTACATTGTTTTATGAGCCTTCAAATAAAAAATGCATCCACATATTCATAACTGTTCTCACCAAAAAGAAATTGTTCACACATGATCCCAATTCTCTCTCTGTGTGTTCGTATAAATACAAACCAAATAAAAACCACCTAAAATGTAAAAAAAACACGTGAAATGAATCCCAACCATTTAATAAGTTTCATTCTAATATAGGATTCAAAGTGTTTTACATGTTTTGTTCTTGTGTATGTGCGTTTGTGTTTCATATATGAAAGGTATTTAAATAATTTTTTGACATGTGAAACAAGGATGATAAGTGTCAAGTTTGCTATATATTATATGACTACTTTACATGATACCTATTTTGTGGCTAAAAGAACCCACAAAACGTGGTTTTTTCATTCCACTACAAGCTAATACAATAAAGAAAACGTGAGAAAAATGGTTGGTATGTTTAACAGGGTTGTACGTAACAAGTTGTTGAAGAAAGACATAAAATAGGAAAAAGCTACCCTAACATGCTACCCTGCGATGCTAGGGGTGCATAACGCACTACAGGAGAGAATTTTGAAGTTTTTCTACCATTTTCTTCTTATTTAATTTTGTAGGTAACTAGTTTCTTCATTCCACGATAGTGTAGCATTTGATTCATAGATTCCTATGTAAAGATGTTTGAACAAGTTTATTTACTTGAATTTCGTGTGAATGTGGTTTTCTTTTGGTTTATTAATTAATTTGATCAACTGATTCGTACCCATTTGATGAAAAGTCATTTAAAACCTGAATCTATAATTTTTTGGGGATTTTTGTAGAGTGACAAATGTTATGTTTGATTTCAATAAAGCGTTCGAGCCTATGCCATGAATTCTTGCAATCAAAGCTCTAGTAAGATGAGCTTGTGAGCTTATTGCTTTTAATTGATGAATTTTCTAATTTCGTTAATGCTAATTAGACCTAGGTATTTAAGAGCTTGTTTAAAACTTCATTTGCTGTTAAGATTTAACCAAAAAGATTATTTTGGTTGATGTTTATCAAAGGGAAAAGATGAGGTTGTCAAAACTTGTTGACAACTATAGCCGGTTTAGACTTTGTCATGTCTTTTTCTTTTGCAAGGAATCGACGATAAATATTTTGCATCATATTGAGGGTGAAGTTATTGTTGGATTTTTTTAAATTATATTGCTTTTAATCGTATGTTTAATTTAGTTAATCAAATCTAACCCCCCTTCCCTTAAAAGTGTAAAAGTCAAATAATTGTCACAACCGATCCATGTCGATTTTGACCTAATTTACCACTAGTACAATTTATATTGTGATTTGGAACAGTTAGAAAGCTATTTATTTCATATTTGAAATAATACTGTATGTTTTACATGTATTTTTTTCATATGTGAAATGGTACTTGTAAATCGGTTTTCACAGTTTTTATATTTTTTTTATGCTTTTCATTTGATTAAATATATATATATATATATATATGTGTGTGTGTGTATAGAGAGAAAGAAAGAGATGGATGATTAACTAGAAGACGATTAACTTATGAAAATATGAGACTCAATCTAAGCCATAAACTTCATTAAATCAATGGTAAATAAATTGTGGCAAATTTGGGAATAAGTGGAAGTCATTGTCATTTTATTAGAGGGGTAACAAATATATCATGAATATTGTTGATGATTCTTGTGTTTTTGTTATGTATAATATCACATATATATCGCTAATAACTTTGTATAATATTACATGAATATTGTTAATGATCTCTGTATTATTTTATAACTATGTATAACCAATATTAGATATGATATGTTAAGGGTTCATTTATTCTTATTATATATAATATCATATGTAATATTGTTGACAAAATTTACCATATAAATATATGAAATGTTTGTTGATGGACACATTTATTAGAACCAAGAAATATAAAGATATGAAATGTGATGTTGTTGATGGACACATTTATTACTAGATGTAAACCAAAAAAGTATTATATTATAAGATAATGAAAAAAATTGCAAAATCAATATCAATAAAAGATTATGGATTAATTGTAATCAGAAAAGTAAATGAATTAAATTACAGATTTAACAAGATTTTCAAAGGATTTCAAATTTCAATTGGATAATGATTAAATGTATAAATTATCTTCAATTTTTAATTAAAATTTACCTAAATTATTAACTTTTTAATTTAGATTTGAGATTTATATTGGATCTCACGGATCTCATAATTTAGACCGTTTGTAAAAGAAGGCCCTCTCTTTCGCTCTTTATATGTATATGTATGTATGTGTCATTATCAATTGGCATCACATGCGATATCTTATCAAATAATTTGAAGAGAGAAATAAAAAATTGGTAGGGCCACCATCATTACTTGTTTCCATATTTTACCTCATCTTTAATTTGACCCGTTGCATGCCAACTATGTCTGATATATGATTACCTAAATGGCCAAACCTCATCATTATTATCACTGATTAATAATTAATTATTTAATTAAAGGGTGTATTTTCTTATATATTTAAAAGAAATGCACCAAGCAAGCAACTTGTAAAAACCTCTCAAACCCATTTTTCTTTATATACCCTCTTTCTCTCTCAATTCTGTGTTACAAGATATTCATATATATATATATGGCAGCTACTACGACCTCCTCCTCCAACTTTTTCCATGTAGAGCCCAGGGTCCGATCTCCATCGAACCATGGGTGTGCAAAGCTGGATGGGGTGGCTATGTGGCTCATGAACGGTGTTGCTAATGCGTTTTTCGCATCCCTCCAAAGATGTTCTTGTATTCGTATTGCTACGGTGGATGATCAAGAAGATTCCAACGATGTTCCGCTGATTTTTAACGATGGGAATCTAAGGCATCATGATCACACGGTGCCTGCTGCTGGTAGTAGCAGCTGGAGGAAAAGAAGCAAAGGAAAGAAAGGGATGAGTGCTGCCTTTGTGGATCCAGAAGTAATGAATTAACGATTACAATTTATATATAAAAGAAAGATAAGCTTTAATTCATGTGTAATCTTCTTCTTAATTAACTGGTAAGTTGAAATCATCTGCAATTATATATATATATATATATATATATGATGTTTTTATTATTATCATTTTGGAAATACCGATGAACAAATAATGGTAAAAGGCTGAAACAAATATGAGCTGTGTTTTACCTGTTGATGAAACTCAATGTTTATTAATTATATATATATATATATATATATATTAATTTATTTTTCTTTTCATCAATTATCTTGTGAATCGGGTATGTATGCATATCCTCAATGTTCTTGGATCCTTTTCTATTGTCCCACCATTGTAAAGATTCATTCTCTTATGGAACCTATATAACATCAATTATTTGACAAAAAGTTTGTCTGCAATTCGAAACTATATATGTATATATATATATATATATATATATATACATTAATATTGAATTGATTGAAGGAATTGTAGAAAAGATGCACATGGGTTGATCATGATAATAAAATATATATGTCTAGTATTAAGTTCTACATATTCTCAAGTTAACTCCAAATAAGAAGTACACACATATTCTATATTGTATTTGACATAATTATATTTTATTATTAAACGGTTAACTAATTAATTTAAAATTTACAATGATGTATATAAACTGAAATATATTAAAAAATAAGATAGCTAAAACGATATATAGTTGTAGTCTTGTAGATATGAAAACATCTCATAAATTTTCCCGAAAATTTGAAAGTTATGCTACGGGTTAATTAGAATCAATAATTTCGTCTTGGCATTTTGCTGTTTCTTAATCACTAAGGTTAAGGATTAAGACAATTAGATGCATCTTGGTATTGGTTTTATCGACAATTTTTGTAATTCCATAACTCATACACGTACCATGTTTTCAATGATGATAAGAAGAGTCTTACACGGTTTTTTCAAGAAGATATGATGGAGTTTCTTGATAATTAACTAATTATGCAAACTTTAATTACTTTGTAAATATATATGTATATATATATATATATATATATATATATATATATTTCCCCATTGTACTCCACTCCCACCCAGAAAAAAGAAGAGTGATTGATGTATTGTACAGTGATTAAATGATGAGTATGAAGGGAAAATCATGTCTCACTTTCTTTATTCAAACCAAATTAATAAAGTCAGCAACTTTTTGCATGCCTCTGTATCATCTTGTCCTCAGGCTTATCATGTTGTTTCCTTATTTTACTCCCTCCTTTTCCCCTTTAAAAATCATTAATTGGAATCCAAAGAAAATTAGATGCTCCTTCAATTCCATATATATATATATATATATATATATGGGTACAATCCTTCTTACTATATATATATGTACCCATATATATATATATATATATATTCAATATGACTACTTAATCCATTCCATTATCTTGATTTGATTTCGTCTTATACTAATTACTATTATATCATATCAAATCAAATCAACATTATTTGTTTCTTCATGTTGGTCATTTTTAGTGTCATTAAGCATTTTGATGTAATTATGATTTACTTGAGATCGACAAGGCAAACATACATAAGTTAGATGGTGTAGAGTGTACACTTACAAATGTTGTTCATATAACTTTAAATCATCATAAAACGGGGGTCAAAGGGGGTCGCGGCTCTACAGGGGTTCCAAGGGGCTGAGCCCGTTGGCGGTGGACTTAGGAATTTTACTAAGCCAGAAATCAACATTAGGTATCGCTGAACCAGGTTTGGCCTATCGCTGAGTGGCTTTAGCTCTTGCTGAAGAGTCTAGTGCTGAAGGGGGAGGAGGTGAATACAAGTTTTCAAAATTATATATTGATAAAGAAGATCAATATTAAATTTTACAGATTGTTTGCGCTACAGATAGGATACAGAACCTATCTAAACAATCTAAGATACACAAAAAATTACAGATAGTAATAAGAAAGACTTGCTAGAAGAAATAAGATAAGAAGTAATGTGCTATTTACTTGTTAAAGTGAATCTTTCTCTTAGACAGAGGGTAGAGAGAGAAGTAATTTCTTGGGTAAGTTTAGAGTGAGGAAGAAGATAATCGAGAAGAGAACTACTCATCAATTTATATCCATTGCATTAAATGCAATTCAGAAGGTACATATCACGTGGCAAGATTCCTCCATGTGCCAGGTATAGCGGCAATACCTTGTGTAGCTAAATGCTCAACGACGTTGTTGACGTTATAGCTAAAATTAACAAAGCTTGTATTGCTTAGTCGTCCAATCATTGAGAGGGTGATTATTAAGTTGCTTTCACCACCACCCTACCATGCTTCGTACCCGTGTGTTTGAATGGAAACACGGATATGGTTGTGGAAATCATCCAGACTGAGCATCATGTGAGGTACCATGTATACTAATTGTGTACCTTGTGATAGATCAGCTTCCATAGTACTGATTATCCTTGTTGAATCCGTCCAGCGAGTATCTTGTAGAACCAGTAATGCGTTGGTTCCAGCGCCCATTCGGTGGAGTGTATGTACTCTAATCATGATCAAGCCCATATGCACATGTTGAAGCCCTGTTTCTCGTAATTGTCTGTGACTTCGAGTGTAACATAATGGTAAGTCGATCTGATCTCCTGCTCCACAAGAGATTCTCTGTTCTGAATAGTGTTCATACACTCGGTGGTGTATGGTTTGGCTATTGTTGGAGTAGAGTACTTCTGCTGGGGTCATCTGGACACGTCTTTGGCCAGATTCCTGTAGCTGTTGGTCTGGATTTAATATGGATTCCAATGTCGGGTTATATCGTCTTCCTCGCATATTATTTCATCTTCTTTGTATAGCAAACATTCGTCTTGCATTTTGACGATATCGACGAATTTGATCCTCCTGTGTTGGTATTCCTGCGTTACTGTTGAGTACTTCTGAACGGGTGGTACTCATTGTTTTTCTTTTGCGTACTGCATCTTGAAAATAGTATTAGGGTCTGTGAGAGCGTAGATTGGTCCTTTCGTTGGTTTCACAGGATCTGTTCCTGTGATTTTGAAAGTATCGATACGCTTGTTGAGTTCTCCGATCGATTTTTCAAGATCGTGTGGTGCTGCTTCACTTTTGCTGATGTTGGCTATCTGTCGATTGATGTTGGATATTGATGCTGCGATATCAGCTAGAAATCGGCCTTGCTGTAGTATGAGATAAAGCAAAGTGTTATTTTGCTTTATTAGGGCGACATTTGCTTTGGTGCTTCCTGATGCGTGTGCTGAAGGTTTAACAAAACCTAAAGCAGATTCAAGTTCTTCTATGGCCTCTTGGCTTTCAATGTATACAACAATTTCTTTAGCTCGATCTAGTTTGCTCATGTAATCAAGAAGTATTTTACTTTTTTGATTAAGAGCTCGACCTGATGAACTTGATTTTCGACCTCCTTGATTTTCTGGGTCAACTCAGAACTGATCTTCAAGGCTTCTCTGTCAACTGGTTTTGGTGGAGGGGTTACGCTCCTCACAAGATCTAAGACTTCTTTCTTTAACAAAGGTTTTTCTTCTAAGAGCTCAGATGCAAGTTGCTGAATGGTTTTATTTTGTTCTTTTTGTGAAAGTATGAGTGAAGACTCAAGACTCTCAAGTTTTTCTTGTAAAAAGGAAATTTTACTTTGGATTGATTTGAAATACTTTAAGTTGCTAAAAGAGGATAAAGAAAGTCTGTGATAGACGACGGTGAGATTGTGATTTATATCAGATGAACTAGGTTTTTGGGAGGAGGGGAGGTCTAAGTATTCAAGATTGGTTCCAGGAGAATTTTCATAAAAATTCTTGAGTTCTTGTTCAAAACCTTCGCTCATAGATCGTATGATTTTAAGAGACTATTTTTGCAAAACTTTTTCTTTAAAAACTCACGTTTCCCATATAAAGGACACACTGGCCATAACAATGGTACTTTGACTTTTGTTTTAAAAAAAAAAAATTCAGAAAAACAATCTGTTAAAAGAACGTTTATGGAGTTTGAAAAAGGGTTTTAGATGAAAAGCCTTCTCCCTTACCTTCCTGAACACTTAGCTGTAAAGATTTTAGCCTAACATACCAAAGATCGTCTACTTAAAAAGATTTTGTAAAGCTCTGATACCAGAGGGAGTTTTGCTTATCCTACCACCGGACCCCGGCCTTTGGCCAGATGTTATTGCACGATGGGAGTTTGCTACAATTAACAAACTCAACAGTGTTCAATGGCCTGACAACAAAACAAAGTTAGGATATGTTGAGAATATGCTTGGCGGACAGGAGAAACTCATGTGGCAACAGTGGAGAACGGTATTTCCGGAGTCTTATGCTAGTCTGGAAAACATTGCTGATGATCCACAAAACATAACATCACAGGTTCGACAAATTATCATGATGGAAGACCCCTATCGGGGATCAACTGTAGAACAAGATCAAGCACAAAGGGACTTGGACAGATTGTCTTACACAGAAACAAAGCATTTATGGAACTTCCTGCAAGAATTCAAAGTCATCGCCCTCAAATCAGGACGCTTGTATTTTCCCTCAACAACAAGTAGTTTATTTTCCAAACTACCTCCAGTTTTATCAAAAAAGGTTGAGGAAGCCTTCAAAGCCAGACATCCAGGAGTCTCAGCAGGAGTCCTACCAGCAATTCACTTCACCTATACGTACATAGCAGACCTCTGTAAGGAAGCTGCCTTGTACAAAGAAGTTCGTGATTTGTCATTTTGTTCGACAATACCACTCCCAGGTTATTACCAGCAGAATAAAAAGAAGTATGGCATGAGAAAATCCAGGACTTATAATGGAAAACCACATGGCTCTCATGTCTAGATTTTCAAGAACAAATACAAGGACGACCGAGGAAAAGTAAGAAAGTGCAAATGTTTCAAATGCGGGAAAGAAGGACACTTCGCTAGAGATTGCAGAAGTACAAAAGGCGATTTTGCCAGAATGGCAATGTTCGAAAACCTAGTCCTAGATCCTGACTGGGACATTGTTTCTGCAGACCTTGATGATCAAAGCAGCGTCTACAACATTTCAGAAGGGGAAACAGGAGCTGTAGACAGCGTAAACACGACAATTCATTCTGAAACTATTTTAATGATCATCCATGATGACGAGTACGATGATAATGAAAGCAGCAATGAGGCTGTCTACATGTATAGCTCCCAACCACCAATGCCCCCAATGCTATCCGAATTCGTGCATAACTATCATCCTGGAGAACTGTCAGCAGTTAAAAACGCGGTCACAATGGCAGGATCATGGCTTCAAACAAAAGAATTATCATCAGAAGCCAAAGTATGCAATCATGAGTGGTTGGAGAACTCAGTTACTAGCTATACACTATGCTACTTTTGCGGCATATCAACAAAAGAGACATCCCGTTTACATTGTTCTAAGTGTAAGCTCACGGCATGTGCCTTCTGCACCCAGAATCATCTCAAGAGACCTTTTATTGAAAAAAAGACCAAAGAGAAGGAGGAGGTAGCTCAAATAAAATCTGTTGCTATCACGGGTCAATATGACACATCATCCAACCTGATATATGAGCTTTACAAAACAAAGGATGCAGAAGTTTCAAAGTTACTTAGGGACTCAGCAAAAGAGCATTACGAATTCCAAGCAGAGAAACAACAATTGATCAAGGAAGGGCAACTTATGCTTCAAGAAATAGAAAAAAGAGACGAAAGAATCAAACAGTTGGAAGAAACTTTGAAGCAGTACGAAGACAGATGGAGTGAGCCACAACAGGGAAATGTGGTTGGAAATGTGGTTATAGACAAGGAATTGCTTTACAATTCAGCAATACCCARCAATCCACCAAGGGTAAAGAAAATAAAGAATTCCCTCTACAACTTCAATATCGGCTTTGAGATCCCAGAATGCCCATTCTTCAAAGTCAGAGCAATACTTGACACTGGTGCCACTTCTTGTTTCATTGACAGTAAGAAACTGCCAACTAGCGCCCTGGAAGCCATCACAGGAACCGTTAACGTTTACAGCCTGAACTCAAAACAATCAGCAAAAAGCAAGGTACGATCAGGACACTTCATGATTGGTGAGAATAGGTTTCGGATACCCCTAATATACGTTCTAGACATGACGCTCGACGACGGGGTCGAAATGTTATTAGGGGCTAATTTTATTCGATCAATGCATGGAGGCATCAGAATAGAAGGGAATGAAATTGCCCTCTACAAAGGAATCACTAAAATCCAGTCGGTCGAACAAGTGGAATTTTCGCAAGCAGCAATAACGGAGCTCGAAATGGAAGAACAGGAATTCCAAGAAATAAATGAGTCAATTTACTTAAACATTCCTAGCAGCGTAAGCTTTCAACAAAGGTTCTCAACTCTGCTTAACAGACTCAAGCAACAAGGGTTTATTGGAGAAGAGCCACTCAAACATTGGCAAAGAAATGGGGAGCTGTGTCACCTTGATATAATTAAGCTAGATGTTACCATAGAGGACCGGCCACTCAAACACGTTACCCCCGCCATGGAAATAGCTTTTCAAAAGCATATAAACGTTTTGCTCCAACTTGGGGTTATCAGACCCAACACCAGTAGACACAGAACTATGGCAATGATGGTCCAGTCAGGAACAAGTATTGATCCTAAAACAGGGAAAGAAGTACGAGGCAAGGAAAGAATGGTCTTCAATTATAAGTCTCTCAATGACAACACTTATAAAGACCAATACTCCCTACCAGGCATCAATACTATCATTTAGAAAATCAGCAATGCAAAGATTTTCTCTAAATTTGATCTTAAATCTGGATTCCATCAGGTTGCCATGACAGAAGAATCGATACCTTGGACGACGTTCCTCGTTCCCGGAGGATTGTACGAATGGCTTGTAATGCCCTTCGGACTGAAAAAAGCACCTGCAATTTTCCAGAGAAAAATGGACAAAGTTTTTCGAGGAATGGAAGATTTCATTGCTGTCTACATCGATGACATTTTGATATTCTCAAAAGACGAACGAGAACACGAAAGACATTTGTCCTCAAATGCTTCAGAAATGTGAAGAACATGGGTTGGTATTATCTCCAACCAAAATGAAGATAGTAGTCCCACAGATTGATTTCCTTGGCGTTATCATCGGCGAAGGAAAAATAAAGCTCCAGCCCCACATCATCAAGAAAATCGTCGATTTTAATGAAGAAAGTCTCAAGACAAAGAAAGGCTTAAGATCGTTCCTAGGAATTCTCAACTATGCCAGAACGCATATCCCAAAGTTAGGAACGCTGCTCCGACCACTATATGAGAAGACAAATATCCATGGGGACAAACGTCTAAAGGAATCAGACATCTCTTTGATACATCAAATCAAAGAGAAGGTTCAACGACTACCGGACTTACAGGTTCCACCACCAGACTCTTACATTGTTATCGAAACTGACGGATGCATTGATGGATGGGGAGCAGTAGTCAAATGGAAGGCCTCCATCGATGAGCTACGATCAAAGGAACAAGTATGTGCTTACGCTAGTGGAAAATTTGCAACTCCACAATCCACTATTGATGCAGAGATTCAAGCATGTATAAACTCACTTGAAAAATTGAAGATATACTACTTGGATAAACAAGAAATCACTCTGAGAACTAATTGTCAAGCCATAATCAGCTTCAACAACAAATCCAACAGTAATAAAGCTTCAAGAGTCAGATGGATCAAGTTCGCTGATGCAATAACAGGGACCGGAGTAAAAATTAATTTGGAACACATAGATGGCAAGAATAACATTCTTGCAGATGCTTTATCCAGGTTAGTTTATCTTTGTTTTACAGAATGCACAGGAGATATGGAAATGATCAAGCAAGCAACCCTGAAAGCAGCAGAAGAAGTTACCAATCAGTCACTAGTCAGTACCGAAGGGAAACCAATCCAACAACACCCTGGTTCGTCAACCCCGAAGGCAGAGACATACTTGCTGGATTTATTGAAAACCCAACAGATATGCTACTAGACATTAGAAGAGGAATGCAATGCCACGTTCATGGTGGAGAATACAAGAACCTTGTCAGACAAGCCTATGATCGTAGCACCCCAGAAGGAACCAGAAACTCTCTTCTACATGTCGCACAGAGTTTTGAAAAGGCAGCAGGAAGAAGAGTTATCGACGCCATTGAAGAGCTTGAAGGAATCCTCCAATTCAAAGCCCAAGTCCAGCTCGGACTTTCTGAAAGTGACATCATCATCAGAAATGGAGATCCAGAGATACAGCATCCAGAAAGATGGCTTGAATATAAAGCCCAATACAAAGCAGCCCAGCGACTCCGACTTCAAGCCACACAACTATGGGAACAATGCCATCACTACCGATAGCCCAGTTCATGCCATCACTACTGATAGCCCAGGTCCTTACGGCCCATTTATTATGACCCAAGAACCTGAAAGCCTGCCTTACTATGCAAGGCCCGTTACCATATATCATCGAGGATTGTATTATCATTTTATTAACACGGATAGTGACTTAGATGATACAATAAATGACTCAGACGATACAATGAGCATCCTATGTGAGGGACCCACAAACACTGAACCCACACAGGATCAGCTTGATGAATGGATAAGCAACCCCACAAAAGATGACACATCCACTAAGGAAGAAGCCAAAACTGCACAACCACAACAGCTGGATGAGTTGATGGACGACCCTACATCCATCCTCTCAGGACACTATTGATGCTTCACTTGCATCAATAATTGTAAATTACGTGTGTTTATTTGTCAATTAGCTGACAATGTTAGCATCTTTCTAAGATGCCCTGTCAGTATCATATTTTCTTTCAAATAATGCGCCTTAGTGCGCCTGTATGATAGTACTAAAATATTCGCACTAATTAGGTGCCTGTATCCACTTAGTGCCTATATAAGTGTGTAATCTGAGGGTTTGAAGACACACCTCTCTTCACTCTCTCTTTGTGAAATATAAGCTTGCAAGTTTGCCTACAAACTCTTCTTCTTTGTAAGTCTTTTAACTCTTCTGTTTTCATGTGCTCAGTTTGTTAGTTTTCAAAGTTTCCAAATTTTTCTGTTATTGTTTGCCAAAAACTCCCTCTGGTATGAATTATCATCAGAAGCCAAAGTATGCAATCATGAGTGGTTGGAGAACTCAGTTACTAGCTATACACTATGCTACTTTTGTGGCATATTAACAAAAGAGACATCCCGTTTACATTGTTCTAAGTGTAAGGTCACGGCATGTGCCCTCTGCACCCAGAATCACCTCAAGAGACCTTTTATTGGAAAAAAGGCCAAAGAGAAGGAGGAGGTAGCTCAAATAAAATTTGTTGCTATCACGGGTCAATACGACACAGCATCCAACCTGATATATGAGCTTTACAAAACGAAGGATGCAAAAGTTTCAAAGTTACTTAGGGACTCATCAAAAGAGCATTATGAATTCCAAGCAGAGAAACAACAATTGATCAAGGAAGGGCAACTTATGCTTCAAGAAATAG
>NC_037531.1:1986825-2006173 GCF_001531365.2 Cynara cardunculus var. scolymus
CATTCTTCAAAGTCAGAGCAATACTTGACACTGGTGCCACTTCTTGTTTCATTGACAGTAAGAAACTGCCAACTAGCGCCCTGGAAGCCATCACATTAAATGCAATTCAGAAGGTACATATCATGTGGCAAACTTTTAGAGGAAAGCTTGTCATTTGTTACAGTATACAGTCGTTTTGGCTATATATGAATAGTCCTCTTTCATAAAGTAGGTAAGCACATTTATAGTCAAAGGAGTGACTCCGTACTGTACTATACATAGAAAGGTATAGGTTTGTCCTTTCTGTGCAGAAGGACAAGACAAAAACTATCTTTCTCGACAAGATTCATTTGATCGTTGAACACTGGAATGACGCTGAAGGTCTCATCAGTGTTCGCTAAATCTAGTACAGATTTCACACTTGCGTAGATGAGCTTGATATCATTGAAAACCGCTTCAGATCACAAACTTTCCGTTCTCTAATCTTCAGCTTCTGTCTTCGACATCGCTGAAGGACCTGTGGTATGAGTTTTGTCTTCTTGAAGTATATTGGTCTCTGAATGAATTACAATACATGTTCAGCAATCACTGAACAAACTCAGTGATGATTGCTGAAACTGAATACATAAATACCACACTTGAAAGGTAAAAGGGATCATCATAAAATCACTGAGATAGAGAATCAACAGTGGTAATGATGGTGACGATGACGATGATGATGATTTCTCCGTTCAGATCATTCCAAGACAGCTTGTCAAAGGAATCTCCTTCAGGGAACCTACTTCACAGGGGGAGAGATCATCCACTAGCACTCCTCTAACAAAGGAAAAAGAGTCGCTAAAGAAAACCTTGCCCTAATTCTTGGGGCACTTATTCAATCTTAGGACGCATACATTTTTTCCAGGTTTATACCTGTCACCTCTGAAGCTGAACCTTTTATCCCTCTACCTCTATCTCTCTTTGCAACACCGACCCTCTGTCTCTCAACTCATCTCCCATTTTTTTTTTGAAATCTTTGAAGATGATGAAGATGAAGATGATGCTTGCAACCTCATAACCAGAAAGTCGTCTAGACAACCTGTATGTTTAGAGGTTGAAGAAGAACTGAGGATGACTCAGTTAATTAGTCAACCTGACCAATTTAGAGTAAAAATTCCTCTTCGTACCTCTAGATGTGGTGAGCTTGATTTTCTCTCTGAAGCTGAACGTGAAGAATCCCTGGAAGCTGAACAAGAGCTGAAGCAACATCATAAACAACTTAAAGACAACCTGGAGTTAGCCAAGACTCTAGCTGATCAAGCTCTTTATGAAGGGAAGTTCAAGCGGAAAGATCCACTCAGTGCTCAAGCCCTACTCTTAGAAGAAGTCAAACATAGAAGACAAATGGTGCTACTCTTAGAAGAAGTCGAACATAGAAGATAAAGGGTGCTAACACTGAAGAATAAAGATTTGAATTGGTGCAGAGAAAGGATCGAAACAAGAATGAGCCCTCACAAAATCTCAAAGTCTTTATCAATGGTCGAATAAAAGATGGTGATCTTCTAGTTTCAATAGTCATCTTCCAAGACAACAACAATGCTATCATTGGGTATCCCTTCTTTCTCAGTCAGTATGGTTTCTATGAATGGCTCGAGATTTGACAGGCGATTCAGAAGTCCAAATCCAAGCACAAGACTTACATTTAAAAGTTCTGAACGAACTATTCAACAAGGTGTCGAAGATAGTCGAGGTTCCTCTTCTGGCACAGAAGTTCTCTCGAAGATGAAACCTTTCTGATCCTGAAAATGGTGCATCCCACAGGAATGAGAATGAAACAAAATTCTCAGTGGATGAACTCTTCAAGGATAGAAAGAAACCACATATCTCAATGCTGAATCTATCATTGCCTGAAAAGGGACCCTTCATTCCCAACACAGTGCAAATGAAAGCTAAATATGGACTTATATTCATTGACTATGATGGTCAATACAGGTTTCAGCGAGTGTCTGAGCTCCATCTCTGCCTAATAGGTCACCTGCATATCTTCGAACTTGGCTGAATGAAGATCTATGCGGAGATATGATGGATCGCAAGATTCGAAAGAAAATATTCAGAAGAAATATTCAAGGAGAAGAAGTATCTGACTACATCAGCTTCGAAAATCTAGATTAGAAAACCTTTCAGTCTTGTAAAATCTTGTATATCTCTATATTTTCTTTCAGTGTATAGCTTTTATGTTTCAAGCCTACCAAGACTAGTTGTAATCTGTTGTAATATTTTATGTTGTAAGATATTCCAATAAAATGATTGGTTCACTGAAAAATATCTCTTTAAAGAGTAAATGGTACATGTACTTATGAGTTATATTTATTTTTTACATTCGTGAATATGCTCTTAATGTTTAGTTATTTATATTTGTAAGTTTATTCTTTCCTCGTAATCCTTTACAATTAAAGTAAATTTCCATAATAAACTTTATCACTGAAAAGGATCCTAAAACAATTAAAAGAAACAAGTATTTTTCTAGTACCTTTTCCTTACTGTAATACCTAAGTAATTTTCTTTACGTTGCTTTGTCATCATCAAATAGGGGGAGATTGTCAATCATCTTTCTCAGTGATTTGATGATGATCCTTTTTATCTTATGAAGTGTACTATATCTTTATTCTGCTCCAGGGATCATCACTGAGTCTATTTAGTGATCGTTGAACATGTATTGTAATTCTCACAGAGACAAGTATTCTTCAAAAAGACAAAACTCACATCACAGTATGTTCAATGATATCGAAGATAAAGCTGAAGATAGAGACAAACAAGTTCGTGATTTGATGCGTTTTTCAGTGATAACAAGCGTGTCTACACAAGTGTAAAATCTACTCAAGATTCAACGAAAACTGAAGAAACCTCAACGTTATTCCAGTGTCAGCGTCAAATGAATCTTGTTGAACAAGATTAGTTTTTGTCTTGTCCTTCTACACATAAAGGACAAACCCATACCTTTCAATGTAAGTATTGTACGGAGTTACTCTATTATCTCCAAGCGTGCTTACATACTTTGTGAATGACTACTATTCATATACGAAAAAAGCCTGTATATCTGCAACAAAGGACAAGCTCACCTCTAGAATCTTGCCACGTGTTTAGTACCGTCTGACTTGCATTTAATTTTTTGGGTTCAAGTCATTGCGTTTAATGTTGTAATCAAGCTTTTATTCTTCCTTGTAAATTTTCTTTGTAATTTCCTAGTATAAATAGTGTTTCCTTTTGTAATCAATAGTTAACGAATTTAGAAAGCAGATTGTCCTTTGTAAACACTGACTTTGAAGATCAATACGAAAACCATTGAAAACTCTCTTCGTGTTTATCTTTCTGTAATATGTGAATCTGCAATTGATCTTGATTTTGTTTTAAACAATTGATTAATATTTCTGGGGATTAACAATTGGCATCAGAAAGTTTTAGCGACTTGAATTGAATTGACCTGAATCGAATTGAAAATTTGGACTGTATTGGACTGTTCTTGATCGACTTCGTTCTTGCTACTGTTTTCTACCCAATTCTTCATTTTCTGTGAATTAAACTGTTTGTGTGATTGAATTGTATGCGATTTTTGATTTGAAACTAATCTGAATCATTCAATTTTGTAATTGAATTAATGTCTTGAATCAATTTTGGATTTTTGAGTATACGAGTTCTTAAAACTATTCTTACTATTTTTTGTCAAAATGGTCACTTTTGATCCGTTTTTGAATAAAATTATCATCTAAATCTTGTTTGTGGTTTGTTTTCGAATCAATCTGTGCAATTCTCATTCAATTTGGTGTTATTTTGAGTTGAAATCTGGAATTTTTTGTCTAAGTGCATATTCATCACCCGATGAACATATTCATCAAGCGATAAGATTCTTTCATCGCCTGTTAATTTTCCTTTGTTGTTCGATTTGTGTTGTATGCGATTAAAGGATTTTGATCGATAAGCTTTTGGTTGATAAGGTTTGGTAATCGGATAAATTCTTGTCAAATAAAGGATTGTTATCGATATAGTAGTGACCGATAAGGTGAGTTGACCGATAAGGGTTGACCAATAAGAGTTGACCGATAAACTTGAACTTGTTGTCCATATGGTTCATTTGGTGTCCGATAAGGAGTATTTTTATTGAATTCTCTAAGTCTTGAATTGTAAAAAGATCATATTGAGATTAATCAAATTTTTTTAATAAAAAGAATTTGAAATGGCTTTAAAATTTGAAAAAGAAAATAAGGATTTGAAAGAGAGTGTTTTTGAACCGGAAAGAAAATATAAAAAAGAGCAAGATAAGTATGCTGAGATGTTTTATGAAAGTTATTCTAATCATTTTTGGGCCAAAGATATGGCTAAAGATAATGAAAAGATTCTTGAAGAAAAGAAATATTTAAAAGAACAAATTGAAGAATTCACGTCTAAAGGTTTTTCATCTGATTTTCAGAAAAGGAATATTATGCAAATAAAGGAAAATTTTGAGTTAACTAGAGTTTATGAAGTTGAGAAAGCACTGATTTATGAAAGAAGAGTGTTTGAGAAGGAAAAGAAAAGATTTACTGAACTGGAAAATCTGTTAGAGTCCGAAAGATTGAATTATGATAAAAAGGGACTTGAGAAGGAAAATGAAGATTTGTTGATCATAAAAGAAATTTAATGCTGAAAAGAAGATGCATGTAAGTAAGATCAAGGTTCTTGAGCAGAATAGCACAAATTTATTAGAGATTTTTTTTTTGAATTTGAATAGATAATTATTTTGGAAAGAGCAAAGTTTGAGAAAGAAAAGAAAGATTTAATGAAAGAGTATGAGAACAAATGTCTGCAAATTTCTAAGAGCATTGATGCTAAGCAGAAGGTTATAAATGAAGAAAGAAAAGCCTTTGCATCTGAGAAAAGAAATACTACAAAGAAGAATGCATCTATTGCTAAGGAGCTGATTGAGAAAAAGAAATACTACAAAGAAGAATGCAGCTATTGCTAAGGAGCTGATTGAGAAAAAGAAATGGTTAGACATTGCTTATGATAATGAGAAAGGAAGTTTTGAGACAGAAAGGAAAGAAATTGAGAAGGAAAGAAAAGATTTTGAAAAGATAAATCAGATCTGGAAGGTAAGATCTCTAAAACTTCAAAGAAATTGTCTGATATAAAGACTGATCTTGTATCCGAAATGAATATGAGATATGAGGTTAAAAAGAAATATGATTTAGTTACTAAAGAGAGAGATTAGTTGGTAAAGAAAATAAAAGAATTTTCTGAAATGAGTACTTCAAGTTCAACTGATACTCATTCTAAGTGTAAACCTGCTTGAATGACAGTTCTAGTTTCAAATCCAACAGTTATTCAAGCAGTTCTAAATCAACTGTTTCAAAGAACAAATCTCATAAATCAAATCAGTTTTACAAGGGTTATGTGATTAAATGAGATAATCATTGAGAGATTCAATCTTAGCTGTAAGCAATTTAAACTTAGCATTGAGCGATTTAGGCACACAGTCTTGAGCGATTTAAATACAGTTTTGAGCGATTTAATCTCAGTCTTGTGAGATTTAAGTTTAGTCTTGAGCGATTTAGACTTAGGTTTGATCGATTTAAGACTTGGTTTGAAAACTTGTGTAAATCGCTCACTTCATACGATTTGGATTTAATCGCAGCAAGGCTTGCTAACAGCTGACTGTCATCTTCCTCAATCGTTCATTCTGGGACGTTCATAACAATTGATTGTCTGAAGATTTTGAGTTGAAGTTGATTTTTGAAAAAGACATAGAGTGCTTAAAGCATCAAAGTTCAAACGAGACTCAAAACGCGAAAATTCTTTCAAGTCTGAATACAATTGTATAAAGTCATCGTGTTTGACTTTTCTATTAGAATATTGACTTTGACCTTGTCTAATTGTTTGACCCTATAAATAGGGTGTTTGTCTTGTAATCTAGGTAGGAAGCTTATTGTAAATTCATTTTACGTAATAGAGAGTTTGACTATACTTTGAAGATATTGACTTTTTCTCTCTACTTCTTCATAGTGTTCTTGATTGAAAATCCAGATCTGCCATGGATTATTGAAGCTTATCAGAAGATTGATTATAACAGGGACACACAATAAATATGAATAAGATGGTATGACTTCTCAAAACTCTGTTGAAAATAAGAAGTCATTTGTTTCAAATAGTGTATTACCTTGCATTGTTAAGTCTACTAACCAATTTTTCAGTCTTAGCAAGAGAAGGATTCGATGTTCAACTTGTGGAATAAATGATTTCATAAACAAGAAGAAAGCAAAAGTGCTTGTATGGTAAAGGTAAGAGGAATAATAGCTAAATAACAGCTGGTATGGAAACAACTGAAATAATAATACCAGATATGATGAAAGCTGGTATGGAAACAATTGGTATGAGAATAACATGTATAACAATGATTGGTATGATACTTATTGCATATCTGACTTTCTTGTTAACAAATCTAAAAAGAAAATATCTGATAAGAACAAATGGTATGGCACATATAATATTCCCCAGATCAGTGCTAACAAAACTATGACCCATGTCTGTATGGGTACCAAAATCTGTTTAATTTGTTTTCCAGGTTTGTCGTGTGCTATGCTGATCTCAAATATTCAATCACATGATAGACTGATGGATGGTTTGAGGGGGAGTGTATGATATGCCATAATAGTTTCTGAACACACAGTTCAGGACCTGGTCTTCAACATAGTTTCTGAACATTTCAGTTCAGAACTTGGGCTTATATATTTCAAGGGAGCATAATGTTTTATCTTGTGTACTGTCTTTGTTACTGTATTGAGTGGAATACTGTATACAAAGGGAAATATATGAAGTTTAAATGATCTATACTCAAGGGGGAGTATTTGAAAAATTTTAAATGATCAATTTTTTAGGGGGAGTAAAATTCTTATATATGATTTGTGATTTTAAGTTTGGATTTTAACTGATATAATTTTTACAGGAATTTTGGGAAGATGAAGTGTTGACCGATGAAGCCTTATCCAGACAAAGCCTTGTCCAATGAGGACCTTATACAGACATAACGTTGTCCGATGAAGGCCCAATCCGGATATAGTTGTGTTCGATGAATAGGTTATCCGGATAGTACTCATTTAACTTCCTTGCTTATTCTTTGTTGGTCGATGAGTCTATTTATCGACTAAAGTGTTGGCCGATAAACCTCCTCATCGCTTAAAGCTTTGAGTGTTAACCCTAGTCATCGTGAAAAGCTCTGTCCCATGAAGTCGTGTTATCGGACAAAGCATCATCCAGTGAGGAATTTCAATCGTTTTTCAATCCATGTGACTTGATTTTGTCCAATCACTTTTTGCCACATCGATTCAATTTTTTTACCCTACTTAAAGGGTGTCCGATTTATTTTTCACTTTTACTACATCTCATTCTTCATCGCCTACACTTATTCATCGGGCGAACTTTCAAATACTTTCATCGAATGACTTCTTTCATCGACCAAGATTCAATCTATTAACTGATACTTTCTTGGATCTCTGGATTTTTCTTGAACTAATCTTGGACTTCTAATTATTATTCCTTCATATCTTTCTTAAAGTTTTGTATTGTTTTATTAATCAGATTCATTATTGAACTATTTGTGAACTTGAACTTGTAACCTAATTTGATAAATGGCTAGTAAGAGATTTGTTGAGCGATAAGACTGGTGTTTGAGACTTTGAGAGATGAGCATTTTAATCTTGAGCGGTATAAGATAACTTGTGTTATGTCCGGTGAGAAAGTAAAAAAAAAAATTGAATGATGAATCTTAATGTTTTGAACGATTTGAATTTTGACCGGAGAAGATGAATTGTTTTGACCGGAGAAATGAACTATTTTGACCAGTGAAGTCTAAATGTTGACCCTCTATCTCATTGATTTGATGATAATCTCTTTTACCTATTGAAGTATTATGTTTTTTCTATTCAGTTCCAGCGATCATCACTGAGTCTGTTCAGTGATCGCTTAAACATGTATTGTAATCTCACAGCAACAACAATACTTCTTGAAGACAAAACTTACACCCAAGAACCTTCAATAAATGTCGAAGACTGAAACTCAAGAATAGTGACTAGCGCGTTCGTGATCTGAAGCGGTATTTAGTAATTACAACCTGGTCAACATCTGTGTGAAGACTGCACAAACCTCAGTGAATGCTGAAGAAATCTCCAGCGTTATTCTAGCATTCAACAATCAAATGAAGCTTGCCATGGACGATTGTTTTTGTCTTGTTCTTCCACACACAAAGGACAAACCCATACCCTCTCAAGGGTATCGTACTGCACGAAGTCGATTAGTCGACTCTAGTGCCCACCAACTCCATGAAAGGATTTATGTTCATGAATCGACAATAGTACTATTCTCTGTAGCAAAGAACAAGCTTTCCTCTAAAAGCTTGACACGTGTTCTGCCTCTTCTGAATTGCATTTAATGCAATGGGTATAAATAGCTGAGTACTCTCATCACTCATAAAACACTGCCATACAAGGAAGTTAGAATTTCTCTCTAAATTTTAAGACACATACCCAATAAGAACACACCTCTGTTTTATCTCTTTCGGGAGATCTCTTATATTTGCTAAGTGTATCTGTGTGTATTTCTAGATTGTTTTAGATAGATTGTTCTTTACCTTGTCTATTCCGCAAACAATCTGTAAAAATATGTATTGATCATTCTTTATCAATATATATTTTAAAAGTGAAAGTTACTGTGTTTGTATTCATCCCCCCCTCCATTCTACAAACTGATCACCTCTAAACTCTTGTAGATCCGTCTGGAACCAACACTAAATGTTAAGAGATAAACTTTTGACTGATGAGTGTTCTCTCTTTGACTGGTGAGAGTTTTGAGTTATGACTGGAGAGAGATTAACTGTGTTATCTGATGAGAGTTTTGTCTATTATCTGGTGAGATTAGTAATGTTGACCGGAGAAGTTAATTTTTGCGAGATAATATTTTTTTTTTGTCTCTTTTATTTTGTTTTGTTTTGTTTAAAATTTTTTTGGGTATTAATTTTTTTAGTAGTATTTTTCTTAGATTTTAGTCGTATTTTTTTGAAGGAATTAAATTTTATTTAGACTTAGTAATTTTTGTTAGTCTTATATTTTTTTTTGTAGTTTTAGATTTTATGTTAGATTTTTTTAAGAGTGCTTTAGTGTTTAATCTTTTTTAGTATTATTTTTTTTATTGTTAGGATTTTTTTTAAATGTTAGGATTTTTTTATGTTAGAACTTTTTTAGTGTGAGTTTTATTTTTTTAATCAGCTTAAAAGCCCGAGTGAATTTTCAGTTTGTGAGGTAATTAAATATTTTGGCAAAAAATGGTTGTTTCAGTTTTCGAGTCAATTTTGAACTATTTTGGGAATTGATTTTATTATGGATCTAATCTGTTTAATATTTTACAGGTGAAACATGTCGACTGAGTAGAATCAGCACTCAGTTCATGAGTCTGATGATGAAAACACAATCCCATCTATTAGATCCGAACCACCTTCTTACTCCTAGTCCGAAAATAATACAGACACTGATGAAGCCATTTTTCCAAAATCCCTTTACCTTGATTTGAAACCGAACAATCACCACTTAAATTTTGATATGTCTGCCGAATACCCAATCGTACTTGAAATCTTAAAAGGCCACCCAATCACCTATGCACTCACTGCTACGGATGTCCCATTGGTCTACCCTCAACAGTTTTGGCATACTCTCTCATACATTAAAGAAGGAAATCAATACTTCTTTCAAGGACCGATGGATAATTTTATGAGTCGCCTTACATTGAAACGATTGTAGAAGATACTTAATTTGCCAAAGCCTAACTCTGCCCCTAGATCAATTGAATTTGAAGAATTTGTTGTTGAGGAGGAACTCTGCCGCGATATCAAGAGGCACGGATATTCTGGAGCTCTCACCAATCCGTCCCAGTTTCGAAGAAAATTTCTACCGTCTATGTGGCATATGTTATTTTCAGTATTAAACAGATGTCTCACATCCAAAACTGCTAGCGTAGACACCTATAACAGTTTCTTCCTGAAGTTCTTTCATGAAATAGTGTTCATCTACACTACGACTTTACAATGATGATTTGGAATGAGCTAGCGGAGTTAGTGCATGCGAAAAAGTTTGCCTCAAAATCTAGAAAATTGATTCCATTCCAAAGATTTCTTCAACTGATAATAAGAGCTATGATAAGGTCTAACAAAGCTATTCCCTCTAGGCTGAACAGACTTTTTGGTCCAGACTATGAGATGCAATTTTTAAGACCACACAGAGATGTTGAAGATGTTGACTCAATAGTAAATATTCATGATGAACTATTAGCTTATGTCGATCAGAGTTTTCATCTTGTGATATAATACAGGAGAGTGATAGATCCTATAGTTCCGCCAGAACCGGCAGAACTTACCCCGACATCACCCCATGCCTCAGATGAGCGTTATGAGAGTCTAGATATAGATGAGAGAGTTCAGGTACAAGGGGTACCTGAACAGGGTTGTGTGTTGAGGCAAAATCAAAATGAGAGGGGTCTGGCATGGGGAGACTCTGATCTGGCTCAATCATCTGGTGATAGTACTTCTTTTGCTTCTTCAAGCTCGAAAGATACTGAAACTGACTCGGTTGTTCATCCAGGAAACAATGATGATGATGATGATCAATGAAATGATGATGATAAGAAATTAGATGGGGCTAAATTTCTTAATCTTCAAGACATTCCATCAACGGAATTTGATTTCGGTGAAGAAATTCCTGATTTCAGGGAACTTGATCGTCTATTGGAGAATATAAGGTTGAATGAGGGAGAACAAGTCAAAAATTCCAAGAGTATGAGTGAACGGGTAATAGAAAAAGATGGAGAGAGTGAGCGAGGAACAAAAAAATAAGTACAAGTTTCTACCCGAACCTACACAAGAAGCCGGGTGCCCACATCTGTTGTTGGCATTCATTCGTTGAATGTCAGGATTGAAGAAGACATGGCCCGCCCAGCTATGCAATTGCACACCTCTCCTAGCCACCTTAACACCTCCTAACAGGTGTTAGTTTCATATTTTCACAGGGATGAAGCACATAGTCTATCTGTTCCTCACTCGGAGGAACAAGATATTGAAACAAGTAGACATCTGCCCCAGTCTATGACTTCAATTGTGTACACATCGAGTCTAGAGCCAATACACCTATTAGGTACATTGGAGGTAGGAGCATCTGTTGCTCCATCCGCTGTTCTTTGTGAACCAGTCGGAACAACTATATTTGAGTCAACTGACTATCTACGAGGATAGGTCGGAAGTCCTACCAATGTTAGCAATATTCTAACATTAAGTGTAGGTAAAATAGTTTATTCAACTGTTGTTACAACTGGTAATCTATGTGATCCAGGTGTTAGTTTACCTGACTCTGTGTCAAGGGAGTTTATGAACTACGCCCTAAAGGCAATTCAGGATATTTTGATAGAAAAAATAAATGGATTGAAAAGGTTATTGAAGGGTAAGCAACCGACTGAAGAAGAAAGTCGTGCACTGTCGCGACCACCTGCACCTCAATCTCAAGCAGAACCAAATTACTCGGTGGATGATGTTATTTCTATGTTATATGCCAAGATGATATCTGAACCGAACATGGACTCGAAGGATGCAGACTTAGTCAGGATGCTCAAAAAATATTTGGAAGATTCCTATACCGTTAGAGCCTTAGAGTTTTCTAACTTTTAAAGCATTGTAGTCTCAAGCTTATCAAAGCTTGGTTCTATAATAGCTTCTTCTACTTAATCATTTTCAAATATGCAAAATTCTATTGATTTGCTGTCTGAATGTGTTTCAAATTTGGAGAATACTTGCCGAGCTCAAGCCACTTCTCTTAAACGAAGGCATGATGATCAGGACGATCCTGATCACCATGAGGGGAGAAGAAGAAACAAAAAGTAGCTGAGACTTCGAGGGGTAAGGGTGTGGAGATATCTGAAAGTGAAGATTATGTTGAGCTAAATGAACAAAGTCCTATTCAAGCTGGTAAAAGTGAAAGGATACAGGCTTGAAAATGGTACTTGCTGCAAACCCAAAGATCGAGCCAATGGTTGAAAAGCCGGCGGTCTCCACAGTAGAAACAAGGTTGCTACTGGGTCTATCTGCAAATGTTGGGTTTAATGAAGTGTTTTCAAAGGAGATTGGTGGAGTTCAGGATTATGTATCTGAAGTTGGAGGTAATGATTCTAATGAATTATTTATTGACTTTGAAGCTGATCTAGATGATAAAACATAAAATGTTCCATTTCAGTCTCAGCTTAAAGTAAAACCTGAACCAGTCTTTTCAGACCCACCAAACATTCCCTGTACATCTTTTATTCTGTGGACTTCAACTGTTCAATCTTCAAGGAAGTATATACCTTTTTCTAAAAAGATATAGACTCCAGGATTGGATAGATCGAGAAAATCAGAGAACCTTATCTTGAAGACCTGTATCCAGATATATTTGTGCGTCATCGAAAAGCATCAAGTACTGATGAATCTTGGGTATTCACAAGGAAACACATGAATATCGCAATGAATATAAGTACTTCCTCAAAGCTAAATGTCAACCCATTCATTTTGTACGAACTAAACACCAGATTGTCTTAATCAAGAACGTGGAAGCTAGAAATCTTGTAAAAGTTTGGTATCCGCTGTTCTATGTAACAAGGCAAGATGGTAAAGTTTGTTATTTTAGTGAAGTTGATTTTCCCAACCTATATTTAGAATACTTGGAGCATTTATATCATGAGATCAAAAACCAGACGGTCATATTAGAAGGGGTCGTCAGAGGAATTGAAGTCATTAAAAGATTTCTTAGATATCAGAGCAAACTTTATTCTGTTATTGATGTGCATATGGGTTATGAAAGCAATCAAAAGAATGTTAATCTGAAGGTGCCAAATCAAGACTTAGAAGGCATCGTTGGCTATCCTTTGTTTATGATTCTAGAAGATCCAGAGTGTAGGGTGATCTATGAGAACTCCTAGAAAGCTAAAAGGTTCTTGAGATTCAGTGAACTAAACAAGTACTATGATGGGACTATAAAGATAGTGAGGAAGGAACTTGAAAGCAGAAAAGCTCAAGATGACAGAGCTACAGGATGTGACAGGTTAAGTCTTAGAGAAAGGTTCCTTCTTATTAGTGCTCCAGAGATACTTGATGAGAAGATTCTGTACAAGAATGCAATCAGAAGATTTGAGACAAATTTGGGCTTTTGCAAATCAAGATTTTCTATGTCTCGGGCTTGAATCCAAAGTGGGAGAATTTTAGGTTCAAGTCATTACGCTTAACGTTGTATTCAAGCTTTTATTCTTCCTTGTAATTTGTCTTTGTAATTTCCTAGTATAAATAGTGTTTCCTTTTGTAATTAGTAGTTAACGAATTTAGAAAACAAATTATCCTTTGTTAACATTGACTTTGAAGATCAATACGAAAACCATTGGAAACTCTCTCTGTGTTCATCTTTCTATAATCTGTGAATCTGTAATTGATTAATATTTCTAGGGATTAAAATAATGCAACATGTATAAGTACCTAAGAAGCTCTTCCTTCTCATTTACCTCTACCACCTTCAACAGAAGAAGAAAACTGATATAAAGAATTCTACTTCTTGAAGATCAACTCTCTAGCTAAGAGAAAGCCTTCCTCCCAAGCACAAGACTTCTTAACATTTTCTTTTAACAAGTATTTTTCTTTCTTGCTTTCTATATCTTGTGTGTTTGTTTGATTGTTTATATAAGTTTTGTATGTTATCTTTTCTACAAACAATCTGTAAAATTATGTATTGATCTTCTTTATCAATAAAAGATTTTTAAAAGTGAGTGAACCTTCAAGTGGTGTAAAGACAAGAGCTATCACAACTAATGAATTTTTGTTCGTAAACTTTCTAAGTGTGGTAGATCCTAAGAAAGTTCATGAATCCCTACAAGACCCAGTTGGGTTGATTCCATGCAAGAAGAGCTCCAACAGTTTGAAAGAGACAAGGTATAGACTCTAGTTCCTTTACCAAAAGATAAAATTACAATTGGCACTAAATGGGTTTTCAGGAACAAGAAGAATGATGATGGCATTGTACTTACAAACAAAGCTAGGCTAGTTGCAACAGACTACTGCCAAGAGAAAGGCATAGACCATGACGAGACCTTTGCACCAGTTGCAAGGCTAGAAATTATACGTCTATTTCTAGCCTTCTCTACATATAAAGGATTTCGAGTCTATCAAATGGACGTTAAGTCATCGTTCCTAAATGGTAAGCTAAAGGAGGAAGTCTATGTGCAACAACCTCCTAGATTTTAGAGCTCAATACACCCAAAGTATGTTTATTACCTAGACAAAGCTCTGTATGGGCTCAAGAAAGCGCCAAGAGCCTGGTATGAACGACTCTCATCCTTTTTAACTTCCAATGGTTTTGAAAAAGGTAAATTCTATATTACTTTGTCTATTAAGAGGCATAAAGGTGAGATACTTCTAGTCCAGATCTATGGGGACGATATTATCTTTGGTTCAACAAACTAGAGACACAGTGACAAGTTCTCTACATTGATGAAGAGTGAGTTTGAAATAAGCATGATGGGAGAATTAATATTCTTCCTTGGCCTCCAAGTAAAACAACGAGAAGATAGTATCTTCATTAATCAAGCCAAATATGTCTCTGACATCTTTAAGAAGTACCAACTTCAAAACTCCTCCTCAATGAAGACACCAATAGCCAAGGGCACTAAGATTGACACAGATCCATATGGAAAACCGATGGATGTTTACACTTATTATGGAATGATTGGGTCACTATTCTATCTCACAGCTAGTAGACCAGACATAATGTTTGCCACATGTCTATGTGCTAGATATCAAGCAAATCCTAAGGAATCTCACTTCTCTACTGTGAAAAGAATCTTTCGATACCTCAAAGGGACTCAAATCTTGGGTCTTTGGTATCCAAAGCATTATGGCTTTGATTTACTTGCACATATAGATTATGATCATGCAGGTTGTAAGCTTGATAGGAAGAACACATTCGGGAGCTGTCAACTAAATGGCAACGAGTTAGTGAGTTGGACATCCAAGAAACAGAACTGCATGTCAACATCCACTGTCGAAGCAGAGTGTGTAGGCGCAACAAGTTGTTGCTCTCAAGTGATATGGATGAAGACTCAACTCAAAGATTATGAAATTGAGTTTGAGAAGAACCCGATTTTGTGTGATTTAGAAAGCACAAAAGCCATCACAGCTAACCTTGTGCAACACTCCAAAACAAAGCATATCGATGTTCGATAACACTTCATCAAGGACCATGTGGATAAAGGTACGATTGAAATGTTCTTTGTTAACATACATCACCAACTTGCAGACATATTCACTAAGACTCTTGATGAAAAAAGATTTAATTTCTTGGTCAGCTAGTTGGGTATGCTCAATCTACAAATCAGATCCTATGTATGTACTATGCAGAGCTTCTACACTTGCATTGAGCATAGATCTGCTTATTTTTCTAAGCTCATGAAATAGAGCCTCTGCATGTACTATGCAAAGCCTCTTGGTTAAATTTTTTCTAATTACCAAGTCCATGAGACAGAGCCTCTGCATGCACTATGCAGAGCCTCTTGGTTCAATTTTGTCTACTTACCAAGTCCATGAGACAGAGCCTCTACATGTACTATGTAGAGCCTCTTCGTTCAATTTTGTGTACTTACCAAGTCCATGAGGCAAAGCCTCTGCATGTACTATGTAGAGCCTCTTGGTTCAATCTTGAATATTTTCCATGTCCATGAGACAGAGCCTCTGCATGTACTATGCAGAGCCTCTTGGTTAAATTATGTTGACATTTTAAGTCTGTCATATAGAGTCTCTGTATCTACTATACAGAGATTCTGTACCTTGAATTATAGATTGAACATATGTTACCACTTTTGATTAAAACATAGTTTAAGGGTGAGGAACACAGATCGCTTCAATCAAGGGGGAGCTTTGGATCACCAATAGTATAGAGCCTCTATGTGTACTATGAAGAGCTTCTTCCTCATCAACTTACTTTGTGAAGGCATAATCTCTGCATAGTCCAACCAAGAGCCTCTGTATTCACGCTAAAGGTATGTTTCTCTCTCATATCGTAAAAATCCTACTCTGGTCCCATTCTTGGATTTTCTTGAAAACTATTCTTGAAAACTTAAGTTTCTTGTATAGAGTCTCTGTATGTACTGTACAGAGCTTTTGTCACCAGAAACTTGGTTTAAGGTACTTTGGTCTTATTGAAAACTTAAGTTTCTCGTAATAGAGCCTCTGTATGTACTATACAGAGCTTCTATCCCAAGAAACTTGATTGCAATATCCCTTGGTTTTCCTAAAAAATTAAGTTTCTCATACAAAACTCTGCCCTCTGTATGTACTATATAGAGCTTCTGTCCTAAGAAACTTGGTCCAAATGTCCTTTGGTTTTCTTAAAAACATAAGTTTCTAATACTGAGCCTCTGTATGTACTATACAGAGCTTCTGTCTCAAGAAACTTGGTGTCTGTTTTATTTCCATAAACCAGGGCATGAGATTTTCTCGTTTCTCTAAAGTGCTATATTCAACCCAAAGGTATTTTCACTCTGTAGGATCTGAATTCAACTTTGGTATTGATCTAATACTCTAAATAAGCTCTAAAACAATTGAAGTGCAGCGGAAACAKTAATAAGAGCAAAACAGAGTAAATGATTAGAAATTCTAAACACACCAAGAACACACAGTTTCAACGAAGAAGATGAATGCAAGAAGATTGCTCCAAAGATTTTTCTATTGATTCAATTGAAAAGTTTGACAATTACAATACTGGAAGCACCATCGATTACAAAGGTCCTATCCGCTATTTATACTAGTTCCTAACGACCTTGGTGACAAGATTTTGACGCGTGTCTTCATCCGAGTCGTCCAAATAAAGTCGATTAATCCCTAGCCACGTGAAAAGCACATGCGGCTAACAACCTTTGAAAACTGATAGAACAGAAACTTCACAGAAGACCAAATCCGCAGACCCTCTGTGAGCCATCTCAGAGGCTCTGCTGTAAATGACTTGCGTGTTCTTTTTGACAGATGACCATTTTCCAGAACCTCTGTGAGACACATCAGAGGTTCTGCCACTTTTCACTTGTTCGATCAAACGACTTCTATTGCTAGTCCTCTGTTGTCTTCTGTGGAGATAACCTTCTATCAAGACTTACAATATACTTTTTCTATACTTTTACAAGATAGGAATAATGGAGCTAACAATCTCCCCCTAAGTATAAAAAAGTAATTGTGGACAGTTGGGTGCAATATTTGACTAAAGGAAAAAATACAAGAGGAGAATAAACTCATCCTCTACAAAAATTTATATTACTGAAAGAAGTAAAAAAAATTGTGCAGGCCTATACTATTACAAGAGTTTACTCAACAGCAGAGTCTGGATAATCGTCTACAGCATATTGCAAATCAGTCTTGACAGTCTTGTAGACCTTGAAGATCGATTCCCTGAATGAGACCTGTATTTTGACGGTTTTCAGAATGTTCGTTACTTCATCCGCCTTTATTCGCCCTTTCTGCACCTCTGCCACCACCAAGTTGAACACCCATTCGAGGGACTCTGTTGAATATTTGTGCACCTCTTTCGGATCGAAGAATCTTAAGATCTCATCCTTATCCAATAAAACAAACCCAAAGATGGGATTGTGGTTAATAGTGTTGGGATGGAACCTGTGCAGCCAAATGGGTCTGTTCTTTGGATGAGTAATCTTCAGCTCTGGCTGGGCCAACCTCATAGCAATATCGAAGTCTTTCTGGCTGTAGAATTTGACTTGGGCATGCATTACCTCTATCAGCCTTCTAAGAGAAATCGAATAGCTTGACCTCCTCTCCATGTACTTGTTCAGGATCTTGTGCAAGAAGATTAGATCAAATACTCATAGGTTGTGGAGGTCAGCATCTGTAAAAGTGTAGAGGTTGCCATCATCCCTCTTCACCGTATATTGAGTGTACAGCACGGTCTTCTTCTGCATGGTGCACGGAGAGATGGTTTCAAGTGAGCAAATAAAGTGCTCTGAGAAGACCTGCACTGGTGGCTTGGTGAGTTTAGAGAAATGAAACTTTGCTTCGAAAGAGGGCATGCTAGTTAGCTCTGGATTGTAAGGGGGCTCTGTGTCCGTGGATGAGTAACGCCACCGCAGAATCTCTTCGATAGTGGTTACGGGCTCTGTACGCATCCTCTGCATAGGAATCTTGTTCATCGAATCAATAATTTCAGAGACCCTCCCCACTGTGGCAGACTCTGGCGTTCTGGTGTCTTCTTCGAGTATAGGCCTCTGGGTAGACCCCTCTGGTAGGATTGGCTTGATTGTTCCTAACAGAGCATCGAACGTACCTGTGGACGTTTTTTCAAGTATCTTTGCAAGTTTGGAAGAGCCTTCTCCGACTTTGGGGATGGGAGCCCTGCCTTTCTTCATCCGAGTCTCTGCAAGAGAAGCCTTGAGGTCTTGAACTAGATCAGGGTCGTTTCATCTTCATTAATCTCCTCCAGTGTGTCAGAGCTAGACCCTTTCTTTGGCAACTCCTCTACTACTTTACCCTTGCCTTTTCCCGTAGGCTCTGTAGATTTTTCTTTGGAGAATAGGGCTGCAGCAGAGTCCACTATTTTCAGTCGTTTGGCAGAGGTTGATTTCTTTGTCTCAGTCTTCTTCTCCCCCTCATGACGATTAGGGTCATTGCCTCCCTGATCATCATGGATTTGAGTGGCTTCTTCCTTGTACGAGGTGAGGGAAGCCTTCTTCAAGCGCCTGAGAACTCTGGAGGCCGCCTTCTCCATCTTCTCTATTACCATTTCAGCATTCAGAGTGGCGGTGTTGATATCCATCTCTGTGGCCCATTTCATTTTAGAGACGCAACGATAGATTTCATTTCGGAATGAGTTACCTTCTTTGAAGAGTTGCTTCGTGTAGTCTCTAATGGATTCATTAGTAGCTCGGGCCTCTTTGAGAAGATGGTCGTGGTGTTTCCGCACGGTCTCTCCGAGGGCCTCAACCATTGCGTCTATCTCTCTGCGAGTTACTAGATGGTTAGAGTTAGCCCTGGAGGATGAGGAGTCGACGCCAATAGTGATTGCAGAGGAGAACATCTATTTGATTTCATTCTTGAAGGCGGAGTAGTCCGTGTAGCCGGCGGAAACTATCTGCAGCGTACTGGGCGGCGACCTCTATCAGTTCTGTCTTTAGTGTGTTGATGGAAGAAGGATTGAGAGACAGCGCGCTGAAGGCTTCTGTGAGATCATCGTTTTTGAGGACACAATTCTGAAGGGCTGATAAGGTCACCTTGAGTTCAGAAGTTGTAGAAGTCAACTCCTTCAGAGCCTCTGTTAGA
>NC_037531.1:2006508-2008521 GCF_001531365.2 Cynara cardunculus var. scolymus
GGTGGTTCACTCACGTGTGGAGGGGCAATGGATGCCTCTCTTGGTTGTGTCGAGTCCTTGGGCGAACGGACTCTTTTGATAAAACTACCATCCTTTTGAGAGGATGATGGAGTAGAATAGGGTTCCCGGTTTGTGCATTCGACAAAGGACGAAAGAATGTCCTCTGCGTGGTCGGTTGGTTCAGGGTTCAGCGTGTGCACGCTTTCTTCAATAGGGGTTCCCTCTAGAACAGGGTCCCTAGACATGTGGGTTGTACAGGGAGGGGGGCTTGGATGTGTGCCTTCGGCATCTTTTTGCACCCTCATCTAACTCCACTTCTTCCTCTTCGTCGTCTAATACGACTTCTATCCCCAAATTTACCACCTTTGTGGGCGCTGAAAAACTCTGTTGAAGATTGAAGATTATATATTGTATTTGCTCAGAGGGGGACTCTTCTAGAACAGACTTGCGCAACCTTCTGCGCTTAGGTACAGCCTCTGTCGGGCCTTCTTTAATCTCGGCCTCTGTGACCTTAACCTCTGTGGGTTGGACCTTCTTTGATTTCTTCTTTTTGGGTTTTGGCAGAGGACTGTTTGGACCCTCTTCTTCTACGGGTCTCTTTTTCCCTTTCTTTTTCTCAGAAGGATCGTCATCCTTATGAGTCTTCTTAGACTTTTTTGGCCTTCGTGGGGGACTACTAACTACTCTCGGTCCTTCCTCACTCAGCTCCCTTGCCTCTGCAGGCTCCTCCATTCTTTCCTCAACTCTCATTTTGTGCACTCTCTCACCTATGGGGATACCTATTTGTGGAGGGGTTTCAGGGACCGGCTCTGGCCTCCTGTATGCACGTCTATAAGCCTTCCTATCTCCCTTGCTAAGGTACTTGAGCATAGCTTTCGATAATGGCCTCGGGCTTCTGTAACCTAGCTCATGCTCTGTTGGATGAAACTCCTTCATTGGGTATAAACGAGCATTTGGCTCTGCAGAGGGCAGCTTCTCTGCAATCATGTCTCCAAAGACCAAGCCAAAGAACCTCTGTAAGATCAAGTTTGGGTAATTGAGGTCTTCCTTGGCTTTCTTTTGTGCTTTTACCTTTGATTTCTCACCCCGTTGAGCAGCACATTTCTTCTTGATTAGGCCCACCATATCATCAAAGATGAGTTGCGCATAATCCAGGGGCAAGTTGAAGTATATTCCATAGACTATGGAGAGCATGGCGTGAGATGCTTGATCGTGGCTGCCGACCTTCCCTGTTAAGCAATAATTGATGATTGAAAATAGAGTATTCCACATAGGAAGAAGGCCCTTCCTCTTGAATTCAGTTCGCTTGACGATTTTCGTCTTTGCCGTGTATGAGTGGAATTCGAGGAATTCAATCAATTCCGCATCTGATGGAGTTGGTGCAAAGGCATCCAAATGAAGATCGTCCAGAGTAGGTAGGTGCAGGGCAACACGTAGGGTCTCGACGTTCATCTTCATTGGTACGAGGGATTTGACTATTGGGTGTGACGCATAGCCTATTATGCTTAATCCAGCATCTTTCATGGTGCAGATGTAAGAACTGAGTAGAAATTGGGTGAGATAGGTTTCAGGGGTAGGTTTTGTTGAAGTGAGTGCGTAATAGATGGGGTGGTTGCGAAGGATTTCCAATAGTGGAAAAGTGTATTCGGGGAAGCCATTTGAGGATGGAGCGAAGTAGTAGATGTTAGGTTTCTTGACCAGCATCACTTTCTCATATCGATTCTGTAAAAACGATATGGCATGAGAGGTCAGTGCTTGAGATTGGTTCACTTCATCATTGCTTGGGTTGTTTTCAGATTGAGCGGAGGCGGATGCTGAGCTTGAAGACATAGTTGCAGGCTGTTTGAAAGCTTGAGATTTTGCAGGAAGATTCGTTGGAGTATTTGGAGAAGTGAAGGGGTTTATGATGGGGGGAAGAGTATTTATAGTGAAGAATTTTGAAAATGAACCGTTTTTTTGGCGATATATGTGATGAGTGGCTTATGGGAAAGACGAATCAAAATATGTCACGTG
>NC_037531.1:2008621-2013513 GCF_001531365.2 Cynara cardunculus var. scolymus
GTTTGCTGAAGGATCTTTGGTGTGAGTGTTGTTTTCTTGAAGTATCGTTGTCTCTGAATGAATTACAAAACAAGTTCTTCAGCGATCACTGAATAAGCTCARTGWAKGATCGYTGGAACTGAAATTACAGATACAGAAATACATCGAAAGGAAAAAGGGATTATCATCAAATCACTGAGAGAGAGGATCAACAAGTTCCTTTAGGATGCAATAAACCAAAATACACTTCGCCCTAGGCAATGTACGATCATGCATGGAAGGCATGATATTGTGACGCACAAACTGAAACCAAAGAGCCGCTTCTAAAGTCAAATGCCCGGACATTAAGATCTTCCGACGGTTGTCTTGCAACCAATCGTATCTAGGTAAAAGAAGGGCTCGTGCGATATCTTCTTCCGGCACATCAAACCCACCATCAATAAATTGTCGGTATGAACAAACAAAGGGAGCGGTGAGACCAAGCACCGAGTTTAATTTCGGTGCTGTCCAATTGACCAGCGTTCCTTGAATGACGATTGTGTCATTTTTGGAAGTCCCAATTGTCGTGAAAAATTCTTTCACTAATGTCTCGTTCACTTTGTATGGGATGGCTATCATGTTTTCCCAATGATGTGCAAGTAAACGGTGCTTAACGCACATCAATTTTTTTGCTAAGTTTTGGGTCAAAAGCCCGTTCACATAGAAATCTATTATTGTGTATAAGATCCAACCAATCATCAAAGAATGAAGATGTACCTCTATTGCGTGAAACAGTCCATTGTCTACACGGTGTCGGAACTGGAGTTTCTTCCTCTTTCGGCTCATAATCATCATCGAGAGCCTCCGTCACCTTTTCTTTACCCTTTTCCCGCCATTGTTGGGACTTAGTCTTCGGCCCACCCGAAGCTTGACTCAATGAACGAGTTTGTCTCCTTTCAACAGTAAGGGCTGTTATGGGAGTTTTATCGGGCTGTTTACCGGTATCAATAGTTGACGGTGTCTCGAACGGGAAAGTTTCGGTTTGTCCTCCCTTCGGTATACCTTCAAAATCAAATGTAATATCGTCCAAACCTTCATCCTCACCCTCCCCCATTTGGTTCAAATTGAACCGTGAGTGATTTGGGGAAACCATGGGTGAAGGGGATAGGGTTGGTTCATCATCACTTGGGATGGGAGTAGAAATGGGTTTTGATGGTGCAATCGTGGGAGGGGCAAATGAAGTGCTCAATGAAATGAAAAATGGTTTTGGGGTTGAGGAGGATTCGGCCAAATGAGATGATAGACCCACCCTCGTAAAAACAACCATACCATCATCATCATACGAGAGTACGGTGGTGGTTGAGGGTGAGTGTTGTGTGGATGAAGAGGGTAGAGGAGATGAACTTACAGTCGCCGGAGGGAGGTCGCGGAAGGTGACAATAGTGCTTGCGGCGATGGCACTGGCGGTGGAGTATCCTCCCGTCACCGATGAAGAAGGTTCGGCTGACGAGGATGCAGTGGGTGTAGCTGTCGGCGACGTACTGTGGCCGAAGTGGCTACGGTCTGTCGCCGACGAAGTGAACGTCGGGAAGGGTGGTTTCTCACCAGCTGCTTGGGTCTTGCCATTGAGGAAAAGTTTGGCTGGCGATTTCTTTGAGGAAGGATGAAGATGAAGGGAGAAATGAGAAATGAGGGAAAAGTAAAAAGTGAGTTTTTGTTTTGTTTCTTTTAAAAATTTAAATCTTGGGAAGGGAAGAGTGAAAAAGTGATTTGAAAGACAATGATGGCAAGCTATTTTATTTAAAAAAAGAATGACCAAATAATGACCTCATTTCCATGATGTCTCCTCCTGAGGTACAAGTATTTGTACCAATACAAGTATTATACTCAAAATTTTCAAAAAGACATATGTTGAAAAATGCACACTTGAAAATTTTATTTTCAAAATTTCATCAAAAATTGGTCATTTTTAAAATAAAATCTTGATCTTCCTCATCACCTTTGGAAAATGTAAAAATTTCTTTTACCCTCTTCCCATTTATTTTTCTTTTTCTAAACATTTCTCAAAAAAAAAAAAAAAACCACATATCAAAGGCTAATCATCTAAAATGTACTTAGCCAATGATATGACTCAAAACCCTCTTTTCACAATCTCCCATGTTTACCTCAAGATGACATCATGTCCTTTCCTTAAACACTTCATTTCCAGCCAAATTCTCATTATCAGGAAAAGAATGTATATGTTGACACAAGAAAAAATAAAATGCTGCTGGCTCCTCTTTTAAAATTCGGATGACCCAAACAATGGGCACAAACTTTCCACTGTCTACTTAAAAACACCAAAATTTTCTTTTAATATTATTTTTTTCTTTTTCTCCATTCTTGCTTTCAAAATAAAATATTTACACAGTTTTGAAAATCCTTTTCAAAAATCATTGAGTTGGATCGATTATTCCCTTCGGGAGGAAATGCTTTATCCTATGTCCGTTAACTTTAAAAGTGGTGTTGTCGTGAGGGTTTAAAAGATCCACAGTTCCGAATTTTCCCACATTTACTATGGTGAATGGTCCAGACCATCTTCAATTAAGTTTTCCGGGAAAAAGCTTTAGTCGAGAATTAAAAAGAAGAACTTTTTGACCATTTTCGAAAATTCGATGATTTATCCTACGATCATGCCAAAATTTTGTTTTTTTTCCTGTAGAGTTTGGCATTCTCATAAGCATGAAATCTCCATTTTTCCACTGATTAAGTTGGAGCTTTCTTTTTGCTCCCACCGAATTTGCGTCCAAGTTAAATTCTTTTATCGCTCAAAAAGCCTTATATTCCAATTCGAGCGGGAGGTGACATGTTTTTCCAAAAACTAACTGGTACGACGACATTCCCAAAGAGGTCTTGAATACGGTACGGTATGCCCATAATGCATTATCCAACTTGAGCGACCAATCCTTACGATCCGATCTTACAACTTTTTCTAAAATATTTTTAATTTCTCGGTTCGAAAGTTCGGCAAGACCATTCGTTTGGGGATGGTATGCCGTAGCTACTCGGTGTTGAATGTTGTATTTGGTAAGAACGGTAGATAGCATTTGATTCATAAAATGCGTCCCTTCATCGCTTATCAAAGCTCGGGGTGTTCCAAAACGAACAAAAATATTTTTATGCAAAAAATCGATTACCGTTTTCGCATCGTTCTTCGGGTATGCCTTAGCTTCCACCCACTTTGAAACATAATCAACCACTACCAAAGTATACTGATTATTGAAAGACATGGGAAACGGTCCCATGAAATCAATGCCCCAAACATTGAAAAGTTCGAGTTCAAAAATGTTATTTAAAGGCATCTCGTTTCGTTGGGACAAGTTTCCCATTCTTTGATATTGTTCACATCTCTTCACAAAATTAAATGTGTCTTTAAACAATGTAGGCCAAAAAAATCCACTTTGTAAGATTTTTGCCGCCGTATGTTGTCCACCAAAGTGGCCACCATACGGTGAAGCGTGACAATCCTTCAACAAAGATAAGATTTCAAAATTCGGGACACATTTTCGCAAGACCTGATTAGCTCCTATTTTGTAAAGAGATGGATCGTCCCATAAGTAGTGCTTACAGTCATGAAGAAATTTCTTAAAACGTTGACCGTGAAGATGATGTGGCTTAAGTCCACAAGCAAGGTAGTTGGCAATATCGGCATGCCATGGAAGTTCATTTGAATGATTTTCTTGTATTGCCAAAATGTACTCATCGGGAAAAGTTTCTTTTATCACATGGTTTCCCCCGCTTGACACTTTGCCTTCGATCCTTGATCAATGATCGGCTACTTGATTGTCACATCCCTTGCGATCAACTATCTCTAGATCGAATTCTTGCAAAAGAAGAACCCATCTAATAAGCCTCGGCTTAGCGTCGGTCTTATTAAAGAGATATTTGATGGCAGAGTGGTCCGTATGAACGTTGACTTTGGTGCCAATCAAGTAGGATCGGAAATTATCGAATGCAAATACTACCGCAAGTAACTCTTTTTCGGTGGTGGTATAATTTAACTGGGCCTCCACCAAGGTTTTACTTGCGTAGTAGATGGGATGAAAAATCTTGTTTCGCTTTTGTCCCAAAACGACACCTACGGCTCAGTCACTTGCATCACACATAACCTCAAAAAGGCTTTGTCCAATCTGGGGCAATGACAATAGATGCCGAGACAAGAGCATTTTTAATAGTTTCAAAAGCTTTTTTACAATCGGAGGTAAATTCAAAAGTTTGATCGACATGCAACAAATTACACAAGGGTTTTGCAATTTTTGAAAAATCCTTAATAAATCTACGGTAAAAACCCGCATGTCCCAGAAAACTTCGAATACCTTTGACCGAAGATGGTTCGGGAAATTGCAATATTACCTCGATTTTTGCTTTATCAACCTCCAAACCATTTTTAGAAATCATGTGACCCAAAACAATTCCTTCTTGTACCATAAAATGACATTTTTCTGAATTTAAAATTAAATCATGAGTTTCACATCTTTCCAAACTTTTCTTTAAATTGTCAAGACAATTTTCAAAAGATGTACCAATGACGGAAAAGTCATCCATAAACACTTCCATAATATCCTCAATCATGTCCGAAAAGATTGACATCATGCACCGTTGAAAGGTCGCCGGTGCGTTACAAATACCAAACGACATACGCCTAAAAGCAAAAGTTTCGAAAGGACAAATGAAAGTTGTTTTCTCTTGGTATTCGGGTGCTATGTGAATTTGGTTGTAACCCGAGTCCAAAAAGCAATAATATTCTTTTCCGGCCAATCTATCTAGCATTTGGTCAATAAAGGTGCTCGTCGGTTTATTCAACCTTAGATTCCAACACAAAAATAGAACTCGGCGCAAGTATACACCTCGAACTACTGTCGTCTCGTAACAAGTAATAATGGTAAAAAGTACCA
>NC_037531.1:2014833-2034833 GCF_001531365.2 Cynara cardunculus var. scolymus
AAAGTAATATTCTTGGGAGCAACTTACAAAAGATTATACATAAATCTCCCAAAAGTATTTGTGAATTAGAGAGTTGGTTACCAAAAAAAAGTGTTTAAAACAAAGCCTAAGGCTTGTATTTATAGTCCAAGCAAGGTCCCAAAGTGGGTGCYAACTAATAAGACAAAAAGCCTCTTCAAAGCTGGGCTTTGACTAAGCCCAAGGGTGTTGACCAAGCCTTCTTCTTGAATTAGCCCATTAATCCACGGCCCAAGCAGTTTCCAGCTCTCGGACAGGTCCTATAGGACCTTGCCACTCCTGGTCCTATAGGACTGCTGCAGGACCGGTCCCAAAAATGCTCAAAAACCTGCAAAAACAGGGGATTAACATTAGATATATAATATAACTATTAATATATGAAAAAGATATAAAAAGACTCAATTAAGACACTAAAGGGCAAATAAAACAACGGAAAATGGTTAAAAAAATGATGTAATAAGGTTAATAAATTAACACTTATCAGCAGGCAAAGTGGAGCAACAAACCAAAAGCAATGCATTAAAATATTGAGAAACAATTCTTCCATCATTTTATGTATTATGATCGAACAGTTTATGATTTTACACTAACATCCCCTTATTTGATGTATGTACTGTTACATAATAACCATCCTGGGAGTTATTGAACATATTGAGACACAATATAGATGGTTCTATTTAGGTTATCAAAGATGGTGTAGAAAAGTCAATCCTATTGACATTGTCTACACATGTGCTTCTTGCAATGTTGCGTATAAGAATGCTTTGACCTTGTAAATGCTCCAAATTTTTAACGCTTGCTAACCGTCTTCATAATTCACATTCTTAACCAGTCTGCCATTTGTGATCAGGTACAAATTACATCCGTCTGTTCCAGATAACACCGATGTTGTGAACTGTGTTGTGCTTCACAAACTTGCTGAGAGGATGGTAGACTCTTCTCCTTTGAAGATATTAAACAAGTCTGATCCAGACAAGAACAACTTAGAATGTGAAATTACTTCCCTTTATGGGAAAAAGTTTGTGTTCTGCCTACAACTGTATGATTATAATATCAAATAGGACAACTATATATTTACCGTCTTTAAGGATTTTGATCCAGATTATGTTTTGGAGAAAAAAATACAAGCCTGTTAATCCAACCACGGTTAGGTTTTTCTAATGTAAAAACCATATTTTCAGTTGTTTGTTGTATCATTTCTCTATCTCGCAAGAATTTTAAATCATTTCCCTTATGTTTAAGTTATTTTGTTTGTTTCCTTATATGATTTTTAAATGATATAAGAGACTTTTTTGAGTGACGTGGAGAATTTGGATGCTACTGGTGGGACCCACCCGTGTAACAATGCTACTCCAACCATTACACGTAAAAGAAAGTTCATTGTCAACGATAATGAGGCCCACAATTGATTAGTGTTTGATTTAGTGACTATTTCAATTTTTCACAATTGATAGTTTTGTTTACTATAATTTGAATAACTTGGGTGATTATTTCTTTTAGCATTATTTTAGATTATATTATGGCCCAGGGCATGTCAATTACATTTTTGGTTCAAAGTTCTTAGTATTTCAATAGAATATACTTCTTATTAGTGATCATATGATGATTTAATATCAACTTCACATTTTCTGCTTACCTTTGATAGATTTTAGGGTCTGTTTGACTCATGTTGAGCAATGAAAATGAGAATGAAAATGAAAATGGGAATGAATAAAATACCCCACCAGTTTAACCATGAATGAAATTTGAACTAAATGGATTGCCTTCTTTATTTGTCTAATTTGAGGGAGAAGGTCCCGTTGAGATCTTAACAAGTAAAAGATTTTTTAATAAGTTTATTGAAGAAGTTCTATATATTCAACAAATTTTCACCTCCTCTTTCGTTTTGATATTTCAATTTTTCTAAACCATTTATTAGAGAAAAAGACACAAAGTAATTCAAAAATTAAGACTGGTTAGTTATCTTTTCTTATTCTTCATCTACAAATAAAATCGGCCATACTTTTAGTAATTATGAATGTGGTAGAAAAATGTCAACTAAATGTAATCATATTAATTACCAAAGATAAATTTAATATAATACATTTATAACTATTTGTATATATGTCTTAATAAAATTTTTGAACATGTTTTAATCTTATCAGAAAACTCTGCAACTCCTTGGAATTTTGGTAAACCGAATCACACTTGTGGACATTGTGGTGCCATCATGTGGTATGAAGAAAGATCTTGAAAGGACAAAAAGACATCTAATCCAAAGTTTATGAGTTGTTGCTGGAGGGACGCGTCAAACTACCATTGCTTCCCCTAACACCACAAGCACTTGATTACCTTCTTTCCTTAGAATATGGGAAAAAAGGCATCAATTTTTGAAAAAAGATGAGGACTTACAATTCAATGTTCTCATTCACTTCGCTCGGATGTCGTGTGGATTCCAAGATTCATTATGCCAAAGCTCCCTACATCTACATGGGTTAGTGGCCAAAATTATCATAGGATTGGTTCTTTGTTACCAGAAATTGGTAAGAAGCCTCAATTCGCGCAACTATATATCTACAACACTGAAAATGAGACAAATAACAGAATTGATGCAATGAGAAGGAAATTTGGAGTTGATGGCCTTGATATTCAAATTACACAGGATCTGTCAACAATGTTAGAAGAACACAACATGTTAATACATTCATTTCGCATTGAAAGAGATGGATATATGTGAACCAAATATTGTTTTTCGATTATGGATCATAAACAATCGCACAACGCATGGCCAACAATACAATCTACCCAGTGCTAATGAAGTTGCATGCTTGATTGTTGGTGACTTGAACGAAAACAATTTCGAGTATGATGTTATTGTTGAACATCGTACAACTGGACTTCAACGGATTACTGATCTCCATCCAACTTTTATGTTGATGAATACCCTTTAATACATCCTTACGATGAAGATGGGTTCAAGAGAAATATATCACCCAAAAAACATGGATAGATCTTCTTCAAATAGACAGTTTGTAACAATGCGACAATATTATTGTTTTCGTTTGCAGTAATTATCGAATGAGGGCCATACTCTTCTTAGTATAGGTAGGCTTCTTCAATAATACATTGTCGATGCTTATATGATGATTGAAGATGGAAGATTTGGGTGGACGCCATAAATCATGGTGACACAGATAGAAAAAAAATTGGAAAGTCAATAATACTAGCCTCATCACATACCGGTAGTCCAAAGTACAGAGTTCAAAATTACCAAGATGTCATGGCAATATGCAAGTGGTTGTTTGTCCAATTATGCACCGGTAGTCCAAGGTACAGGGATAGCCAGACCACTTGGTTGTTTGTCCAATTATCCACTTCTAACTGGTGGCGTTAATAACGAATAAAATCTAATTATGAGTGAGAATAGTGTGCTAAGATTGAACCTATCAAGATTCCATTGTAGCTGCACTAGTAGGATTAGATGTGGTGAAAAAACTAAGAGTATTAATTCCATTAATATTAAAACAGACAGTTACAAGTTGTCTTTAAGATAACTATCATCTAAATTTAACATGCCAAATCCATTTTGGGTAGTTGTTAGTAACCTTTTGGTATTTTGAGAATTGCTAACATATTGTTCGGTGAGCTGCTGCCATATCAAGAGGGTTCTTTAATTCTTTTATACTCTGTTACTGAATCATGGGTACAAAAAGATTAAAATTAAACTACCTTAATCAAAGCAAGATATATAATATCAATTTTATGAAATATTATAATGTTTACTTGCTAAACTGCATGATATATCATTCATGTGCTACCAATTTCATTGCATGCAATTTCGTTACAAGTGAATCATCTTTGTTATACTTTGAATTTTCATTCATTATCTATGGTCATATTATTATTTGGAAAATGATGTTAATGATAATAATAGCATTCACCTCATTAATTTAAACTTTTAAATTGCGCTTAATGTCATTTATGGTTAGTGTTATTATCTCAATCAATGTTTCAACATTTTAGTTAATGAAATGAACTTGTAACATTTACATCCTTAATTCAAACTTTTAAATGACAATTAAATAACTTATGAATTTGTATTAATGATGAATTAATAGTTGTTTATACTATATATACAAATGATTATATTATTTCTTATTACTTTGTTAATTACTCATACTACTTTCTATACCATAAGTTTTTATTTACAAATCTTTCTACATATGAAATTTGTTGGATTACAAAACTTGGTGTTAGATAATGAAGTCGGGTTGTGAAAATTAGGATATGTAGGTTGTGGGAATCTTTGAATACAAAGAGAAATGGGGAATTAATTAGTTTGGACATGGTTTTGATTGATGAAAATGTGTGTTATATATTCTTATTGTTTATACCATGTATTAGCAAAGTATGTTTTGGTTAATTTGTTTGTTTTTCTATGTATTGTTTTGTAGGGTTTTGTCATGACAGCAATAGTAAGGAAGATCTTGGTCAATAAGTTTAACCATTTGTTGAAAGAAGGAAATATATATGTTTTGAAGAATTTCAAGGTTGTTGAGAATTCTGGCGCCTTCAAGGTCATTGACTTAAATTTGAAGATTATATTTACATTATTAACCAAGGTGGAAAATTTTGATATCCATGTTCCTTCTATCCGTATGCATGGGTTCCAACTTTCAAGTGAGAAAATAGTTAATGACCGTCTGAACGATGACAACATACTCACAGGTATGTCTAAAACAGTTAATGATCGTCCAACAGTGGAGCGGTTACCTTTCCATCTTCCAGGAGAACAACCGGTTCAATTTAACAAAAATGATATCCTGGAGTCAGTAGTGGTCAAGTCTGGAGTAAGTAGAACAAAGTTCACATAATGGCTCAAAACCAACAAAAGAAATCCCGGTGCTAGAGAACTTAGTTACTCAACATTCCCAAAACACTAGGTCTGGAATGCAAAAGATAAAATATGGACAAGACGTAAAAATGGCATATCAATTGGCATAATATACTTCACTCATCTATCATCCGGAGAAAGGTTTTACATGCGCATGCTTTTCGTAAAAGGATGCACTTCATACGAACACATTGGAAGAGTGAATGGAATCATATATCCTTCTTTCAGGGAAGCCAACGATGCTATTGGATTGTTAGATGGTGATGATAAATTGGTTGATTGCTTAACAAAGGCAGCAAATTGGGCAACTGGTCACTAGTTGTGACATCTATTTGTCACAATTCTTGCAAATTACCAAGTCTCAAATGCACCAAATCTTTGGAAAAGAAATTATGCAACATTGTCTAAAGATATAGAAACACTACAATGTAAAATATATAGAGCACATGGCATGCAACTAACAGATGATCAAATTGAAGCTCACACATTGTTCGAGATCGAGGCAATCATGTTGAAAATGGGCAAAAGTTTAAAAGATACAGATGGAATGCCACTCCCAAATATCGAACTTTTATGAGAATTTCGTAATAGATTGGTCAATGAAGAACTTGACTATTGTACCCCAGGATTTGAAGGTTGCTCATGACATTGCATTTTCTACTCTCAATACTTGAAAGAGAACAGCTTACGATGCCATTCTTGTGTCAGTGTATAATGATCGAGGAGAAACAGGGAAAAAATTTCTTTGGAATACAGTCGTGTCAAGACTTATATCAAAAGGAAATATAGTATTATCGGTTGTTACTTCGGACATTGCAGCTTTGTTACTACCAAATGGAAGAACAACTCATTCAATATTCCAAATCCCATTGGATTTAATTGTAGAGTCAGCTTGCGAAATTCATCATGGCACACATATAGCCAAGTTACTTCAACAAACAACATTGATTATTTGGGATGAAGCCCCTATGGCACATAAACACTCATTTAAAGAATTGGATAAAAGTTTGCGGGACATAATGAGTTGTCGTTATGAAAATAGTAAATACAAACCATTTGGTGGACTCACAATTGTTTGTGGTGGTGACTTTCAACAAAATTTTCTAGTTATATCAAGGGGAAATCGAGCCGACATTGTGAATGTCGCACTATATTCGTCTTATTTGTGGCCTTTGTTCAGGGTATACGAGATCAATGAGAACATGCGCTTGCAATGGCACAACTTTTTCACCGACAGATATAATAAATACTAAGGTGTTTGACTCATGGATGTTACAAATAGAAAAATTGTACTGCCTATGATGATGTAACCAATGAATTGCTACAAATGCTAGCATCTTCCCAAAAACAGTTGGCAACCCGATTGAATCTGTCTTTGAAATGATATACCTTTCTATCTTTGAAAACTGTAACAGTCGTTCATATATAACTGAAAGGGCAATCCTCACGCCAAAAAATGATATGGTCCAAGAATTGTACACATTTATCATGGACATGCTTCCAGGAGAAGGAAAAACATATATAAGTTCAGACACGATATGAAAAGGAAGTGTACAAACAAATGATTAAGACCTCCTTTATTCAACTGAATTCTTAAACAGTTTGCAATTCAATGGCATACCAAATCACGAGATTCAGCTAAAGGTAGGAGCCCCAGTTATGTTATTACGCAACATCAATCAAACAGAAGGATTGTGCAATGGAACACGATTGATTGTCACATTACCTGGAAATGGTCTGTTAGAGGTGACATTAATTCAGGAACTAGTAAAGAAAAAAGTGTCACTATTCCAAGAATAATAATATGGCCCAACGAATCAAAATGACCATTCAAGTTTAACCGATGTCAAATACCATTGGTCCCATGCTTTGCTGTGATAATTAATAAAATCCAGGGACAATCTTTAAGTCGCTTTGGCCTATACCTCCGAAAACAGGTACACTCTTCGATTTTCTTATATTAGCATATTTATATATGTACTTTTATTCATATATAATTGCATAATATTCCAATTGGTAGGTTTTCACAGATGGACAACCATAATAAATGCTGATGAAGAAATGGAACACCGTACACTCATAAAAAACATTGTCTACCATGAAGTGTTCAATAACATTCATCCATCCACCGAGTAGATAAAGTAAGATTTTACTAAGTTTATATATTAATATTCTCTAAAATCTAACTTCTATTATTTCTTTCCATATTTATTATGATTCTCATTAACACCAACAATGGTTAATGCAATTCTATTCCACATCGTTTACAAAAAATCTTCATAAAAAGCTTCATGTGGGGATTATAATACGTTGAAGATAGAGATGGATGATATACGATTGAGTAAGCATAGAATAAGAGGCTCTCACTATTGAGCAAGCAGAATGTTGTTTACCCAAATCGATTATAAGAACAAGTAATTGAATGATAACACAACAATGATTGAATCTATCAGCTTTTCCATTGATCAAATGATTGAATACAGAGTTTGCTTGCCATAGTATGGCGCTTACAAAATGATTTCCTGATGATTGAAAATGAAACGCATAAACTATTCTAGAATAGAGAAACTATATATACCTTGACGGTATTTACACAATAAGTCCTACTTTATTACAAACAAAATTAAATAACTAATTTTCTCCCCCTTTTATAATATAGAAGCTTTAAACTAATCTTCATCTTCTCTGGCGGTGGCCAAAGCATGTCTCAAATTTTCTCAGTATCCTCTGGTACTCTAGCCATTTGTAAATAATATCTAGAGCATTAACCATCAGGTTTTTGTCATGAGGGTTGAGCTTATCAAGGCTCTTCTTTCCAGATCCAACTTTCTTGATAACTTCAGTTTGATAAGCTTCATTGTTTTATCAAAATAAGCTGCTAGCTTGTTGAACTTCATGGACTTCTTCTCTTCGATGTTGTTGGAGTACATATCCCAAACTCAGGCTGCTATATGATTAGGAACAAAGGCAGGGACTCTATATCTTTAAGACTCTGATTTGGCTTCAACAGGTTTATCTTCGATTGATTACTTTTGATGCCCATCTGCAAGTCAGTCATGTACCCGAGCATTATTTGATGGATCATGAAGCACTTGATAGCTTCTAAAGCTATTTTTACATCTTCTGGTCTGATAGTCTAGTTGTGGATGTCCATGTACATGGTCTCGAAGTCTTCGAAGGATAGATGCCTGAAGTCAGCTTATGAGAACTTCCATTCCTTTGCATCAGTTCTGAAAACGGTGAAAAATAGGAATTGAACTGTCACGAGTTTGTTAGTATAAATATTCTTTATGCCCACTATCTTGTGCCTTGTCTTGACCATCTCTAGAGGTTGAGCCTTAGCCTTGAGCATGTGCATGTATTCAATGACCTGAATGTTGTTGAGGTGAGTGATTCGAAGAACTTGAACCAGATGCAATTCAACAATTCTTCTGATGTAGACTTTGACCTCGGTATCTTCAAAGAACGAGACCCTGATCCTTGTTCTCTCCTACCTCTGTACATGAGTCGCTACTGGAGTACTCTGGCCCGGGGTTCTTTGACTAGTTCGTTGTTGGGGAATCGATTGATCTCTTGGTGGTGATTCTGGTAAGGCTTCATTGAGATCATTGATGCGGTTGAAGTCCCCTTCTTCGAGCATTTCAATGTCAGAGAACACGAAGAAATTGTCAATTTCTTCTTTAATTTGCTAAGGGTGAGGCCCTTCTTCATCAGATGCTAAGTCTATAACGGTGCATGGGACCTCAACAACAACAGTTGTAGTTTCAACTCTTTTGTCTTTAGCAGGCTCCGATTTTCAACCATTGGCTCTAGTTCCACCTCGGCCACTTAGGTGGCATCTTGACTTTGACCTTGAGGATGTGACAGTTTAGCACTAGAGGTCTGTCTTTGGATTTTACGGGAGATGTCAGGGCCTGTGGTAATATGTCACTTCTCCCCCTCATGATGATCGGGTTTGTCGTCCCCGTCATCATGTCTGGGCTTGGAACCATTGGTCTGAATTTTGCACGTGTCCTGAAGGATCTGGATCCTTTCAGACATGGCTTGGAATGATGACTGGATTGTGTCTGCTACTGAGTTGATCTGAGTAGATAGACTTCAGAAACTACTTCGGACCTTATCTTGAAATGCATGGAACTTCAGTCTCGTGACATACTGAGGTTGGGTTTGCGTCCTAAGCATGCTAATAAGGTCAGCTTCTACCTGTCCTCCTTCATATGCCTCGGACAACAACTTAGCATATAGTAAAGACTTCAGTTCTTCGGTGGAGCATTCAGCTGGTTGTCTCGGCTCGAGAGTAGGTTTTCGTTGTGGATTCGGATTCACGTGCTTCATGATGGATTTTCCTTTCATTGGTCACCTCCGTTCATCAACTTGATTATGAATTGACGCTTGAACAACAGCAAGAGCACCACCCGACATTTGTGTTGTAGTTTCGGGTAAATGAGTACCAGGGGCACTTAGCCTTCCTATTGACACAATAGTTGAATCAACAATGTAACCTACGTTCAGTGCTGGCAAAGATGTATCACTGATAGAATTTCCATCCTATCCTCGTGGAGTATCTATTGAAGATACCACTTGGGATGTTCTGGCGTGTTTACGAAGAACCACGATTTGAGCAACAGATGCTCGAACTTTATATGTCCTAGAATGTGTTTTAGGCTCTAGACTTGATGTGCTCATGAATGAAGTCGTAGACTAAGGCAAGGGTCTACTAATTTCAATATTGACACTCTCCAAGCGAGAGGTGAATAGTGTATGTGTTGAATCCTTGTGCGCAAGTGAAACTAACACATGTTGAGAGGTGTTAGAATGGATAGAAGGGGTGTCCAGATGCGTAGCTAAGTCCACTATGACTTGTTCAATACCGGATATCAACGGATGAGACCCGATAGTAAATGTGGGAACTCGGATTATAGTAAGTTGGGAATGGTCCTTATGGTTTTTCGACCTATTCTCACGCTCCGTCCCTTCACACACTCTCTCAGCATTTTCAACTTCAGCACCCTCATTCCTTCTTACATCTTTGATGGTTGATGTTACAATTTGATCTAGATCCATGACATCAGTATCATGGATCATTTCTTTGTCAGCCAATATGACTTGGTTTGCGTTCAACATTGTCGGGCGTATCGTTATCATCTGATGTGCCTTCGATTGATTCACTTCCTGCTAATGAAGACGTAGAGACAACGATAACTGGCTCTCCATCATCCAATGAATCATCTTCATCGTCAGAAAAATCAGATGTAGATCCAGAGTCACCCCCATCTCCTCCCCTTGATATATCTTTTTCAATATGCTCACTTCCTACACCTACCTCCCCACCTACCTCAGGGTTTGGTCTTTGGGGAGATCTAGTCGGTTCTGGCTGGACCATTAGACTATGGTTCTCTCTATATGCTACCAAACATGATGCATTCTAGTATGCGTAGGCGACTAGATCAACTGAAACTGGGAGGACCTATTCAAATTCCCGGTCCAGAAGCCTTATGAAATGCATCATGAACTCTAGTCCTCCTTCCTTTGTTAGGCTCTTAGGGATATTGTTGTTCAACTGCATCAAACTCTTGATTATAATTTGAAGGAACCTCTGAAACGACACAAACTTCTGAGCTTTATCATTCGACCTGTCAAGCACCATTTCGACTAGTTCATTCCAAATCAAGATTGCATAGTCGTAGTGCAGGTTGAACGCAATCATGTGGAACATCCTCAAGACTAATATGTTGCATCTGTCCATTCTTGTATGCTTAGATGTCATGCAGTGGTTGATGATGCTAAAAACCGTGTACCATATAGGTGCTAGGAACGCCCTCTTGAACTATCCCGTTGTAGTCAAGTTCTCTGCGTAGCCTAAGGTGCAGAGGTCAGTACAGATCTGGTGATCCTAGGCAAAGTCATCAAAGTCTTCTTTCACCTTTCGTAATGTCTTGTCAGGAAGGCCCAAGATGCATCACAGCCGCCTTAGAGTAAGTGTTGTCCCGAAGTGATCGATTTTGGCGGTGAAGTGGTGGTTGTCAGCAACAGGGTGATAATTGATGGTCTTCCATAATTGTTGGAGGTATATCATGGGGGTATGGGTTGTCATTGTGAGGGCAGTGTTTAAGGGGTGGCCTTTTAGGATTTCTAGGATGATTCGGTGATCATAGCTCATTGAGAAGTCTAGGGCGTGGTTGTTGGGTTGGATTTTAAGGTATTGTGCTTTAAGGATTAGTTCATTGTTGGAGTTGGTGGCATTTAGAGACAGTACCGGGGAATGGATGGATGGTATGGGGTTCTCCTTGCCAGACATGTTGACATTGTCGTGAGTCATCTACAACGTATACATGTTAGTATAAAACCCGGACTCGAACATATTTACAAAACAAATATGAAACCTTCAAGAAACAAATATTTGGGAAAAAATTCCTAAGTGTTGAAGTTGTTGCATGACACATGGAAGTAATTGCATGACTCTTTAAGGTTGTCGCATCATAAGGATGTGATGACACTGTTTATAGCATCAAAGGGAGGTGATGAGTTGAGTTTGTCGCATCACAAGGATGCGATAAATAAATTTGTCGCATCTAAAGGATGCGATGAACTCGACAGATAGTCCAATGCGATAAGTTTGAAGATTAAAGGTATGTGACAATTTTGAATACTGATTTTCAAAATCAATATGAAACCTCAAAATTTGAACCCTAACCCTCGTATATGTTTGAAAACAATTTTAACGCTTAAATCGAGCCCTATGAACTAAACCCTAATGGCCAAAACACTAAAACCGTAAGTGGCAGATGAACAACCCTAAGGATGCGATACGACAGATACACTACTAATCAAACTAAGACCTAATCACATGTTATAATGAATTTGAAAATCATAATGTAAGCATTTAAGGTAATAGATTTATGCGCAAAGTTTCCTCCCGTGACATGAGTTACTACTCCTTGATCCTTTTTGGCTCTCTCTTTAGCCTTATGTCTCTCATCCCTAGGAGGTCTTTATGAAGTCAAACCTGGATTAGGCATTAGAGTCTGAAATCAAAACGTTAGTGGAATCCAAAGGAAGTTATTGCACTCATAAATTTTTTGCACACAAAAGTTTTGAGTAAGGTACTATTGAAAGCCCGAGCCAAAGGTATTTATACCTTAGATTTGAAAAATGACACATGGCTCACCCCAATTGGTCAGAATAAGGTTGACCAAAAAGTCAACTTTTCGCATGAACAAGACAATACAAGTCCTATGTTGGAAATTTGGCGCATCACAAAGACACGACAAACCCCAAGGGAAAAGTTATCGTCTCACACAGACACGATAAGGATGGGTTATCGCATGACAATGATGCAATAAGTGAAGTTGTCACATCCTATTGATGCGATAACCTTGGTTTATAGCATCAAAACTAATGCGATGACCAAGGTTTGTTGCATCAAGATGATGCGATAAGTCACTTTGTCGCACCAAGGTAATGCGAGAACCAATTTTGTTGCATCAAGCTAATGCAATAACACTAAGTTATCGCATCAACCTAATGCGATAAAAATAAGACAGACATTTTTCAAAACAATTCAAGAAAAAGATTTTCCAGCCTAAAAGATGTCCAATTTTTAACTGGTTGTAAGCACATGATTTTAAAAATTTAGGTATGCTTCCCCTCAAAAATTACACACGATAATTTTTTAAAGGAAAGCAACCCCCCCCCCCTAAAAAAATGCTTTAAAAAAAGTTAAAAGTATTAAAAACAACTCCCTCTCAAAAATATACCAGATTTAAAAATAAAGTAAAGACACACTCCCCCTCAAAAAGTGCATACCTTATATGTTTCCAAACACCTGAAAACAGCAGCACACATTAGTAACTAAAAGCCTAGACTATGTAGAACAAAATGTACATAAATAGACTTTGACAATACTGATTTTTCTTAGAAAAACTTCAAGCTTTTAGATTTAACATACCAACCTTGGAGACAAGAAAATTGAATCTCTTGTCATCCAAAGCTTTGGTAAATAAATCTGCAACCTGAAACTCAGTATTGATAAAGTACAATTCAATTGTACCTTGTTCTATATGGTATTTTATAAAATGATACTTGATATCTATGTGCTTTGTCTTCGTGTGCCAGACTGGATTGCAGGATATTGCTATCGCACTCTCGAAGTCGCAGTAGATGGGGATCTTGGTGAAGCTGAAGTCATAGTTTTTAAGATGTGTGCGCATCCAGATTATTTGTAAGCAGCAGCTTGCAGCAGTAACATATTTAGCTTCAGCCATCGAGGTAGATACGTAATTTTGCTTCTTAGAAGCCCAACTCACTAGTTTATGTCCCAAGAATTGGACATTACCAGAAGTGCTCTTGCGATCCAAATTGCATCAAGCATGATCGATGTCGGAATAGGCAGTCAGCTCATAACATGTTTCCTTAGGGTACCACATGCCAAGATCAGTAGTACCTTTAAGATAACGTAAGATACATTTTACAGCAAGTAAATGGCATTCTTTAGGCTTAGATTGAAATCGAGCATAGAAACATGTTGAAAACATAATATCTGGTCTACTAGCCTTTAAATACATTATGGAGCCTATCATATTCTATAGATTTTTTGATCAACATCTTTTCCAGGATCAGAGTCGAGCATAGAACCTGGTGTCATCGGATTTTTCATTGAAACACAATTTTCCATATTAAATTTCTTTAGCATTTCTTGAATATATTTGGATTTTTATAAAAATGCCATTAGAAAATTGTTTTATTTGAAGTCCAAGGAAGAAATTCAATTCTCCCATCATGCTCATTTCAAAGTGTGACACCATGAGGTCTGAAAAGTTCTTATAGTATTTTGGGTTTGTAGAGCCAAAAAATTTTGTCGTCGACATAAATCTGTATCAAGATTAAGTTCTTACCTTCCTTTTTTGATGAACAAAGTGGTGTCGATGTTACCTTTGGAGAAACCAGATTTGACGAGGAAATATATACAATGTCATACCATAACGTGGAGCTTGTTTTAGAGCGTAAAGAGCTTTATCCAGGATGTAAATGTGGTCCAGTTTTGAGGCATTCGCGAATCCTTCGGGTTGCAATACATACACTTCATCCTTCAAAACTCTGTTGAGGAAGTCAGTTTTCATGTCCATTTGATAAACCATGAAGTTCTTATGGGCTGCTTATGCCAAAAACATCTGGATAGCTTCAATTCTTGATACAAGTGCAAAAGTCTCGTCGTAGTCCACTCCTTGCTGATTGTATCTCTTCGCCACCAGTCTTGCCTTGTTTTGAATGACGACACCGTATTCATCCTTCTTGTTTTTGAATACCCATTTGGTACTGATGATCGACTTGCCCTTCGGACGTGGTACGAATCACCATACCTTTAAGCGTTCAAATTGATGTAGCTCATCTTGCATTGTCGAGATCCAGTATGGGTCTTCAAGAGCTTCAGAGACTTTGGAAGGTTCTACCTTGCTCAAGAAAGTTGGGAATAAGCATTTATTCCCAGATGCAGATCTCGTTCTCACATAGGATGTTGGGTCTCCTATGATTTGATGCAGAGGATGATCCCTAGTCCATTTGACCATGTGAGGAAGAGGTTGGAACGTCGTCTGATCAGCATTCGAGTCTACATATGAACTTAGAGGTTGATCTTGTACCATTTCGAGAGTAGGAGCAGTCTTTGAATTTGAAGTATTCTGGTTTACTTGAGGAGGATCAGTGACCTGATTCCTCCACATTGACAACTTGAACACTATTTTAAATAGAAAGAATATCGTCAGTCGTAGTTGTTCCAAAATATTCATTATAAAAATTTTCAAACAGAAAATCCAAATCAGAAGAATGAAAGTTTAAGTTAGAAATCTCATTGGAGTTTGGCTTTGGATTTGGACTCTATATATTTGCCGCTCGGACTCTAGAAAGCAAGGGTTCTAAACTGACGTCTTCAGAAGCCAAGTCTTCTACTTCATAGAATGAAATGTTGACACTTTCATTGATCGTCTTCGTCCTCTTATTGTAGACACGATATACTGCAGACTTCTTGGAGTATCTAACGAATACTGTTTCCTCCAACTTGGAGTTGAACTTCCCACGATCATCTTTGTCGTTTAAGATAAATCACCTGCAACCAAAAACTTGAAAGAACTTAATGTTAGGTACATAGTTATCTATGATCGTGTAGGGAGTCTTACCAAACCATTTGCTGAAGATAGAGCGATTCTGCGTGAAACAGGTAGTGTCAACCGCTTCCGCCCAGAGGTAGAGTGGTAGTTTTGAGTAGACGAGCATGGTGTGTGCCGCTTCTACCAGGGTATGATTTCTCCTCTCTATCACTCAATTTTACTATTGGAGTTCAGGGACCCTGACAAGGTATGAGAGATGCCAACAGACTCTAGATAGCCATCCAGTTTACTGTTCTTGATTTCAATACAGTTGTTAGTTCAAATCGATTACACGTTCAACAACAGGTTCACTTGTACACTCTTGATGAACAAAATGATTAGCTCAGGGGCTTCATCTGTGGTTCTCAATAACTTGACCCAAGTGTATCGTGAGTAGTCGTCCACCATCACTAGTACGTACTTCATGCCATTGATGCTTTAAATCCTCATAGGACCGTAGAGATCCATATGAAGTAGCTGCAACGGTCTTGACGTTTTGTACTTAGAAACGAACTTGTGTGAAGCTCTCTTCATCTTCTCCATCTTGCAGGTAGCACACAGGTGCTCTTTCTGGAATTTAAGCTCCGGAAAGCCTTTTACCAACCCTCTTGTCACTAGATCGTCTTTTCCCAGCTAAGCTTTCTACTCCTTCTGCTATTCGGACACTGCAGCGATTGGCCTTGTTGGCCCATATCTCGCAGTAGAATATGGTAAAGGATTTAAAATGAGAGATTTGTAGAAGAAGATGAATAGAAATTGGTTGTCGCTTTCTTTATTGAATACAAACTCTCTACAAAACCTTAATCGACTCTCATGTGATGATTTGTGTATCTGTGTATTACAAAGTGTTTTCTGTCACTTGTATTATATGCTATATCACCTCTTATATAGGCGATATTTACAAAGTAAATAAATCCTATAAATACAAAATTAATCATTATCTAAAATACAATCAACACCGTCCTTCAAGATTCAGACTTCATGCATTAGTCTGCTCTAACAGTAGTTATACAGAGAATGTACCAACCAGAGGCATAGCTCATACAGAGGAACACTTCATACTGAGAAGCTCTATATCTGTAGAAGACCCAGAGACTCTGCATGTACTATGTAGAGGTTCTGTGTTTGCGCTATATATCTGGGAACTTGGCGTTTAGGCGTAGGTGTATGACTTTGCTCTTCTTTTCCTCTGCATCCGAGTACCTATGTCCTAATCCCAAGAGCGCGAGCTCTGTGTCTGAGGACGCTTGATTTGTATCCGGGTACACAAGCTCCATGTCTGAGTACTCGAGCTCTGTATTCGAGTTCTGGTCTCCCAGAGAACCTCTTAGTCGTCTAGAGAGCCTATGTACGCTCTTCCAGACTTGATCATTTTAGCACGGCATAATTCTAAATCTTCCATCCTTAGCCTCGATTGCGTAATAAAACTTTTAGAGTAATTAGGATCAATTTTTGGTCCTAACAATCTCCCCCAAAGTTAATAAAGCAAGCATCTTCATGAAGCCTTCAGGTCTTCTCCCCCCTACTTTTTCAAAGAAAGCTTTAGTAAGCTTGGTGTGGATGCAATCTTCAAGCCCCCCCCCCCTACATGTAGCTTTCTATTCTTCATTTTCAACTTTTAGACCAAATCAGATTCAATGTGAATGCATCACCACCGATTGCACATAATATAGCTTTAATCTGCAGAAAACCCAGCACATACTTTGAAGAACAAAATTGCCACTCAACCGCAAAAGTAGCAAATTCATCCAACTAAGGGATAGATAAATGTGTGAATTTCTTGACAAAACAGTGCAACCAGTCTTATGACAGAGAATCTTTCATTAAACTGGGAGTTGAGTAGGAATTCAACTTTAGAGCTTGATCCAATGGGTAATAACTTGAATAACCAAAACAAACACTATTGGAATTGAGAATTGGAGAAAAGGATCTTCATCATGTTTTATGGCTTCAAGAAACAACAAGTCAGATCTTAAAAAGATTGACAATATTGATGTTGATGTTTCTAAGGGTAAAACATGAAGGAATATCACCATATTCATTTAGTACTGGTGATTGTAGACAAATAAATCTTTAAACCCTCACAGATCCAAATCTACAATGAGAGACGATGAACAAATACACAAGATGTGGGTGATGAGTATAGGTTTGGCAAACAAATCACCCATTGCCTTAGGCTGTGAGCACCATGAACTTCTGCTTAACACTTACGCGTAGATCTGACAATATCAATGTTCAAAAATTCGACTGAATCCAAGAAACTCATCAAATAAACCAAATTTTGATGAACAAAGTAGGTTCATATTCACCCAAGAACAAATCCCTTCAAAGGAATTTAAAACTTTAAGCATATAATGAATCGATGAATTTTGGGTCCAAACAGCAGTTCAACAGGAAGCAGTTCATGAATAAGTATTGTTAAAAAAATCTTGAATCTACTACAGAAATATAGATCGAATCGGTAGAAGTTAATCGATTTGGCTCTGATACCATTTGTTGGTCCAGATCTGACAGTAGAACAAGGTAAAGGGATTTAAAATGAGAGATTTGTAGAAGAAGATGAATAGAAATTGGCCACCACTTTCTTTATTGAATACACACTCTCTCAAAAACCATAATCGACTCTCTTGTGATGATTTGTGTATCTGTGTATTACAAAGTGTTTTTCATCTCTTGTATTATATGCCTATATCACCTCTATAGGTGATATTTACAAGGTAACTAAATCCTATAAATACAAAATTAATCATTATCTAAAATAGAATCAACACCATCCTTCAAGATTCAGTCTTCATGCACTAGGATGCTTAGAGAGTAGTTGTACAGAGAATGAACCAACCAGATGAATAACTCATACAAAGGAACACTTCATACAGAGGAGCTCTGTATTTGTAGAAGACCCAGAGGCTCTGCATGTACTATTTTGAGGCTTTGTGTTTGCGCTATGTATCCGGGAACTTGGCATTTAGGCATAGGCGCATGACTTTGGTCTCTTGTTCTCCGTATGCGAGTACCTGTGTTCTAATCCTGAGAGCACGAGCTTTGTGTCCAATAGCGCTTGATCTGTATCCGAATACACGAGCTCTATGTTCGAGTACGCGAGCTCTGTATCCGAGCTCTGATCGCCTAGAGAACCTCTTAGTCGTCTAGAGAGCCTCTGTATGCTCTTCCAGACTTTGTCATTTTAGCACAACAAAATTTCGAATCTTCCATCCTTAACCTCGATTGCTTAATAAAACTTTTAGAGTAATTATGATCAATTTTTGGTCCTAACAGGCCTTAAAATGAACCTCAAGGTTATTGTCGCAGAATTGGTCAATGCTAAAAAGGTTGTGTCCTAGACCTTCTACGTAAGACACCTTCTTGATAGTAAGATTTCCTTGTACGATATCTCCATAGCCCATGATCGGTGAAAAGTGATCATTTCCGAACCGTACCGTCCCATCATATTTCTCCACAAAATTCGATAATATCTCTTTTCTTCCGATCATGTGCTTTGAACAGCCTGAGTCGAGATACCACACATGACTGTTTTATAAAACAAATTAAGTGGATTTAGGTACCCATTTAAAGATGGGTCCTTTCTTGTTAAACTTAGGGTGGGGAGATTTAGGTTTCCAAATTTTAGGTTTAGGCTTATTAGATTTAGAAACATGATATGTGCCAAACCAATCACAAACATAATTATTATCGATAAAACCATTCTATCCACAAGTAGAACAACGAATTTTATTACGAGACAAATCGATTAAATTCTTTATAGATTAAACTTTTGCGGAAAATTAATATTTTGAACAAAAGCATCACAATCATCTTGAACATCATAAACAAAATTGTTCTTTCTAGCAATAGGAACGGAACTAAATGACTTTTATCTCTCTTTTTCTTCTTGAGATTTCTTCACCCTCCATACTTGTTTCACATACTTTCCGTTATGTCCAGAATCTAAGACATCAGAAAATCCATAATTTGAAGATTAAGACTTATAAGCATGTTTGGGAGGAAGTTTTCTAGTTCTTTTTTGTTTCCTTTTAGATTTACCTTTGGAGTAGTAGGTATTCTCATAAACTTGTTTAGATCTTTTTCCTTTATAAAACGGAACTGGAACTTTCTTATCTTTTCCTTTTAATTTCATGACATCAATAGAAATCTTTCTTTAGGAGTGAAGTCAAACTTATCAAATTCTTCGTTTGAACACTCATCGAAATTCATGTAGGCAGAGAAATTCATTTCATCAAATGTTTTCACTCTCTCATCTTTAGATTTTGAGCCAGAGGTTGATGACATATCAGGATTAGACTGTTGAAATACGTTTTCCACAAAAGCTTTACAAAATTTATCTGAATCAGAAGAAGAAGGAACATTTTGAGGATCTTGAACTTGTTTACCTTTTGAAGCATTTGAAACAGACTGTTCAAGATCTTTGATTTTTAAAAGCATTTGATCATGCTCTTTTTCAAGACCTTTTGTTATTTCAGAAATTTTTTCTTTCAGAAAAGGTGGAACATACACTTCTAGTTCAAGGTCATTTTCAGTATGTTCCATTTGACTTTGGGAAAGTTCTTCCTTAGTGTAGCGTCTGAAACAGTCATCCGACAGAGGTTATCTGACATAGGGATATCAATCATTCGGCTTAGCATACACAAAAGGAAGTTGCATTTTATCCAACCTTTTTCCTATTTAAATATTCTCTTGCCTCTTCAGGAGATGATTAGTGAATTTCATTTGATACTTAGGATCCGGTTTCATATAAAGATAACTATAAACTTTTGAAATTTCCTTTTCCAAGTAGCTTGGGTTTTCAAACCCCAAGCCAGCTTTGGGTTGATAAAACAAAAATTCTTTGGGTTTGTTCATCAAAATCGTTTGATCTGTTTGACCCTTTTTAGCAAATCTTTCTTCAAGATTTTGAAGTTTTGAAATTAAATTAGAGTTTTCATAACATATCTTTTCATACATCAAAGCAT
>NC_037531.1:2040654-2042200 GCF_001531365.2 Cynara cardunculus var. scolymus
TCACCTGAGGTAATAAATACGTGATTATTTGTTAAATGATTTCGTGTTAGCATGATAAATTAATATATTTGATTATGCTAGTATGTGAAATGATATGCATAAATATGTATGCATCAATTATATGGGCACATGTGTATTATGAAATGTATATATATATATATATATATATATATAAGATGGTATATATATGTGAATATGCATATAATATGCATAAGAATGCATGATTGGTGTGCATGATTATTCATGCATGAATTAAGTATATGCACATGTATGTATATGCATGCATGTGAGGGATGAGAAGAAGGCTATAGTAGCCGCCATGCCTCTTTTGGAAAAGTATAAAAAGAGGTTGAAGCCTCATTTCTCTTCTTCTTGCCATTTTTGGAAGTAAATTGAGCGATTTAAGAGAGAGAGAGAGAGAGAGAGAGATTGACCAGATTGCTTATTTTGAATTACAAGAAGTTGGTTTAAAAAAGGTGAGTGGTTTAAATGCTTTGAAACCCTGTATAATTGCATAATTGATTGTATAAACTTTTCATTTGATTTGAAGTTTAAACTATATGAGTGTTGTCCGGATTAGACTTAAACCAGTCAAGGGTTAAGCGGTTTAGTCTTAAACCGGATGAGGGTTGAGCGGTTTATTACTTCATCGGTCAAAGCTTGAGCGGTTTAGGACAAAATCACCTAAGGCATGAGCGATATAACCCTAAATCGGATGATGGTTGAACAGATCAATCTAAATCGGTCATGCTTTAAACGGTTTATATGTTAAGCAACTTATGAATATGATTGAGTTATGGTATCCGGATTATTTAAACCGGAGAAATATGAGCAAGTGTTGTCCGGATTTGTTATCCGGACAAGATTATAAAGTTTAAGCCTAAGTGTGAAATCGGACAAGCTATGCAAGTGTTGTCCGGATTTGTTATTCGGACAAGGTTGACCGGATTACATATTGACTTGTCAAGATATGATTYTTTTGGAACAATAAATGGGAAGGTTTAACAAAATGAATTTAAACTGATAATAATTCCGTTGACTTCGGTCTATTCTATATGGAATTGTTTTATGAAATATTTTGATGAGGAAATAAGGGTGGCATATCAAGGAGAGGTGTACCATGGGATAAGGGTGGCATATCAAGGAGAGGTACATTTGGATATAAAAGTGGCATTTGTGTGTGTGTTACGTAATATAACTATTACTATTATATCCTTTAAGATTATCATGGTCTGGAATCTTTATTTCTTTGTGACTTAAAGATTTAAGATCAGGGTTCTTATAGGAAATCATAGTCTGAAGGTTATAGAGAAGGAGATAACAGGTTTGGCCTGAAACTTTGAATAAACCTTGTCTGAATGAAAAAGGTTTAAAAGTGGCATTATATTAATTTAGTAAACCTGTTTGGATTTGATGTATTATTTGCAAATAGAGATTATTGGCCTGAAAAGTAAAAGGTATTGTTATTATGTTTTTACTTGTTTATATATTTGTGATATATATGAAAAGTTGTTTTTACTTCAAAGTTTTGGTGATTTTCACCCTG
>NC_037531.1:2042300-2043686 GCF_001531365.2 Cynara cardunculus var. scolymus
TCCCCCCACCCCACCAAACTACCCTATATATACCCTTCTTCCCCATTCTTACCTTCTTTACGCTTTCAAAAACTTCAAAACTCAGACGAACTTCAAACCTGCAACTTCATCAAAAATGGCTTCCTCCGCTTCTGACGCTTCCAACAACAATGACAGCCGCATCCAAACCACCGGCACCGACAGCCGCGCAATCATCTTCTTGCCCATGAAACCCAACAACCATATGATAGAACTGCGCAACACTCTTTTTGATGACAGGTTTGCTAATATAATTGAGTTGTTCAAGAACTGTATCCTCCTTCCTGCCCTAACTATGGTGAACCCAAACGTACCATTAAATTACGTTCAACAATACTGGCAGACCTGCGAGTTTGATCCTCGAAGTCATGGAATAATGGAAGACATAGACGCTCCAAACGACATGATTTGCTCCGTGAAAATTTCACGAGCATAAATTTCTAAGGTGTTATGCATTCCCACCAGACGGGAACTCGAGATCGAAAAATATGACGAACCACCTTCCTCCGAGGACATTCTAAGGTTTGTCAGGATGCTAGGGTACAACCGGGAAATACGAAACATCTCAGATTTCAAAAGCCAATTCCTGCCACCAATGTGGAATTTGTTCTTTTCCATCCTCAACTGCTCTCTCACATGCAAGCTGGGCTTTTCTTCAACCTCAACCTCAACTACGCCCTCATCATCTACACTGAGATCCATGCGACCGTGCTCAAAAAGTGCAAACTTCAAGCCGCTGGGAAACCACTTTCTGCTGTCCTCTTCCCCCGCTTCCTTGCTCTCATCATTGGGGATGCAATGAGGCAACACGGTCTACCTACCATAGAGCCATACACCCCGGTTTACAAGATGCAAGGACATCGCCCAACGCTATCGAAGGAAGGATACACAACCAACCATCCGCTGTCCCGGGCTATGCTCACTGTTATTCCATCGACAAGTGAGATACGCCAAGCCTATGAACGCTCCATGCTGTCCCAAGCACCAAGAGCAGCTACACGGGAGCACTTAGAGCCGTCCCCCCTCCAAACGAGGGAGCACCTACATCATCTTCATCGGATGATCAAGATGATGATGATGACGATGATGCTAGTGCTTCCTCCGGCCCTCACCAACATATTTCCCAACCCACTACCCAAAGGGCAACTACATCCACTATCCCTGGCGATCAGAGCCAAAGGGATATTGAAACAGGACGACCCAGTCCAATCCCAACCCAAGCTAGCCATCCAAACGCCATCCTTCGGGCCTCTGGAGATGAACCAGCCGAGGAACCCCATCATCCATCACCCCTCTCTCAACAGAGAGGTGATGAAGAAATAAGAACCTCTTCGCCTCAGGGATCGCCACAACCCCTCACACACACAG
>NC_037531.1:2046882-2059651 GCF_001531365.2 Cynara cardunculus var. scolymus
TGTTTTACGTTTTATTATTTATAAAGTAAAACCTTTGAAGCTCAAACTGTTCTTGAATATTCATATTTTACTTTCGAGTCTTCTTAAATTTCTTCGTAAAATCACTATAATTTGGTTATTCATAACTAGATTATAAGTGTTATTGAGAGATCTGGGATCAACATGTTACTTCTAAATTTGAATTCCCATTAGATCAGAGTGATCTCCTCTTCATGCACACACCCCCTCGATACTTGGTCTATCGATGGGGAAACAAAAGTACTTCTCTTCACCGGACTTTGAATCCGATGAGGATGAAGCACCTATCGAAACATCCCGAGATAGCTCTTCTTTAGAGGGTTATCAAGGACGGGGTAGAAGTCCTCCCTTGCCCAACATTCCCACAGACATCAACGATGGAGGCGCCTAAGAAACAGAGACTTAATATACGACATCCGTTGCCATAGGGGTTACCCCCACAGCTGAGTTGGTCACAAAGCCCGAGTTCCAAACCTTTGCTGACTTAATTCAGCGGTCCTTGGAAGACCTAAAACTCACCAGTGAGAGGTTTGTTGAATCCAGCCCCACCCAAGATATCACCCAACTTCAGCAATCCATCGCCTCCCTTGAAGCTCAATCGAGGGAGAACACCACCTGCCTTCAATCCCAACAACATTTGGTGACCCAACACCGTAACTACCATAACAACCTTATGGTCACCAGACTTGATTTTTTTGATGCATCCCCCACCTCCCTATCCACCCAAATAATAGCCACCGATGCATCAATAGCCACCCTCTCCTCCGAACTATCCTCCATCGCCTCTCTCTCCACCACCATCCAAAATATCATCCCATCACCTACTGCCCCCTCTTCCTCTGCAGCACCCCCATCTAATGAAGCCTTTACCTCTTTTGCTGCAAAGATAAAAGATCTCATTTCCTCCATCTCTATACAATCCGCATCCACCACCACTCCCCCATCTCAAGACATGGTTACCCGAGCCGATCTCTGCTCCCTCACCAAGGCAGTAATCTTGAAGTTCAATGAGATTAATGCCAAGTTCGTCACCAAAGCCGCCGAACCAGCCGCCACTCTTCAGAAAAGGCTCGCTCATAAACAAGAGCAAACCAACACTCTTCTTCGGCGCATGGAAGACAATAGACAGAGAATGGCTTTGCAGATGTATGCCACCTCTCTTCAAAAGAAAAAGAAGCAATCTACTTATTGCTCTGCGGGGAGACACACCAAACGCCCAAGACATGAAGATCAAGACCCTGATGGACATGGTCTAGGTCCTCATGAGAGGGAGACACCATCCATTACAACAATGGACACCACATCAGCACCACCTCCACTAGCACAAGCTCCAACTTCACAACCATCTGCTGGACCAGAAGCAAGGGAACCAGAGGCCCAGCCCTCTGATGATGTAAATAATATAAATACTTTAAATTTTCCATCAATTATTTTTGCAGCATCAACATCTCAGCCAGCTGCAGGCATTGTAACTCCTGTAACCAAAGTTGTACCCTTAGCCGAAGTACCACTTCCCTCATCTGAACCTTCATCAACCAACCCATCACCACCAACCGATGAATCCTCACCAATACTAGTGAGCTCTTCATCACCTCCCCAAACACAACCTTAAACCACACCAACACCCACACAACTAGAAGCTCCAATTCCTTTCACTCCATCACCAATACCACTCCCATCACCAACACAACCAGAACCTGTCACTACCTAACCAAAAATTAACCAACAAGAACCATCCCTTACCCAACTAGAACCATCCTTTACCCAACCAGAACCACCTCTTACACAACAAGAACCATCCCTTTCCCAACCATAACCACCCTCTACCCAACCTAAAAATCCAACAGTGCCTGTAGATGTTCCCTCCTCCTCAAGGCAGCCTCCATCCATCGATAGAATGCAAGAAGCCATTGCTAATGCTAAGAAGACGTCTGGAGATGCCACCTAAAGAACCCATCATGATGGAGAACATCTATAAATACCTCTACCACGATCGCGATGAGCAAATGATGGAATAAATACGGTTCATGATATCAAGCTACGGACCTTTGCAAACAAAGCCATCAAGTACATCGAGTACACCATGGAACATGCTCATGGGATGATCTTCGTCTTTAATGACAATTATCTAATAAATCTTAATCCATGGCACTTGATTCACTTGTATGGCCATACGACTCAGCATCAGGACCATGGGATAAGGTATGGGATGGCACAAAGAGTGATTGTAGAGACGATGGGAACTTTGGTGAAGTTCAGAGCGGAGAATGATTTCTAGATTACGTTAGAGCTTGACATTAAAAGACTCTCCTGTACGGCTCCAAAAAAAGACTTTCCTAGACTACAGGAGAAGCGCTCTGCATTTATCTTGACTCAACCGGAACAGGGCTTAGTCTTCAAGAATGAGTTCGGTACCAAGAAGTTCTTTAGATTGACTGAAGCCTCTAAGTAATTAGCCGATACGCTTGAATGGTTTCAGAAAGTCATTCAAGAGAGACTGGGTAGAGACTATGTGACAAGAACAGAGGGACAAGAGGTAATTCATTGGATCTCCACAGTCATAAGGTACAGAAGACTGATGATGCATTTTTTGGAAAATCTTCAATGGAGACCATGAATAAGATGTAATTTTTCTTTCCTTTACTTTTACTTCCATACTGTATGAAACAATCTATTTCAGTAAATGAAAACTTTTGACAAAAAGGATGTTTCTACTAGCTTAGCCTTGTGTACATAGATAGCTATTTGTTTGTCATTGCTATTTTTTATTTTTCATTACTTAGGGGGAGATTGTTAGACCCCATAATTTCCATTTGTATAATCAAAAATGTACAAGTATGGAAGTCTGAAGACCCAATGGAAGACAAATTTGAGAAGATTCTAAGTGTTGAAGACAAACCAGATACGCTATGAAAGGTCTAGAGGAGCTATTAAGACCTGAAGCACTTAACCTGATAATCATGTACTTATGAAGAAGTTCATCAGGTCGATGAACTAGCAACTCCATTACCCCTCTGGTTTACAGCAACTAGAAGAATTGTCAAGTGTCACAGATCAATCAAGATATGCTCTAGTCAAGCAGATATGTGAAAAATCCTGATTGAACATACTACCTAGAGACAGTTGGAGGTGACTCATCGCCAACTTGAATTCTGTTACGCCAGGTAGTTACAGATAACTCCCACATTTCTAGATATATATCTTCTCCTTGTTCATCTCATAGGTATCTTATACTACATTGTTATCTCTTAGATTAGATTGCTAGTATAAATAGCATTCATATGTCTTGTATCAAAAGTAATCCTTCTCATTATCATTATTATAGTGAAATTACTTGAAAGATTCATACTTTCTTGAATATCATTAAAGTTGTTCTTCACTTTCTTCATTGACAATAGATTTAGGTGCTCAAACATAAATCTTCGTGTTATATTGAGAGATTTGGGATCAACAATCGGTATCAGAGCAAATTGATTGATTTTCAATCAAAACCATCAATCTGAATATGAGTATTCAAATCACTCAATTTTTTTCCTCTTTTCATTTTCTCTTCGAAATCCCTTAAATGGCCAATTGGAATTATGCATATAGTGTTGGTTATCTCACCCAGCCTCCAACTCTTCAACGAGAAGAGTATCTGCAATGGAGGATAAGGATGGTAAATTTCCTTGAGGGGATGGACAGGAATCTCCTTAGATCTATCATGGAAGGTTCCTATATACCCTAGACCCTTGTCCCAAGAGTTACTGGTACAAGCATAACCGAAGAAGTAGTAACCTACTACATGGTAAAATATGAAAGTAATTAGGATGAAGATGACATATGGTAGAAGCAGATAGGAAGGCAAAAAGATTGCTTATTATGGCCATTCCTAATGAGATTTTTCAATCTCTAGATGCTTGTATAACAACCAAGGAAATATGGGATGAGTTGGCAAGCCAACTGGAGGGAGGAACCAAAACCAAGAAAAACCAAAGAGCGTAATGCCTAAATGAATATACAAATTATAAAGCATTGCCTGACGAACCAATTCAGAAGATATATGACCGCTTCAACACTTTAATAAATCAATGCCGTAGAAACGACATTGAAAGAACTAAAAAGGAAAACAATGTTTTATTACTCAAGAGTCTCGGTGATGAATGACACAACTGTCTATGTCTTAACAAGCAAATCAAGACTTAGACAGCTAGTCACTTCATGATGTCTATGGAATACTTGCTGCTCAAGAGAAAGATATTATGAAAAGAAAGGTGTCTATAGGAGGATCTCTAACCTTCTTATCTGAAGAAAGTAAGGTTTCAAGAGGCCCCTGCAAAGAACACCACAAAAAGAAATGCAAGAAGGCCTTAGTCATAGAATCTGAATATGAAGAAGAAGCCTCAGATTCTGAAGATGATCTCAAATCTTTTGCCAAATCTCTTGCCCTAATTACTAAACAGTTCCAGAAAAAGTTTGTCAAGAGACCCTTTGGAAAGGATAACAGAAAGACTCCAGAAGAGAGAGATTTCAGCCCACCTATGGACAGAAGACAATCAAGTTTCAATATATATTTTTAAATACAAAAGGTTTATGTGTTTGCATTCATCCCCTCCTTCTACAAACTGTTCCATAAACTCTTGTAGACCCGGTTGGGACCAACAAGTGGTATCAGAGCAGTGTTTTCTTCTCGTCTTGTTTAGTTGTTTATCTGCATTTTATTATCTCTTCTTTCTCTAGATAATTTACTGCTTTACAAATGGCTTTACAAAACACAAACACAAACTTTCATGATAATGGCACTCTTACCAAAACTCCCCGATTTATAAGAGACAACTTCAGTCTCTGGAAAAATCGGATGTCTCTTTCCTTGGAGGGTGTGGATCCTGAGATCCCACACTATATAGAGAATGGACCTAATGCTCTATACACTATATCTCTGGTTGTTCCTAAAACAGCTATGACTGTCGTGATTCCTGAACAGCAGATTCCTAATCTCACTCATCAATGGAGTGATGAAGACAAGAAGAAGGTGGTTATAGATACTCGAGCGAGATCTATAATAGTTATGTCTCTTTCTGACGAGGTTTATCATTCTGTTATGAAGCTTAGARCCTCGAAATCCATGTGGGACACTCTTTGTGTTCAATATGAAGGTACTTCCTAAGTACAAGAATCGAGAAAGATTAATATAGTAAGGCAATACGAAAGCTTTCTTTATGGAAAGAATAAAACATTGCATGAAGTACATCAAGGATTTAATTGTCTTCTTATCTATTTGAAGATCGTTGGCAGAGAATATTCCAATTCTAAAACTTTGACGAAGTTTCTGGAATGTTTGCCATAATCTTGGGATATATATTCTATGTGTCTCAAAATGTCCAACGATATATCCTCCCTCTCTCTAAGTTCTATTTATGGGATACTGATTAATCATGAGCAATCTCGTCAACTTAAGAGGAATCTCATCAAAGATTCTAGAGCAATTAAAAGCTCTCCTTTAGCTTTTATCTCTAAAGATTCTTCAGCTGATCTCCCATCTTTTTATATTCCTCTTGCTTCTTCTGTTTCTTTAACGGAGTTAGATCTCACTAACTCTGAGGATTTTTCAGAGTCTGATTTTGCAGACTTTGATGAGTCAATGGCTCTTCTAACCAAGTCATTTAGAAGATTTTTTAGAAAAAGTAACTTCCACAAATCTCCTTCGCTGACTATCAAGGATAAGCCAAAGTCAGATCTTATTGACAAGGCTTCAACGATCTGCTACAACTGTTAATGTAAAGATCACTTTGTGAGTGAATGCAGGTTAAAGAAGACTATGACGCCGTCTTCAACAACCCTATCCTCCTTCAGAGCCAAAGACGATAAATATATGAAGCTGGAGGAGAAGTATAAGAATATGAAGAGTTCTCAACGAAAGGGCAAAGTCTTGTCGCTAAAGAATGTTGATCCCAAATCTCTCAATAACACTAATAATGGAGTTAATAATAACCAAATTATAGTGTTTTAATGGACAAAGTGCTGAACACTCAAGAATAAATTATAAACAATAAAGAACAATCTTAAGTGTCAAAAATTTCACTTTATTAATAAGAAAAACGTAAAAGTGACGTTTAATACAATAGGCCTAATCACCTATTTATACTAGTAAGCTAATTAGAAGATAACTATCTAGTGAGAGTTTTTAGCTAATCTTCCATTAACAGATAATGTTAATCTAAACTATGGATAAGCTATAATATTAAGATAAACTCGAAGTCCAGCTGTTGACTTGTCATCTCCAGTTGTCTTTCATGGAATGATGAATCAACCTTGTCTTCATATCTTCATCGTATGCCTCTGGTCGAGATGCTGGAGAAAACTCTAAGTGTTGTTAACAAGAGGGGTGATGAAGATGCTCTTTCCATCGCATCTCTGGTCGATTCATCGACCCTCTGGTTGTTCTCCAGACTTAGTTAATTCTGCCTTGATCTCTTTATCGGTCTTCTGGTTCTTCATCACTTATTGTTTTTCATTACTTTTTCATTTTATGGGTTATGGGGTCTAACAACCCCCCCCCCTAAGTAATGAAATAACAAACATAAACTACTCTAGGAACAACTTTGAAAAACAAAGACTAATCTAATAGAAAAACATCAAATTCTAAATTTTCATTGGATGATGAAATTCTTACAGTACTGGAAGCAAAAGACATAAAGGAAAAAATTTACTACTCATCATGATCTACCTTGAGATATATCCGAGAAGCGTATAAGCAGTCTTCGATAGCCGATGACTGTTGATATCTCATGGATGAGTTGATTCCCTTCTTCTCTTGGCACATGATTTCTACCAAGTCTTTCTCTGATGACTTTCTGAAACCGTTCAAGTGTATCTGATGAATACTTGAATGCCTCAGTTAGTCTGAAGAATTTATTTGCCCTAAACTCATTCTTGTAAACAACTCATGTTAGGACTGAAAATCAGTATTAAATTGTATTCGTCCTGAAAGTTAAATAGTGTCTATAATTGTAACAGTCATCGTGTTTGACTTTTCTTAGATAGGTTTGACTTTGACTATATTTAGATGTTTGACCCAATAAATAGGGTGATGTCTTTGTAAATCTAGAAGATAGCTCATTTGTATTACGTAATAGAGGGTTTGACCAGAGCTTTGAATGTTGACTTTCTCTCTCAAATATCATATGTGTTCTTGAATGTTAAATCTCAGATTTGCCATGATTATGAAGCTTTCATGAAGATTGATCATTGAAGTGGGACTCACAATTGGTATCAGAGCAGAGTTTGCAAGAAATCAAGAGAAGAAATCAGTGTTTTTGAAGATTTTTTGAAGATTTTTTTTCTGGAATTTGGGTTCTTCATTTTTTTGTTCTTCAAGTTCTTCATTTTTCTTTGATTTTGATCCAATTTTTTTAAAATTTTTTGTGTTTTCGTGTTGAAATCGTGATCAATCTGTGCGGAATTACACCATGAATCTTTGTTATTCATAACATTTTGTGATTCTATCATTCCTTTTCGAGATTTGATTGGATTTTTGTGTTTTTAAAAAATTTCATGTTCTTAAATTATTTTTAAAATCCAGTGTTTTTGATCCATTTTTTTGTATAAGAAGTTGTTATTTTTGTGTTTTAGATGTTTTTTTTGGTCTGACCGTATTTTGTAAATCTTTCAAGGCCCATTTCATTCAGGCCCAGTTTTTTTTTCTCTTCAACAGCCCATCTTGACTAAATCGCTCAGGTCATTCATCTATGTGTTCACCAAATCGCTCATCTTATCTCTTCTCTGGATTCATAAATCGTTCATCACAGTGGTAAATCTTGGACAAAAGCGGAAAAGGGTTTAAATCGCCGAGGTCTTGATCGGATTATCAACAGGGTGAAGAGTTTGAATAGAAGCTAGACTTGAGCGAAGACAAGGTTCATCGAATTCGGACACATGTACCTCAAATTGATCATTTTCAGACATAAGGTAATTTTGGATTGATCGTATATGGTCATCATTTGAGCGATTAAACAATCTGGTTGAGCGATTTAGATCACAGTAGTGAGCGGACTTGATCGTATTCGGTCATATTTCATTTCAGAGTTGAGCGGATATTTGGGCGATTTAGTGTTAGTTTTGAGCGATTGTTGAGCGATTTAGAGAAAAGCCTTGTGCGATTTAATTTCTGTGGTGAGCGATTTAAGTGAGAGAGTTGAGCGATTTAGGACTTAGCATTTTGTGCATCGAGGTATCCGGTTTATTAAATCGTTCAATCCATCTCACCCGGATTCTTAATCGCTTAAAGTAAATCGATCTGTGTCTAATTAGTTCACTTTTCTTGACCGGATTTCGATTTCAATCTAAATCGAACAGCAACCTTTCATTGATTGTGAAGCTCATTGCTCAATTTATTTGATTTTGGCCAGACTGCTCGATTACAGAATAGTGATCGATTTTTGATTTGATTTGAAGAACTGTATAAATCACAGACCATCTTTCTTGTTTGATATCTTTTAAATCGCTCGACAGTTCGTTTGTTTTGAACACAGATTCTGTTTTAAATTGTTGTTTCATTTGTGACCACAGTTGTGGTGAACAGTCCTCGAGACAGTGTTTTGAAGACGATTCTGGATTTAATTTTGATTTGTATTACTCAAGATTGGAACAATTTGTTTCTAAATCGGACGCTCAACAGTGAGTTTCAGTCGAATCTGTTGTATCTAGATAACAGGTTAGGCAGATTTGGTTTAATTCAATCATAGGCTTCATCATCGTTCAACTCATCTGTCCAGACTTGCTTCATCGCTTAATTTTGCAAGTAGTGTATGACTTGAAGTTTATCGCAAAAAGATTCATCACTCAAAGAATTGATGGTTTCCTGTTTTAAGAGTATTCAATTTTGGGTTTGTTTGGAAGCAGCAGCTTAACCATCACATCTTGAATTCTTGCTTTATTTTCGTCATGGATGGTGTCTGATTTCAATTCTTATCAAGTGAACGGTTTATAGCAGCCTATGCTGAAAGAATTTGACCGTATAGAAGCTGTTTATTGAGTTGTTTAAGAGTTTAAAGGTGAGCGATTTAGTGTGGAGTCTTGACCAATTTAAAACAGACTTGAAGCTGCAGTATTAAATTCTTGTGTTCCCTCATGATCATCATACACAGTAAAACCATTCAGGGTCATCGAGAGAAGACAGCTTCATCAGAGTTATGCTTTGGCTGTTGAACTTTCAATGCAGAAGGTTGTGAAATAGAGCTTCTGTGAATACTGCAGATTTCTTTGTTTTAACAGTTTGTGCAGTGAGGTGGTTTAGCAATGTACAGCAGGTTTAGGTAGCTTTGAGCAAACTTGAGAGGTTATGAATTGTTTGCTGTGTGTTGACCTAATCTTATTCATGCAGTAAACATATTTTATCTTGCAGTGAACAGTAAACAGTCTTGTTAATATTGGATTATGTTTGCTATTATGTTGATATTCAATTCATTGTTTTGAGTCCAAATCTATTAAGCTGATTTCATCCTATATATTGTTGTGAGTGTTTGAGTGAGCAGGATTCAAGTTGTTCTTCAAAGGTGCTTGGTGTCATAACACACAAGTACTTAGATGTCCAAGCGGTAGTAGTTGATATATCACTTCCAGTGACTGTCATAGTCTGAACCAGATTCAGGGTACTTGCACAGAAGACCCCGACGTTGTTTTAGTTTCTTCACAGAAGGAGACTGGTGCTTTGTGAAGGGAATGCACACAGATACAAGTCAACTGAAGATTTGATTTGACGACTTGACCTCACAGCTTTGAGTAAAGATTGAGGATTTCTGTGAAATCCTAGAGGAAGGATTAGAGGCGCAGAATTATTTTGATAGAGTCTTGTGTATTTTTGTTTGTATTTTTTTTATCTTGTGTATTTGTCTTGGGCTTGTATTTTTTTTAGTTTTAAGTTTTTGTTTAGATTTTAATTTTGGATCATTTCGTTTATCTGTTTTGGTTTGTGCTTTAAACTGTTTGAGAATCGTTGAACTGTTTTCTGTCGCGTAAACTGTTTTTCATCAGTTTCAACTGTCTTTGACTGTTTTTAACTGTTTCAACAGTTTTGACAGTTTTTACTGATTTTCACAGTTTTTCGTCATTTTTTCTAAGTTCTCATCAGTTTTTTTGTGTTTTTGTGTTTTTCTTTTTGAGCTTAATTGTTCCTGATTTCTTTTACTGATTTCACTGCATTGATCCTATAACTGATCAATTTTTTTTTAAATGGCAGATATTCTAAAAGAGATGAGAGAGAAGATTGCTGAGCTGGAAAAGAGCATTGTGAACTATAAAGAGAAATACATAAATATGTACACTAACAATTATGCTAATGAGGAATGTATCAAAGATTTAAAGAAAGATCATAAAAAAGAATGTGAAAGAATCGAGAAGGAATTTGAGTATAAAATTAAAAAACTCGAGAACACTCTCATCTCTGTAAGAAAAGATTATGATGAGGATTTGAAGACTTGGAGTAAAACTAATAAAGATCTTTTCAATAAACTCAAAGAGGTTAGAAGTGCACTTTCAATTGAGAAAAACTCTCCAAGRAAWAATACAGAGACAGAGGATTTAACTGAGAAGTCTCATAAGTCTGAGAGTGATYTGATTGAGCTAAGAAAGCTTTTGAATTTAGAGAAAGAAAAGGTTTTGAAAGCGGAGAAGGATTTAATTGCTGAAAGGAAAGATACGGAGAAAGAGAGRAAGAGGGTGATTGAACTGGAGAAAAGATTTTGTACTGAACGTGAATCTTATGAAAATAAGATTAATTCTCTTGAGCTGAACGCTAAATTTCTTTTAAATCAAATTTCAGATTTTGAACAACTTATCATCCTGGAACAATCCAAGTTTGATAAATAGAAGAAAGAGTATGAAGAAGAACGTCAAAGAAAGAATTTGGAATTGTCGGACAACATTGTTCAGAAGAAGAAAGAATTAGATGAAGAGAAGAGAGTGTTTGTTCTTGAAAAGAAAAACACTGTCAAGAAAAATGTTGCAATTGCCAAAGAGCTTWCAGAGAAAAAGAAATGGCTTGACATTGCTTCAGAAAATGAGAAGGGAAGTTCAGACGCAGAGAGAAAGAAATTAGAGAAAGAACGGAGATTTTTTCAAAAGTCAAAGAAGGAATTAGAAAGTAAGTTTTTGGATACTTCAAAGAAATTGTCTGATCTAAAGACAGACCTTGAAACTGAATTGAACATGAGAACTGRWCTGAAAAAGAAATATGATTTAGTTACTGTTGAAAGAGACCAGCTTTTACAAAAAGTCAAAGACTTTTCGTGTGCTAAAAGCCCAACTGGTTCTCAATCACAGTGTAAAACTAACTTTTATGACTGTTCCAATTCGAACAGTTATTCAAGTAGTCCTAAATCTAATATTTCTAAGAACTATTCTCGTTCTTCTAATCAGTATTATCAAGGGTATGTCATTGGATCACCCATTTACTCTTCAAAGGTTAAAAGCATTTGGGTCAATAAGTCTGAATCTGTTTTATCTCATACACCTGTTGTTACTAACAATCTTCCTTGCATTGTGAGATCCACTAATGATCTGATCAATCTTAGCCAAGAGAAGGATTATGTGCTCAACATGCAGAACCAATAATTTTGTCAATAACAAAATGTTTAACAAGTGGCATGGAGATAACAGCTATCAGAACAACTGGAAAGGTAAGAACAGGTATGATCAAAATTTCTGGTACAGTTCATATTTTATTCCTGATCATTCTGTTCAAAGTGCTGAAAAGAAAATATCTTATAGAAATAAATGGTTTGGAAATTACAACATACCCCAACCCGATACTAACAAAATAGGACCCAAGTTCGTTTGGGTACCAAAATCTACTTAATCTGGTTTTGCAGGTGTGTCCATTTTGTGCTGATCAGAATATCATTTCATAGACCAATGCAGGGGGAGTTGTAATTTATTCCAAACGAGGCTTCTGAACATTTCAGTTCAGGACCCGTGCTTTACCGAGTGTGGTTTCTAAACACTCAGTTTAGAACCCGTGCTTAAAATGTTTAAATTTTTTTATTCTTTTGAGCTTAACTGAATCATTACTTAAATATATTTTCTAGGAGGAGTCTCTATAAATTTTCAATAAATGTTTTTACATAAAAAAAAATTTGGAAACGAGTACATTCTCTGAACAGGTATTTCTTGAGATTTTACTTGTGTAATTTCTCATCGTACATAACTCCAATACCTGTTTCAACTATTCTTCAAACTGTTATTATCATATCTCTTATACGAAAATCATTTTCGGTGATAATACACTCGTTTGTATTCAAACTCTGTTTTCTRATTTTTTTTACATTGATACATATACATTCATTTTTTTTAATATCAGAATCTGTAAACTTGTTCTTACAGATCTTCATTCATTTCTCTCATATACCGAATAATCGAATCGTTGTCGTATCATTCTTTCATTAATTGTGCTTAAAGCCAAATTTCTTGATCAATTTTTATCTGATCATTGTGCTTTAAAGAAATATTATTTTGATCAACCATTGTGATCAAATGTGCATAACGCTAAACTTTAGGAGGGACTGAGTGCTTATCAGAAATATCTCTATGGAATGTCAAAACCGACAGACATACCCAAGAGGACAACCATATCTGAGTGAGCTTAAATACAAAAGGGTTTATGTGCTGAGACTAAAAATGAAAAAGAGAGGGGTAGTTGTTGTGAGCTAAAAGAATTGACGAGAGTTGTGTCAGGATTAAAAGAATAAGAAAATCCTGTTCCAAACTTATATAATCC
>NC_037531.1:2060216-2064980 GCF_001531365.2 Cynara cardunculus var. scolymus
CTTCCCATTCCCTTAATCTGAAAAGATTAAATAAGTGGATTTGCAAAGATCTACTTAAAATTTCATGAATTGACAGTTTACGCGGAAGATTTCATTCATCTTATGTATGATGGAATGATTCTCATTTCATCATAAAGGGGAGTATGTAATAATGAATGARATATTCATTTCCGAACTTTTTAAAGGGAATCTGATGCAAATATCAAGGGGGAGTAACTCCGAAATTGGCAAAAGACTCAAAAGAAGTGCGACTGGAGATGACTAGAGATGATTATAAAAGATTATTCCTGTGCGACAACGACTAAGAGTTTTTGAATGAGAAGTTCAATGTTTCAAAAGTTTACCAAAGAAAAGTTTGAGATTTGTTGTCTAAAGATTCTTTGAAGATCAAATCTTGTACATTGTTTATGTTGATTACTGTTTTACATTGTCAAAAGAGAAGATCATCGTGGTTCTAAATTCGAGGGGGAGAATGCTAGAAGATCTTTCTCAACAGATGATTACTTGAAGATTTCAAGTTGAAGAAATTCTTTTGAAGATGACATAATGTGCTTAAAGTTTCAAAGTTCAAACAGGACTCAAAGTGCATAATTTCTTTCAAGTCTGAATACAAAGGGGGAGAATGTTAGGACTGAAAATCAGTATTAAATTGTATTCGTCTTGAAAGTTAAATAGTGTCTATAATTGTAAAAGTCATCGTATTTGACTTTTCTTAGATAGGTTTGACTTTGACTACGTTTAGATGTTTGACCCTATAAATAGGGTGATGTCTTTGTAAATCTAGAAAAGAGCTCATTTGTAATATTCACATTACGTAATAGAGGGTATGACCAGAGCTTTGAATGTTGACTTTCTCTCTCAAATATCATATGTGTTCTTAAATGTTAAATCTCAGATCTGCCATGATTATGAAGCTTTCATGAAGATTGATCATTGAAGTGGGACTCACAAGTCCAAGCTCGGGTTGAGTTAAGACTGAGGCAGATCTCTTCTTCTGCAGGCCAGGGAAGTCTTCATTTGGTGGAGCGCATGAGAGTCTTTCAATGCCTAAGCGAAGAGCAATTTCAAAATCACTCTTGGCTCAATGCTTTACCAGGGTCTCCATTGTCTTCACAACCGTTCTGTTCACCATCCCAAATTTGATGCCATGATCAAGTCATAAGGATTGAGGTTGATCAGGTCATTGTCACTGAACACGCTGATTTGACCATGTGCTTTTTCCACTGTGTACTCGATGTATCTGATGGCTCTGTTGGTGAAGGTCCTCACTTTTCGATCCATAACCCTCCTTATCCCATCGTTTGAGAAGACAGTCTGTGGTGCTTGGGTGGTCTGTCTAATAAACCTATGGTATAGGAGGTCCATGGACTCTGGTGATAGAACCGGTGGATTGAGGGTCAAACTTTTCCATCATTATGGGTTCCCTGGGTGGCAGCTCTGGACGTCTCTGCAGTGACTCCATGTTCTGAATAATCTCATCGACTAGGCTCTATGAAGGTTGCCTTGAATAAGAGGGAAAATCTGCTTGCACCATGGTTGGTTGGGTTGAGGGTTGTGTTTGGGTTGGTGAAGGTATGATTTCTTGTTGGGTTGGTTCAGGTTCATTGGGTTTAGGATGGGTGGTTTCTGGTTCATGGGGTTCTGTTTGGGTTTGAGATTGTTGGGGTGAGGTAGGTTGGATTATTGTGGGTTCTGGTTGTATGGGTAAGGTGGTGAACGGTTTTGTGGTGCGAGGGGTTGGTGAAGGAGTTAATGGTAGGTTTAGTGTGGATGATGGAGTAAACGGTTGGTTTATTTCTGTTGGTGGAGTGGTTGGATCTTCATCGGTTGAGAAACTCAACATGATGGGTTCTTGGGTAATAGCGAGGGGAACATGTACATTTTGTACATTTTTAGAGGGCTGAGCCTCTGGTTCCCTCGCTTGGGTTCCTTCAATTGTGGGTGATGGTTCTTATGTTTGTGGTGGTGGTGATGGTGCAACGGATTCCATTTGTTGGGTAGCTGCGGCATGATCCTCCCCCTCATGAGGTCCAAGACCTTGATCATCGGGATCTGCGTCCTCATGTCGTGGCCTCTTGTGCGGGCGGCTGCTGGAGCACAAAGCTTTGCTCCTCTTCTTCTTTTTCTCCTTCCTGAAGGACGCAAGATACGCCTTCAAGGATGCTTGTCTTCGGCTTTCCTCCATTGTTTGAAGGAGAGAGGTGGTGCACTTTTGTTCATCTGCAAGGTTCTGGGAGAGAACCCTGGTCGGATGAATAGCTCGATGGACGAATATGGCACTTATCTCATTGAAGGACGAGACAAGTGCCTTGGACAGAGCCCTTAAGTCGGCTCTGGTGGCGAACTATGTGCTTGATGATGAGGCTTGTAGAGGCACGAAGGTGGTGGTGGATGTAGATGGAGGAATGGGAAGGTTGGCTATTAGATTTCTCACCTCTGCGGTGAAGGAGGTGAAGGCTGCATCGAAGGATGGGCCTACAGAGGGAGGTGGGGATGGAGTAGGCTGGGGGATTTGGGCAAGTATTATGGCGGGAAGTTGGGTAAGGGTGGTTTGTATGGTGGCTCTTTGGTGGGTAAGGAAGGCAAGGGTTTCATCGATTGATAAGTGGTTTGAGGTGGGGCTTGTTGAGGAATTTGGGAGAGGATGGTGGTTGGTAGGGTGTTAAGGTTTTGGAGGATGGTGTTTAGCTGGGTGGTTATGTAGGTGAGGTTCTCATCGGCCTCAGTTGCCTGGGCCGTGAGGGTGGCGATGGAGTGGATGAGGATTTGGTTTCTTTGGGTGGCAAGGGAGGATTCGGTGTTGTGGTGTTGGGTGATGGTTTGCTGGAGCATTTGGAGACGTGTTGTATTGTCTCGGGTTTGGGTTTCAAGTTGGGAGAGGTGTCTTTGAAGGATAGCAAGGGATTCTTAAAGGTTGGTGTTATTGGTTGAGGGTGGGTTGTCAACAATCCCTTGAATGATGAGTTTAAGGTCTTCCAAAGACCACAGAACTGAGTCAATAAAGACTTGGAACTCGACCTTTGTGACTAGGTCGGCAATGGGGGTAACCCCTGCAGCAACGGATGCTGGAGGTTGAGCCTCTGCTCCTGAGGCGCCTTCATGGCCTTGTGAAAATGTGGGCCATTAAGGACTTCCATCATGTCCTTGATAGCCCTCAAGTGAGGAGCTATCTCGTGATGTTGCTGCATCGGCTTCTTCTTCCTCAGTTTCAGAGACCAAGTAAGTGAAGCGAATGTGTTTCCCCTTCGGTAGATCAAATATCGAATGGGGGTGTACAGGAAGGGAAGATCGCTCTGAACTATCTTGGGGTATATCAATGTCAGAAGCAACACATGCTTCTCTGTGTGTGGTGGGTTGTGTCGAGCCTTGAGGGGAAGGGGCTCTTATTGCTGCATCACCTCTCTGTTGGGAGAGGGGTGATGRAATATGGGGTTCCTCAGCTGTTTCATCTCCAGAGGCCCGAAGAATGGCCTCTGGATGGCTGGCTTGGGTAGGGATTGGACTGGGTCGTCCTTGTTCAATACCCCTTTGGCTTTGATCGCCATGGGTAGATGTGATGGTTGTCCTTTAGGAAGTAGGTGGGGAATTATTTGAGTAGGGTTGGGGGAGGCACGATGAGGGGCATCATCATCATCATCTTCATCATCCGATGAAGATACCTCTTGTGCTCCCTCGCTTGGTGGTGGGGACGGCTCTAATCGCTCCGGGGTAGCTGCCCGCGGTTCCTGGGACAGCGTAAAGCGTTCATAGGTTTGGTGGATCTCAGATGTTGATGGAATGACATTGAGCATGGCCCTTGAGAGTGGGCAGTTGATGGTGTAACCCTCCTTCGATAGGGTGGGTCGATGGCCATGCATTTTGTAGACTGGAGTGAATGGCTCTTCAGTTGGGAGACCATGTTTCCTCATTGCGTCCCTTATGAAGAGGGTGAGGAAACGAGGGAATAGAACAGCAGATAAGGGCTTGCCAGCGGCTTAGAGTTTGCATTTTTTGATTACCGCCGAGTGGATCTCATAGTAGATGAGAAAGGCGTAGTCAAGGTTGAGGTTGAAGAACGGCCCGTACATGATCATCATGATATTGATGTTCCCTTGGTCCAATGACCCTAGCTTGCAAGTGAGGGCCCTGTTGAGGATGGAGAAGAACATGTTCCACATTGGCGGGAGGAATTGGCGTTTGAAGTCAGAGACGTTGCGTAGGTCACGATTGTAACCGAGCATCTTAACGAAACATAGAATGTCATTGGTGGTGGGTGGTTCTTCATATTCGGTAATGCCAAGCTCCCTACGAGTGGGAATGCACAAAACTCTAGATACTTTAGCCCGCGAAATTTTTAGCGAGCAAATCAGGTCATTTGGGACATCCATGTCCCCCATTATTCCATGGCTGTCAGGATGGAATTCACAGGTTTGCCAGTACTGTTGGACGTACTTGAGTGGTAAGCCGGTGTCCGCAAGGGTTAGAGCAGGTAGTAGAATGCAGTTCTAGAAGAACTCTATCATGACGGCAAACCGGTCGTCGAACAAGTTGTTTCTCAGTTCAATGGTGTGGTTGTTTGGCTTCATGGGAAGGAAAACTATGGCGCGGCTATCGGCGTCGGTTGATTGAACTCGATTGTCATTGTTGTTTGACTCGTGGGAGGCGGAGAAGACCATTGCTTAGGAGATTGCAGGTATATTTGGTCCAAAAGCGATTTGCAGGTTTAAGGAAGCGTAAAGAGAAGATGGAGGTAGAAGAAAGGTATTTATAGGTGGGGAGGAGGTG
>NC_037531.1:2065283-2069301 GCF_001531365.2 Cynara cardunculus var. scolymus
GGATGACGTATGGATTATTTGAAATAAGAAGTTATTCCAAATAATATCTCGTTAAGTATTGATCCAAAAATGATTTTAAAAAAATCCATCTAATTGTAAGATTAATACAAATTACGAAGTTTTAGTCTTCTAAAAACCCATGTTGTATAGTTTTTATTCACAAAAGCTACAATTCCATATAATCTTAAAAAAAATTCAATTAATATGGGTTAATTGAAAAATGATTTTCTCTTGTAACAAGACTCATTTTGTGGGGAACCAGAGATGGTCTGGTTAGATATCGATGAAGGAATTCATCGATGGAATGTTGGATTGCATGATTAAGAAGCCTTGAATTACAAACCATAGGCTCTTGTTTAAGCATGTTCAATCCAATATGTAGGACCAGAGGGGCTCTGGTTTGATACCTGGTTTATTATTTAGCATTTAGATGGCCAGAGGCTCTGGATAGTGGAACCAAAGGCTCTGGTATGATAAATGCATATATATGCAATGGATATTCATGATGAATGAATAGCTCCCCCTCAAATGATGCATGTATATTGGTTGAGTTTTAAAAAAAACTCCCCCTAGAACCAATAATAAGTATGATTGTGGTGACCAGATTCTCTGGTCTATACAACCAGAGGCTCTGGTTGTGAAGGATGATGGAATGATGCATGAAATATGGCTAAGTACGCAAATGGATATGCATTAGGGGCTCTGGTTTCAAAGACAATGAATCCAGAGGCTCTGGTCTTTAGAACCAGAGGCTCTGGTTGTGAAGACGAGGAAAAAGATGTATGAGAAAATGGTTAAGGGTATAGGAAATGGTTGAGCCTTTGAGACCAGAGAGGCTCTGGTTCGAAAGGCTTTGAATCCAGAGGCTCTGGTCTTTAGAACCAGAGGCTCTGTTTCCAAAGGCGATGAAATGAAGTATGAAAATATGATTTAAGTGCATGAGAGAAAAAGGGGGGGACTCTTTGGGTCCAGAGGAGCTCTGGTTACAAAGAGTATGAATCCAGAAGCTCTAGTCTTTAGAACCAGAGGCTCTGGTGGTCTTAGAGATGATAAGAAGAATGAATGAGGGGAATAGAGCGTGCCAAGTCTTATTTGGAAACCAGAGGTCTCTGGTTGCAAAGGACTTGGAAACAAGAGGCTCTGGTCTATAGAACCAGAGGCTTTGGTCTTAAAGAGAAGGCAATACTTAGTGAATAAAAGCCAAGTATTTGCTTTGGACCAGAGGTCTCTGGGTCCAAATATGATGAAAAAACTCTAAGCCATATTAATAGATTTCTATAGATGGATTTTTTTAAAATCTAAGCCATATGAATCTCAGTAGGAACAAAATACATTTCTATATTTCCTTTTCAACATTGTCTTTCACAAAATGGTACCTTACATCGATGTGCTTGGTCTTGGAATGTTGCACTGGGTTTGCAGAGATTGCTATGGCACTCTTGGAGTCACAGAGGATGAGGACTTTGTCATAATGGAATCCATAGTCCTTAAGCTAAGTCTTTATCCAGAGAACTTGTGAACAACAGCTAGCAGCAGCAACATACTCTGCTTCTGTTGTGGATGTTGAGACACAATTTTTTTTTCTAGATGTCCAACTTACCAGCTTGTCCTCTAAGAGTTGACAGCTTTCAGACGTGCTCTTTCTATCAAGTTTGCAACCTGCATGATCTGCATCTATGTAGGCTATTAGATCAAAGCCAGAGTTCTTTGGATACCAGAGACCCAATGATGGAGTTCCCTTAAGGTATCTAAAGATCCTCTTCACTGCAGAAAGATGCGATTCTTTAGGATTTGATTGATATCTTGCACAAAGACATGTGGCAAACATAATGTCTGGTCCACTAGCAGTTAGATACGGGAGTGATCCAATCATGCGTCTGTAGGTTGTTACCTCCACAGGTTTGCCCGATGGATCAGCAAATAACTTAGCGCCTGTAGCCATAGGTGTTCTCATCGATGATGAATTTGAGAGAGAGTATTTCTTCAGAAGGTCAGTCACAAATTTGGACTGATTGATGAAGATTCGTTCTGAAGTTTGTTTTATTTGAAGACCGAGGAAGAAGCTGTGTTCTCCCATCATACTCATCTCAAATTTGCTTTTCATCAACTCTGAGAATTTTTCGCAATGTTTTGCATTTGTAGAACCAAATATGATGTTATCCACATATATTTGAACAAGTAAGATATCACCTTTGTGTTTTTTGAGAAAGAGGGTTGTATCGATTGTACCTTTTTTGAATCCATTATTGATAAGAAAGGTAGATAGAGTTTCATATCAGGCCCTGGGTGCTTGCTTCAGCCCATAGAGGGCTTTATCCAGAAAGTAGACGTAGTCTGGATGTTTTGGATCTTCGAACCCAGGAGGCTGCTGCACGTAGACTTCTTCTTGAAGTTTGCCGTTGAGGAAGGCAGACTTAACATCCATCTGATAGACCTTAAAGCCTTTGTGAGCTGCGTAGGCTAGGAACATTCTGATGGCTTCAAGTCTTGCAACAGGAGAAAATGTCTCATCATAATCAATCCCTTCTTCCTGGCGGTATCCTTTGGCAACAAGCCTGGCTTTGTTCTTTATTACGATGCCATCTTCGTCCTTCTTGTTTCGGAAGACCCATTTGGTTCCTATGGCCGTTTTCCCTTTGGGTAGAGGCATAAGGGACCATACTTTGTTTCGTTCAAACTGGAGTAATTCTTCTTGCATTGCGTCTATCCAGTTTGGGTCTTGTAGGGCTTCTAAAATCTTCTTTGGTTCTATCATGTTCAGAAAGTTGGCGAAGAGACATTCATTTGCAGCGGCAGATCTCGTCTTGACACCAGAGGTTGGATCACCAATGATTTGGTGGTGTGGGTGATTTTTTGTCCACTTGGTGCTAGATTGGGGTTCTGAAGCAACAGGATGCAGCACTTCTTCGACTGATGGAACTGCTTGCTCCCCCTCGACGAGATCATCTCCAGAGTTAGACTCTGGATCTTGATCATGATCTAAAGACACAGAAGAAGATGGTGAAGTAACATGAGTTTCAGTAAGAGATGTACATTTAGCATTGGAGACTTCATGGTCTTCATCGATTCTGGAAATAGATTTTGCATTTGGCACATGTCCAGAGATCACTTCTTCATTGAAGATGTCTTCAAATAATTGAGCTAACTCTATTCATTAGTTTTGCTAAGTGATGAATCAGATGCTCTTCTTTGAAGTCCGAGTTCTGAAATGTTGTGTCCAGAAGTCATTGGAGTGGAATCATCAAAGGACACATTGATTCTTTCTATGACGATTCTTGTCCTTTTGATGTGGATTCTGTAGGCTTTGGCGGATTGGGAATAGCCCAGAAAGATTCCTTCATCAGCTTTCTTGTCGAACTTGCCAAGATATTCTCTATCGTTGAGTACAAAGCATTTGCACCCAAAGATATGAAAATATTTGACATTTGGTCTCCTTTGGTTGATGAACTCCTAAGGTGTCTTCTAGTGTCTCTTGTTGATGATTGATCGATTCTGGGTAAAGCATGCAGTTGAAATAGCTTCAGCCCAGAATGTGATGGGTAACTCCGATGAAGCAAGCATGGTCCTTGATGCTTCCACTAGGGTTCTGTTCCTTCGCTCTACTACTCCATTTTGTTCTGGAGTTCTTGCTGATGAGAAGTTTTGTGTAATGCCTTCGCTGAAGAGGTATTCATCGATCATGGCATTTTTGAATTCAGTTCCATTGTTGCTTCTAACCTTTATTAGTTTTTGTTGTTGAAGGACTTGGAGCCTTTTCATCACTCCAATGAGTAGGTCTAGAACATCTGGTTTCTTCTTTACAAATTCAACCCAGGTGTATCTAGAGTATTCATCGACCAATACTAATATATACTTCTTTCCAGAGAGACTTTGAGTTGATATATGCCCACAGAGGTCTATATGTACCATGTCCAAGGGCTTGGTGCAGGAGGTTTCTGACTTGGTTTTATGTGAGGCCCGTTTTAGCTTTCCCATCTCACAGGCTGAGCAAAGATGATCTTTTTCTTATTTGAGATCC
>NC_037531.1:2070146-2078595 GCF_001531365.2 Cynara cardunculus var. scolymus
GGAATACCAGATTTCATTGAGGGTTTTAAGTTTTGAGGCTTCTTATTCTCAATGATCTTTGGTGATTACAAATTATCTCTTCTTCAGATTCAGAATCGAGAAAGTCTCTTGCTGATTTCTCGAAATCAAAATTAGCATGGATTGAAGTGGAAGATGTAGGATCAGAGGTTGATGCTTCAGAGTGATCTGCTTGAGGTTTCATCGATTCTAACTTTGATGAACTTTCATTTTTACTTTAATGGTTCATCGATTCATCAACTGATGTTTCCTCATAATGATTCTCTTTTTCATCAACGGTACTTGCTTATGGGGTGGAATTGACAATCAGAGACTCTGGTTTGGCCATAGGGTTTCCATCGGTCTTGGATTTAGAGGTGTCATTTCTTCCATCAGAATTCTTACTTGTACAGTTATAGTATACCACATTTTCAAAATCCTGTCTTAAAACGACAGTTTTTCCATCGACTTTAACTCCTTTAAAATTTGCTTTTGGTTTTGGAGTAAAGTCGGGTTTTTGAATGCATCCAAGTTTGAAAGTGGATTTAAGGGTGGATTTCTTTGATTTGATGAAAGAGTCCAATTCATTTAATCCAATCCCTTGAGTGTCCGTTTGACCATCTTGGGCATCTTTGTACTTCTTCATCAGAAGTTCATTGGTTTGAAGCTTCTAGTGAAGAATTTCCCGTTCTTTTTGAAAGAAATCTTTAAGAGCAACTAAGTTTAGTATCTCTGCCTCGGAACCTTTTAAGGCCTTAGTTTTCTTTTCTATGTCCTTAGTTATTCGTTTGTTTAGTTCCAGAAGTTTATCTTCCTCTGATTTCTTAAGAGTGCTGATGCAAGTCTTTTCCTTAGCAAGTTCTGCTTTTTCTTCGGTTAGAAGGTCAGTCTCTCTTTTGTAAAAACTTGCATCTTTTTCCGCTCTTATCCTTTCAGATTTTTCAAAATTTAATTTCTCTTTTAATTTAAAGAAATCTTCTGAAAGTTTTATAACTCTTAACTCTAGCTCAGATGGAGCAGAGTTGATTTCATTTGAAGTAGACTCACATACCTGATCATCAGAGTTGGAGGTAGATTATGCATTGGACGTGGCCATCAGTCAGATGAGTGATTTGTCTTCATCATCTGATGAAGAATCAGACACCCAATTTTCTTTCTCGGCCATCAGGCTTCGCTCTCTAGAATTATACTTGTATTTGTTCTTGTAATAGTCAGCATCCTTTACCAATCCTCCTCTGCATTCTTTGGAAAAATGACCAAGTTTTCCGCACCTGAAGCAGCGGAGGTCATTTTTCCTTCCATCCTTGTCCTCTTTCCTCTCGTCTCTTCTATCTTCTCTTCTTTCTTCTCTCTCTTCTCTTCTCTTCCATTTCCTCTATCTTCCCTCTGATGAAATTTGGATGGCTTCCTTTCGTGGGATGACTGGTATCTTTCCCTCTTGAATTCTTTTCGTTCATAGGGTTTCTTGATGAACTTTTTCTGGAACTGCTTAGTAATCAAGGCCAGAGATTTGGCAAAGGCTTTAATTTCATCATCTAATTCAGAAGTTTCGTCTTCAGATTCTGATTCTACCACCAGTGCTTTTTTTCCTTTCTTCTTATGTTCTCTTGTAGGGGTCCTTGAAATTTCCTTTTTCATCAGCAGCAAGAGCGAGAGGTCCACCGATGAATACCTTCTTCTTCATAATGTCGTTCTCTTGTGCTGCAAGCGTTCCATATAGATCATGAATGACCAGCCGTCTAAGTGTTGATTTGCTTGAAGGGACATAGACAGCTGAGTTCATTCAACGCCAAGACTTTTTAGGAATAAAACATTGTTTTCTTCCTTAGTTCTAGAGATATCGTTTCGATGACATTGATTAATCAATGTGTTAAAACGATCATATGTCTTCTGAATCGGTTCATCAGGAAGGGATTTGAAGTTTGTGTATTCGTTGAGACATTGTGCTCTACGATTTTTCTTTGTTTTTACTCCTCCTTCCAGTTGGCTTGCCAGTTCATCCCATAGTTCCTTAGCTGTGGAACATGCATCGAGGGATTGGAAGATTTCATTGGGTATGGCCATGATTATCAGTCGTTTGGCCTTCTTGTCTGTCTCTACTCGTTCTATGTCATCTTCATCCCAATTCTTCTCATCCTTGGGCATATAGTAGGCAGGAATTTCAGCTATGGTGTTTGTTCCTGGAACTCTTGGGACAAGAGTTTGTGGAATGTAAGGACCCTCCATTACAGATCGCAGGAGGTTCCTATCCATTTCTTCCAAGAAATTCACCATTCTTATCTTCCATTGTGGGTATTCTTCTCGTTGAAGAGTTGGAGGCTTGGTGAGGGAGCCAACGCTATAAGCAGAATTCCAGTTGGCCATTGAGAATTTTTGAAGAGAGAGATTTTACGTTTTGAAGAGAGAAAAACAAAAATTGAGAGATTTTAGATGATCGTTTTGATTGGAAAAACAATCAATCGGCTCTGATACCAATTGTTGATCCCAGATCTCTCAATAACACTAATAATCGAGTTGATAATAACAAATTATAGTGTTTTAATGGACAAAGTGATGAACACTCAAGAATAAATTATAAACAATAAAGAACAATCTTGAGTGTCAAAGATTTCACTTTATTAATAAGAAAAACGTAAAAGCGACGTTTAATACAATAGGCCTAATCACCTATTTATACTAGTAAGCTAATTAGAAGATAACTATCGAGCGTGAACTGGCTATAGCTAAGCATGAGCAAGCTATTGCTGAACTCAAGGATGAGAACGCTACCAATTGAAGGATAGTGCAAAGCCTCTGTCAAATCCTTTGAGATCATCAACTCTCAGATTCCCGCCAAGATTAAGACTGGTCTAGGATTTTCCTATGATCTGGAAGATAGTGTCACTGACAGGTCCATGTTGAAGTTTGGTACCTTCGTCTCTTTTATTCCTGAAACTTCTTCCTCTCAGTTTTCTATCACTGAGAGTCATCTTGAAGAAACTTCTTTGAGTTAGGTAGCAAAGACAAAGGTAAATCTATTATCAAGACACCTCTTCCCAAGAAGGTTGACAAGTCACATAGATCAAGATTTATTCCTTCAGCTTGTGGACCTTCTTCTTCTTCTCGGATCAAGATATTTGAATCTTCTCAAAAATATAAGTCTAAGCTCAAGGTGAATGTTTCACCTAAGGACTCTAAATCCTCAGTTGTTCCTCCTAGAACAAATGAGAAGGGAATCCTTGAAGCTTGTCCTTCTTCTGTTCCTGTGGTACTTCCTGGCCCTAAAGCTGGTTTTAGCTATTGGAAGTGTAGACATTGTGGTGAAACTACACATATTGCCAGCAAGTGTCCTTCTGCCACCAAGGCTAGTCCTCCAGCCAAGGGAAAGAAAGTAGCCATGGCTGAGAAATCTACCAAGATGAAATCTACCACTAAGGTTGTAAAAACAAATAAAGTGAAGAAAACCACTGAAGCCTCTTCTTCAGGCTCAATGAAGACAACTAATGACTCTAAGTATTCAGCGTCAGGTGTTTTTGTTCCACTTTCCACTGAAGCCTCTTCTTCAGGTTCAGTGAAGCCATTTGCTGACACTGAGTCTTCAGTTTCAGTGGATGTTTCCTCTAACACTGTTGGACCCAAATAGAAATGGGTACCAAAGCAATCTTAATCTGTTTCCATGTGCAAGAAGTCAAAGGCATTTGGTATCTCGATAGTGGATGCCTAAGACATATGACTGGAGATAAATTCGTGCTCATTGGTTACAAGGATGAAAGAGGTCCTTCCGTAACCTTCGGAGGAAACGGAAAAGGATATATCAAAGGTTTTGGTGTATTAACCAATGGTGCAACTACCCTTAAACGTGGTGAATATGTTGAAGGACTGAAGCACAATCTTCTTAGCATCAGTCAGCTATGTGATAAAGATTTCACAGTAAACTTTTCTAAGAGTTCATGCTACGTCTTTGACAAGGCTGATAAAGTTGCTCTAACCGGTTCTCGCCTAGAGAATGTATATATCATCAACATAGATTCTTCTTTTACTGAGAACAATTGTTTTCTCTCAAAAGATTCGTCAGATATAAACTGGCTGTGGGACAAACGACTTTCTCATCTCAACTTCAAGACACTCAGTAAGCTGTCTTGAAATGATCTCGTCACTAGTCTTCCTCAACACACTTTTCAAAGGAATCACTTTGCTCAGCATGTGAAAAAGAAAAACAGACAAGAGCTAGCTTCAAGTATAAGCAAATATCTTCAGTGACTCTGCACTTCAGCTATTGCAAATAGATCTATTTGGTCCTGTCAACATACAATCCATAGCTGGAAATAAATATACACTTGTCATTCTTGATGAGTACTCCAGGTACACTTGGGTCTTTTTCTCAGATCCAAAAGTGAAGCACCTAAATAAATTATCTCGTTCATCAAAAGGATAGAAGTACTTAACAATATTAAGGTACGATCTATCAGAAGTGACCATGGAACTAAATTCAAAAACAGTACTATGGATAGCTTCTTTGAGGACAAGGGAATCTCTCACAACTTCTCTTTTGTAAGAACTCCACAATAAAATGGGGTCGGTGAAAGTAGAAATCGAACAATCATTGAGGCTGCTTAATCAATGCTCAGTGAATCTCATCTTCCTACTCATTTCTGAGCCGAAGCTGTCAATATTGCTTGTTTCACTCAAAACTGGTCGTTGATCATTAAGAGATTCAAGAAGACAGCTTACGAACTCTTCCATAGCAGAAAGCCTTCTCTCGAATTTCTTCATATATTTGGTTGCATGTGTTTTATTCTCAACAACCGTGATCAACTTGGAAAGTTCGATCCCAAAGCTGATGAAGGAATCTTTCTTGGATATTCTTAAGTATCCAAAGCCTTCAGAGTATTCAACAAACATCGACAGACCACAGAAGAAACTATTCATGTCACCTTTGATGAATCTCAATCAGCTAAATCTAGACCCATCCTTAATGATGACGAAGAATTAGAAAAATGGATGTTCTCTCATGTTAGACAACCTGAAGCTTCCTTCAGGAATCAACCCAATGCTGATACTCTAGAGGCTGATGATGATCCACTTATCATTCCAGTTGCAACTAATAACCGAAGTGAATCTTCTTCAGAGATCGTTGTAGTGCCCATTAGTTGCATTCCTCCCTCTACTTCAAACACTGACCAATCAGTGAATGAAATGCCTTCAGCATCTGAACCTCTATCAGTCGCCGAATCTCTCACTGAGGCTCCTTTAGCAATTCTACCCATTGCTGAAGAATCTACAGTTGAAGCCTCATCTTCTGTTCCTGAACATCAATGCTCAGATGACAATCCTCTACCAGCTCAGCGATGGACAAAGAACCATCCAATTCATCAAATTCTTGGTGATCCAAGTGCAAGTATTCAGACACGACGTGCTCTAGGTAATATCTGTCTCTTTGTCAACTTTCTTTCTATAGTTGAACCCAAGAAAATCAATGATACTATCTCAGACCCTAGCTGGGTCATTGTCATGCAAGAGGAGATCATTGAGTTTGATAGGAACAAAGTCTAGAACCTTGTCCCACGTCTGTCTGACAAAACTTTGATAGTCACCAAATGGGTTTATTGCAATAAGTTAGGTGAACAAGGTGTGGTAACCCGTTACAAGGCTCGTCTTGTTTCTCAAGGTTATAGACAAGAAGAAGGAATCGATTATGACGAAGCCTTCGCACCAGTGGCTAAACTCAAATCTATTTGAATCTTCCTGGCCTTTGCTGCCCATTAAGACTTTAAAGTCTACCAAATGGATGTAAAGAGTGATTTTCTTTAATGGAAAAATCCAAGAGGGAGTTTATATTGAACAACCTCTAGGGTTTCTTGACCCTAAGTATCCAAATCATGTTTATCGATTGGATAAAGCTCTTTACGGGTTAAGACAGCCCCCTCGTGACTGGTATGATACCCTATCCTCATTTCTCATCTCTAAGAAATTAGTCCGTGGAAAGATTGATCAGACCTTATTTCTTAGGAAAGTTAAAGGTCATATCATTCTAGTCCAAATTTATGTCGATGATATTATATTTGATTCCACTAATCCCTCTTTGTGTTTTCGGTTCGCTGATCGCATGAAATATCTTGGATTTCTAACAGATCTGTTATTTCTTATTCTCTCTTATTTATAACAGAAATGTCTGCCAAGAACGTGAACTTCTCGATTGACGATGTGTCTTTCAAGCCCAACAATCATGTGCCGCTGTTAGACATTCCGGCCAACAAATCTTACTACGAGGAAGCTTCTACATTCCTCAAGAACTCTCATATCTCCTTCGCTATCTCCCATAAACCTATCATGGTAAAGGAAGTTCTTCAGCAGTTTTGGATTACTGTTGAAATAGCTCACGATACTAACAAGACTGGTAAACAGGTGGAAAAAATCTCCTTCCCCTTTAACAGGATGACTGTCAGTTTCAGCGTTGCCACATTAAGGACCGCTGTCGGTCTACCAAAGGGTCCCTATGCCAGTGAACCTTCCACTGAAGATATCATCTCCTACTTAGATGATATTGGCTATGCTTGGCCAACATAGAAGAACTCAAGCGATCCCCTCAAGTCGCTTTCAAAAATTGAGAAGTACCGCATGTCTACGGTATGACAGTTTTTCTTTTCCTATTTCATCCAATGTATGGAAGGAAAAACTGGTGGACAAGATCAAGCGTCCAAAGTTGCTTTGAATATTGGCATCTCCATAATTTTCCAAAGGCCAATCAACTTTGCTGGCATGATCTTTGAAGACCTGGTGTTGAAGCTGAACAAGCGCTAGAAGGAGAAGGTAGTACCTTACACCAGATTCTTATCAATGGTGTATGCTAAAATATTAGCAACAAGTACTCCACGAAAGGCAACCAACCTGCCCATCTACAAGCTTGGATCCAGAATCTTGGATCATAAGCTGAAGATGTTGCACGCTTGTTGGGACCGAAAAACTCATCGTTCCCTCGAGCCGGTCAAATCCGCGATTCTTAAACCCAACGCTCCTGTAGCAATGCAGGAGCATCCCACATCGGTGAGGCTAGGGGGATTTGGCTTCTTTATAAGGAAGTGGGAATCTTACTCCTACCAGTGACGTGTTTTAAAGCCGTGAGGGGTTGGTCAAACCCAAAGCAGACAATATCACGTGGGCGGTTCCCTAGATCGGTCCAACAATTGGTATCAGAGCTAGGGCCGCACCAATGTGGGGGGGAATGTTGGGTCCGAAAAACTCATCTTTCCCTCGAGCCGGTCAAATCCGTGATTCTTAAACCCAACGCTCCTGTAGCAATGCAGGAGCATCCCACATCGGTGAGGCTAGGGGGATTCGGCTTCCTTATAAGGAAGTGGGAGTCTTACTCCTACCACTGACGCGTTTTAAAGCCATGAGGGGTTGGTCAAACCCAAAGCGGACAATATCACGTGGGGGGTTCCCTAGATCGGTCCAACAACGCTCCTCCCTTGTGACTGTGCCTGCATATACTTCTTCATCTTCTCCAACTGTGCCGATATGTCTTTCTTCCCTTGCTCCGGTGGTCAAGACTAAGGAAAACCCCCCAAAGTCTATCCCAACCACCACATCCCTCTCTTCTAAAAGATCCTCACAAACCACTCTTGGCTCTCCATCGAGGGCCAAGAAAGCCATAAAGGGGATAACCACATCTCTGGCTGTTACCTCTTAGAAGGTTCCAGCTATTGAAACCAGCCTTAACCCCGAGGCACCTTCAGCTTTATCTTTTCCTATCTCTTTAGTGATTTCTACAGTCATTGTCATACATGTGGCTCCTATCCCAACCGCCTCAGGGACCCAAATCACTAAAGGTGTGAATATCAGCATATGTTGAACACCCACTTCCACCATTCTCAACCATCTTCTCATATCCTCCTTCTTTGGTCTCGACACGTGCTCATGACTCATTAGTGATTGTCCTCGCTGATGATGAAGCACCCACCACAGGACCTGAGGTTGTTCCTCTCGAAACACCTCAGTCAATGGAAGCCTATCCTTTCGAAGGCAACCTAGAGAAAACCATCATCAATCCTTCAGATGGTGCTGATGAACCCTCAGGTAATCTTCCAACCTACCCTTTCATTTCTGCTAACCCTGAGCTATTTTATGCTCAACCATATTCTTTTTCATGTCCTTGTGATGAACGAACGCCAGCCTCATGGAAGAAGAGTATAACATGGCTGATGATGTGAAGCTGATACTCCCGTGTTAAGCCCCATAATTCATAACGTGAAAAAGTAATGAAAAACAATAGGTGATGAAGAACCAGAAGACCGATGAAGACATCAAGGCAGAATTGGCTAAGCCTGGAGAACAACCAGAGGGCCGATGGACAACCAGGGATGCGATGGAAAGAGCATCTTCATCGCCCCTCTGGTCAACAACACTTAGAGAATTATTCAGCAATTCATCCAGAGGCATACGATGAAGCTTTAAAGATAAGGATGATTCATCA
>NC_037531.1:2078695-2085885 GCF_001531365.2 Cynara cardunculus var. scolymus
TTACTTGGCTGTCAAATCACCTTTTCAGAATTAATGATGTAATCAATTGTGTAATTACAATTACAAAGGAAAGACTATTTATACTAAGGAAAATAAAGCTAAACTAATTACAATAAAGCTAAGCTAATGGAGAAACTTGAATACAACATTTTAGCTCTAATCTTGAACCCAACAATATTGAGAGAGATCATTATGAGAGATATCATCAAGAACATTGTACTTTGACATTCATCAATATATATGCTGACATATTCAATCCAATCTTTGTTTTTGACCTTGTGTTGAATTGTGATATAGACTTGAATCTAGGATCTACAATTGGTATCAGAGCTATTACTCGTTACAGATAAATTTTAAAAGAAAATCATATAAAATCACACTTCTAAGAATAATAAAATATTTTTGAGTTCAAAGAAGTGGTTTGAACATTTAAAAACATTTTAATATACCTAGAAGTTGTCCTTCTTCTAAGCATATTGAGATTTAAAATTCAGAAATATATACCTGAGATTCAGATCAAATAGAATAATGATTTTGATGCCCTCTTGAATCCAGATCATATACAAACATGTAAGAATTTTAGAGGCTCGTGCTTGACATGTTCAGATGATGATCTTTTGTCTTGTGTACAAAGTGGAGGATGAACATCAGTATGATTATTCTGATCGTCATACTTATCATTAATAGCTTGTATTTCTGACGATTGTAGCCTGAGTCCTGAACTTGTTCAGAAGTCACAATAAACACTGAATTACAAGCTCTAAACTGAAATGTTTAGAAGCTAAACCATTGAAGTCCAAGTCCTTGACTGAATTATCTAGAAGTCTGCAAAAAATCACTTTGGAACATCTGGGTTAGTATCAAACAAATTAGTAGATATAGCTTTAACGCTCCATTCATACCTTTTATTCGGGACCCATTTCCAAACAAACTTTACATCCACGATGAATGATTCATCTTTCTTTTAAACAAAAATATGTGAAAGATTTTTCTGTGGAGCACAAGAACCATTTGCAGCTTTAGTTTTATATGAAAGATCAGATAAAGATTTGAACTTCTTAGACCTGATATGCTGTTTGCATTTGGCATTGATGGTGAAATAATTGTAACCACAGTAGTTGAAGGAACCCACAGTCCTATAATGTATCAATAATCATAGCTTGAGTGAATAGATGAGCAGAAGCAATAACTATGATATTGAAAGATTAGCAGATATGAACCAAAACACAAATAAGATTTAAAGTGTTGAACAAGTCGGCTGTATTGATTGAAGAAAGTTACAGTAAAGAAAACTCTCAACAATAATCTAATTCTCACAAGTATATACTAATTCTCTCTAGTAGGAGCGTCTTCAAAATAAGGCAATTCGTAGTTTTTTGTTTCCTAAGAGGAAATATCTTTATATATGCCATTGAAGCAGAATCTTCGATAATTTAGGCTTCAAACTCTGTCAATGCATCCAGAATCATTAGCCTTCATGTTCATTGAAAGTTAGATTCGTTTCTGTACACATGTCGGCTTCTGATTGGAACACTTGTGATATGCGCTGGAAGCTCTGTGCGCAAGCTAAGGGGGAAAGAGACCCAGAGGCTCTGTGTCTGGAGTTGTTTCTCTGCATCAAGTCCTTGAGCTTTTCAATGCTAAGACTTGATCTTTTTTGCTAGGCACGAGCTTTATATGCGAGAGATACCTTTGTGTCCGAGTATCTTTGTGTCTTGGTGACCTCTGCATCCAAGCTCCTGTTCCAGGCTGCTTTCTAGACTAAGTCCTCATGACCAGAGCAAGAGGCTTCTTACTTACACTTCGTAACTAAATATCTAACAATCTCCCCCTAAGTGTAAATAAGGAAGACTCTGCTTGAATTGAAATCTAGTGTAGGAAAGCAATAGGCCAACATGGTCCTCTGTATGTAAATTTCTTAATTGAAATGAAATTACAAGTACTAAAATGAAAAATACATAGTAAGAGAAGTTTCAAAAGAAGGTTACAAGATAGAGACCTAGAGTTGTTGAAGTTTCATGAACCTCCTAAGAGGCTCAAGAAATTCAAGTACACTGTTAGTTGATCGGATAAGAGTAGAGGCTCTCTCTCTTGTGCTAGGGGTCTGATCTCTGCATCTGTGTACATGGTTCTTTATGTATCGTAGAGTAAAGTTTGGGTACTTGAAGCGCTGGTCATCTCTAAAGAACACCTTTTCTCCATGTTCATCACGATAGATCACCCCTAACTCTAGTTCCACAATCACTGTCTAAGAGGGGATGTACTTTATGCCTTCAATTTTGTCGTTTGGCACTATGATACAAAGATGATCGATCCTTATATCCAGCGCAATCTGGAAGTCCACCTTGCACCTAAAGTCTAGCAAGTCTGTCATGGTTTGGCGAATGGCAGAGTTGGCTAGAGCGAACTTTATCCCTTTGTCCTTCTTATGATCTGTGTGGAAGTATAGAGTAAGAAGATCCCACAGGTTGAGATTGATGAGATCTTAGTGTGTAAAAATGCTGATCTGACACTAGAACCGTTCTACCATATACTTATGGAAGATAATCTAGTTGTACACAAATGTTCTCTTCTAGGAATGGCAACGGGCCGAGTTCGGGCCGGGTATTGGTATCCCCATCCCCGAAACTGATAGCTAAAACCGTCGCCGTAACCGCCCCAATCTCCGTCGGGGATCTTATCGGGGATCCCCATCGGGTCCCCACAGTTTCCCCGATCCCTGTTGGGGAACCTGTTAAGGATAAAAATCCTCTTTTTTCATCGTTGGTTATAACCGAACCCGAAAGCGAAACCAATATGAAAAAAAATTACAATATGCTAATTTTCACAATTAAAAGTAAATTAGAATTTTTTTAAAGATGTAAGTTTAAATGTCTCAAACATAATCGAACCAATTACAAACAATAAATTATATTACAATATAGAACTAAATAGAAATTCAAACATCATACAACTAAAGTCACTATTTTAGACAAATAAACTTGACTTTTTCGTAAGCTTTATTTGGGTTGTTTATGTAAAGTGGATAAAAGTCTTTTAAATTTTAATGTTACTATTTTCTTTTAATCATATATATATATATATATATACATATCGGGCCGGGCCGGGCCAGTGATCACCGTCCCCGTCCCCGTTAAAATCCCCGAATTTGTCCCTGATAAGATGTCCCCAAACCCAGCTCGAAAGTTTCAGTTTTCGGTTTTCACCATCGGTTTCGGGTTTTTTTTGTCATCCCTATTCACTTCTTGATGTCTAGTACTTGCTTGATCTCATCCACGAAGTGAACTTGCTTGACGGGTTGTGTGTACTGACGAAGAAAATGCCGTCGAATGTACTCCTTCCATGGGCTGTAAGTTTATCTTATGTCTGGGAACTTCTTCCCTCTAGCTATACAGGAATTGGTATATCTTCTCATTTACCTCAGAGTCGTTGATGGGTTTATCTTTGTGGACTGGCTTCATCATTGCGTCCATATGGTCCTTGATCTCTTTTACATGATCGTAGACTAGCTTGGAGCTATGAGGCCTGCTGTTGCTAGCTCTCTGTGTGTCAGCTCTACTTTTATGACTTTGCCTTGGTGCAGGATGGACAACTCTGGTTCCTTGTACAGAAACTCTGGATCGGTAATTTTGAGCATGTAGAGGCGGGGCAACAACTGTTACTTGAGGAGGAAGTGGAATTGCCATTGTAGGAGGCCTAGATGTTTTGGGAGGCTTCTTCTTTAGTTCCAGGACATTCACGACCACTGCCTCTTTATCCACTCCTCTTAATGGAGTAATATCCATAAAACATTCAGGAGGATGAGTCACTTAATGAGGAGGCATAGGTGGTCAAGAGCTTGAGTGTAGAGCTCTCTCCACCAAGTGACATGCAGAGCTCTGGCTGGGCAGGCTCTGGCTGTGTAGACTCCAATGTTTGAGATTGAAGGACAGACTCCTTCAAGACTTGCTCTGGCTCTGTGTGCACCGTTGATAGATTTTCTTGTTGTGTGGATGCAGGCGCTTAAGTAGTTGGAGTTTTGGCAGGTATAGAGGGGGCAACTCTTGGTTGTTGCTCTTGCTGCTTCTCGTCCTCTTGATGATTTTGAGGGCCAGAGCGATTGGGGTCCTCATTATCATCAAGTCTCCTATTCTTTTGACTCTCTCCATATGTAGAGGCAAGCTTTTGGAGCTTCCACCTCTTCTTCTTATTCTTCTCCAGCTCAGTTGGAGGCATGGTCTAAACCTTCTTGCCGAAGAGTTTGACGATATCAATAGTCATTTGGGTCATCTTTGTGATTTCCATGTCTGCTCTGAATTTAAATGCGGCCAATGAGCATCGCATCTCTGCAGCAGCTATCTTGACCATGTTGTTGAAGTCAGACATGAAATTGGCCACCTTTTGAAGTAGTCTATCAAACAGGGCCACCATATCCAATTTGGTGATGTAATCCGTAGGGGTGCGGATGGGAATGAGAGCATGCTCATTCATTCGGACCACGTCCTCTATGAACATTTTGAATTGGTCCACATAGACTAGTGTCATCTTGGTCTTGCCTTCCTCCCTCTGTATGTAATTTATAACCCTTTGCAGGGTGATATTGGTCCTCATCGTCAAATCCAATGCATGTTCGAGTCGAGAAGTATTCGTCAATGACTCAGCTCTCAATACTTCACTTCAACCAGAGCAGGTGCAGAGGTTGATGGCTCTGCACGGGCCATGTTGAGTTTTAGTTCTTCCAAGAAGCACAACACAGAGGTGGCGAAGGTTTGCAACTGTTAAACCCCATAATTCATAAAGTGAAAAAGTAATGAAAAACAATAAGTGATGAAGAACCAGAAGACCGATGGAGACATCAGGGCAGAATTGACTAAGTCTGGAGCACAACCAGAGGACCGATGGACGACCAAGGATGCGATGGAAAGAGCATCTTCATCGAACCTCTGATCAACTACACTTAGAGTTTTTTCCAGCAATTCATCCAGAAGCATGCAATGAAGACTTAACGATAAGGATGATCCATCATACCATGAATGACAGCTGGAGATGACAARTCAACAGCTAGATTTCGAGTTTATCTTAATTACTAAAGTTTATCCATAGTTTAGATAATCGTTATCTGTTATTAGAAGATTAGCTAAAAAGTCTCATTAGATARTTATCTTCTTATTAGTATAAATAGGTGATTAGGCCTATTGTAATCTAAGTCGCTTTTACGTTTTTATTATTAATAAAGTGAAATCTTTGATGCTCAAGATTGTTCATAATTTCTTCTTGAGTGTTCATCACTTTGTTCATCAAATCACTATAATTTGGTTATTATTAACTAGATTATTAGTGTTATTGAGAGATCTGGGATCAACAATTGGTATCAGAGCCGATTGATTGATTTTCCAATAAAAAACGATCAAACAAAAATCTCTCAATTTTTGACCTTCTCTCTCGTCAAAACACAAATCATTCTCTTCAAAATTCTCAATGGCCAACTGGAATTCCACTTATAGTGTTGGCTCTCTCACCAAGTCTCCAACTCTTGAACGAGAAGAATACCCACAATGAAAGATCAGAATGGTGAATTTCTTGGAAGGAATGGACATGAACCTTCTGCGATCTGTAATGGAGGGTTCTTACATTCCACAAACTCTTGTCCCAAGAGTTCAAGGAACAAAAATCACGGCTGAAATTCCTGCCTACTATATGCCCAAGGATGAGAAGAATTGGGATGAAGACGACATGGAAATAGTAGAAACAGACAAGAAGGCCAAACGATTGATAATCATGGCCATACCCAATGCGACTCAGCTGTCTATGTCCCTTCAAGCAAACCAGGACCTAGACAGCTGGTCACTTCATGATCTGTATAGAACGCTTGCAGCACAAGAGAATGACATAATGAAAAAGAAGGTTTCCATTGGTGGACCTCTTGCCCTTGCTGCCGATGAAAAGGACAAATCAAAGACCTCTACCAAAGAACATAAAAAGAAAGGCAAAAAAGCATTGGTGGTAGAATCAGAATCTGAAGAAGAAACTTCTGAATCAAATGATGAAATTAAAGCTTTTGCCAAATCTTTGGCCATGATCACAAAGCAGTTCCAGAAAAAGTTCATTAAGAAACCCTATGAACAAAAAGAGTTCAAGAGGGAAAGGTACCAGTCATCGTATGAGAGGAAGCCATCCAAATTTCATCAGAGGGAAGACAGAAGAGATGGGAGAGAAGAAAGAGAAAAAAGAAGAGAAGACAAAAGAGACGAGAGGAAAGAAGACAAGGATGGAAGGAAAAATGACCTCTGATGCTTCAGGTGCGGAAAACTCGGTCATTTTTCCAAAGAATGCAAAGGATGATTGGTAAAGAATGTTGACTATTACAAAAAAAAATACAAATATAATTCCAGAGAGCGAAGCCTGATGGCTGAGAAAGAAAATTGGGTGTCCGATTCTTCATCAGACGATGAAGACAAAGCACTCATCTGTTTGATGGCCACGTCCAATGCAGAATCCGCCCACAACTCTGATGATCAGGTATGTGAGTCTACCTCCAATGAAACCAACTCTGCCCCATCGGAGCTAGAGTTAAGGGTAATAAAACTTTCAGAGGATTTCCTCAAATTAAAAGTAAAATTGAACTTTGAAAAATCTGAAAGATGAAAAGCGGAAAAAGAAGCAAGTTTCTACAAAAGAGAAACTGACCTTCTAACCGAAGAAAAAGTTGAACTTGCAAAGGAAAAGACTCGCATAAGCACTCTTAAGAAATCAGAGGAAGATAAACTTCTGGAGTTAAACAAACAAATAACTAAGGACCTAGAAAAGAAAACAAAGTCCTTAAAGGAATCCGAGGCAGAGAGACTAAATTCAGTAGCTCTTAAAGATTTTTTTCAAAAATAACGGGAAATACTTCACCAGAAGCTTCAAACCAATGAACTTCTGATGAAGAAGTATAAAGATGCCCAAGACGTTTATGAAAAATTAAATGGTCAAACGGACACTCAAGGRATWKGATTCAATGAATTGGACTCTTTCATCGAATCAAAGAAGTCTACCCTTGAATCCACTTTCAAACTTGGATGAATTCAAAAACCCAACTTTACTCCAAAATCAAAAGCAAATTTTAAAAGAGTTAAAGTCGATGGAAAAACTGTCGTTTCAAGACAGAACCTTGAAAATGTGGTATACGAGAACAGTACGAGTAAGAATTCTGATGGAAGAAATGACAC
>NC_037531.1:2085985-2087954 GCF_001531365.2 Cynara cardunculus var. scolymus
GATTTTAAAGATGCTTACATGTCCTACTTGCAAGACAAAGGATAGAAAGATGACAAGCAATCGATAAAAGATATAACAATCACATACCCAATAGACATAATGGAAATTCCTCCAAAAGATAGCATGCATCATTTGGTCAAGAAAAGATACAAAACAGAGTTTCAAGTTTCAGGTCAAAAGAGTAATCCAATCTATATTCTTCCTAAAATAACAACCATCCAATAACCATTCCTAGAGCTAGCATTATCATACTAAAAACAAATAGCCACCTATATAACTTCCTAATCTCTCGCCTGGCGGCAGCAGCCATATCCCCGTTCCACTCTATACCCTGATGATGTGCTTCCACAATTTCCGATAGATTGTTGAGGAAATTGTGGTGATAACTGAGTCGGGTCTGGTGCATCTGTGTGTTCTCCGCGATCCTCCTTACCCATTTCTTCTTCGATGGTTTCATCCCTTGCGGATAGGATGCCAGTATACCAGTCACAATTTGGGTCATTTTGCTCCCGCCTTGGGGTCGAGATGACTCTCCAACGACCCTCTGTGAGTTTCCAAACGTCACCCTCTACGGTAAAGGAACACTCTTTCGAGGCGTGAGTCTGGTCCTTGGTCCTTGCTGGGCTCGCAACGGAATATTAGAGACTGGCTCCATCGGGGGTAAGCAGGACACCTGTGGGGCAACCGCAGTACCACTAGAAATTGCATCCTGGTCATATGGATCTATCTCTTCGTTTCGAGTTGGGTTCCTCTGAGAGCGATCGACTACGTAACCAGAATCGTCTACGGAATACTCGCTTGAATTTGAAGACATCATCGAGAGGATCTGTGACATAAATAATCGTGGTTACTAAGGTATATCCTCTAACAAGAGCTTAGCGGTTTTTGAGGAAGCTTCTAGACAACTCTAAGTCTCAACAATCATGCTAGAATCCTTAGACAACACTCTTGAGTTCTATACCAGAGCTTCTGCTAATGAAACCAGAACCTCTGTTTCCTCACAGAGCTTTCGAGGCCAGAGCCTCTGTTCACAAGATGGCTACCATAGCTTCTGATGTTGAGGCCAGAACCTCTNGCCCGCTTTGAACACATGGTTGAAAATCGTTTAGAAATCATTTTAGTTATAGTCGATGGTTTTTAAAGAAAAACCAGCGTTCTCTATAACCGAGGCTCAGATACCAAATCTGTCACACCCCGCTAAAGCGGAAACACGAAATGCTAAAAGACAAGCGAGTCTTGGCAACAGTTTAAGAGAAACACTTTCGACAAAGATTCACAATAATAATAAAAATAAAAGTTCATCGACTTAACAGGATTCCAAGGTTACAAAAATATTTGAAATACAATAAAAACTGTCTTAATCGATRTGATCCAAGTAATGCTCCCCAGAGTCCACATAACTTACTTAGTACCTGAAAAGCATGGCATAAAGCATAGTCAACTACAAGAGTTGGTGAGTTCACAGGTTTTATATGCATAAAAATAATTTTAAATGCATCAATCTTGGTTATAAATTTATGAGCAATATCTTTAAAATAAAGACATACACATGATTGAAAATAGTTGAGCCACTACTAAACCTAAAAACGCCCCATGAACTACCTCAGAGGTGGTAGCGAACCACATGTGTAGATCATATATATACAAGAACTACCTCAGCGGTGGGACTAAACCCCACATGTGTAGAACTCATGCCGAACTACCTCAGCGGTGACCACTTTGTGTCACATGTGTAGAACTCCTACCGGACTACCTCAACGGTGGAACTAAATCCCACATGTGTAGAGCAAAATTTAATGACCAAGTGCACCATACTTGTTAATATAAAGGGTGGGTATACAACCAAATAGCRBMATCCACAAGAATCATGRGTTSAAAATGAATTAATAGTAGTGGAAATAAATGGGGACTTTTAGTCTCAACATATCAATAATGTATACATTTAAATACTCATAACAAGATTCATATA
>NC_037531.1:2088759-2114471 GCF_001531365.2 Cynara cardunculus var. scolymus
ACTTTAAAGGGGATTAGATGACTTTAGGAGCATACATTTTTGAAGACAAGGCAGATAAGAAAGATTCGAGCACAACAGCAATCCTAAACTTGCAGGGAGAAGAGTTTGGCTTGAAGGTGATGAACTATTTAGAGAGGGAGAACGAGGAAAGACTAGAGCTTTTTGAATAAAGAAKAGWTTTYRAAAGAGGAAGGGGGTATTTATATGAGACTTCTAGAAGAGAAGTGGGCTGGCCTCTAAAAGTCCAAGCCCAAAGATTTAAATATTTCCTTAAATTAAGGCCCAAAAATCTAAAATAACCAAAATGTCCAAGCCTGGAACAAGAGTAGCTGTGGAACAGAATGATCAGTTTGGGCAACCAGCGCCTCAGAAAGAAGACAACAGATCCTCTGCGAAGAAAAGACGCCAGAGCTTCTGTGAAGAGACTCAGAGCTTCTGCAAAGAGATGCCAGAGCCTCTGTGGAGAGACACAGTTTCTACAAAGAGATGCCAGAGCCTCTGTGGAGAGACACAGTTTCTGCAAAGAGATGCCAGAGCCTCTGTGAAGAGACACAGTTTCTGCAAAGAGATGCCAGAGCCTCTGTGAAGAGACATAGAGTCTCTGTGAAAAGATAGTGTTTGAGAAGAATTGCCAGAGTCTCTGTGAAAGGACACAGAGTCTTTAAGAAGAGGCAACAGAGCCTCTGTAGATAGTGCCAGAGCCTCTGTAGCTAGTGCCAGAGCGTCTGTAGCTATCACCAGAGCCTCTGTGGCTAACGCCAGAGCCTCTGATCGAATTGGCGACCTCTTCAAGATCATACTCTGAATAAGGTTAATCCTAAAAGACTTAGTTTTCTAATGAAGATTTCGAAATGAGGTCCTAACCTGGAAATCTAAAAGTGCAGAGTTGTTACATCTATTGATGAACTCAAGGGGTCACTGCGGGGGTGTGGATCAACACGAACGATTCAAAAAGGAAGATCAAGTGTTTAAGGTTCAAGGAAAACAAACAAGGTTCTCTTGTAATAAAGAAAGAGGCATAGGATCCCTTAGAGGAAGAGTTCATGGTAAAATGAGTAGCATCAAATGCACTTTTTGCAAAAAAAAAATTGGACACAAGGATGATGATTGTTGGAGCAAAAATAAAGAAGCAAGATATGCAGAATAAGAAGAAGATTACATGTTCATGACATGTGTAAGTACTCAACAATCATCAAAATATATTTGGTATCTTGATAGTTCTTGTTCAATTAACAATTTCATGAAGCTAGATGATTTTCACAAATCTCCAGTCAGATTAGGCAATAACAAGCATGTCTAGATTAAGGGAAAATGGGTTGTTGTTTTTAGCATTGATGGAAAAGAAAAGATGATTCAAAATGTCAACTATGATCCAAATTTGGCTCATAACCTTATAAGTACGGGGAAACTTCTTTACTCTGGCTATTTTGTAACATCTGCAAACAATGTCTACATTATTAAAAAAGAATCTGGTGAAATATTGTTACAAGCTAAGATAAGTGATAACAAAATGTTTCATACCAATTTGTCTTTTAAAGAGTATTATGGTTAATGAGTAGCAAGATAAATGACATCATAGTTCGGCACCTACGCTATGGATATAATATCAAAGGACTGTAATTATTGTCGATAAAATATGGTAGAAGACTTACCTGAGATCAAAGAATTGGATCATGTGTGCAAAAAGCGCATTAGGAAAGAAAACGAGAAGATATTTTCCAGTTGGATAGCCAAAAAGAGCAAAAAGGAAGTTGGAACTAGTGCATACACACATTTATGGATCGATGAAAAAAATATCTCTTGCTAATAGTAAGTATATTCTTCTCTTTATTGACGATTTCACAAGATTGAGTTGGGTGTATTTCTCATTCAAATATATGAAGCATATGAATGTTTCAAGAAGTTTAAAGCATTCATAGAGAAACAAAGCAATGAGAAATGGAAGACTCTAAGAACCGACAGAGGAGCAGAATCCTGCTCTATGGACTATAACAATTGTTGTAAAGAACCAAGAATCATGAGAGATCTTACAACCCTCTATACTGATAAATGTTAAGCTAGACTTGGTTTCAGTTAACCGTTAAAATAGTTATTGGTGGTTAGTTTGTGACAGTTAATTAACTATCACACCTGTTCGAAAGGTTGTGACTGTTTGTCAAGGGGTGTGTCCCTTGTTTATGTATATATATTAGTTACTTGTATTATGTAATTGATTGATGAAGTTTCAATAAAAAAACGAAGGATAGTTTGTATGATTTTATTGGTTCCAACATTGTGGTATCAGAGCTTGGTTTCGCAATGGCCACAACATCAAACAATATCATTCATCATCCTCTTCCCAAATTGAATGGAAGGAACTACCATCACTGGAACATCCAAATGAGGGTGTTGTTCGAGTCTCAAGATTTATGGGATATCATCAACCAAGGTATTGATGATCTTATAGAGTTAAACAACTTCACAGAAGAACAAGAAGGAGATATCAAATAACTAAAGAAGAAAGACAAGAAAGCACTTTATTTGATTTATCAAGCCGAGATGAAACAATCTTTGAAAGGATTTCTACTTCTGAAACAGCAAAGGAAGCATGTGATATGTTAAACATAACCTACAAGGGAGAAGAAAATGTCAAAACAGTAAGACTCCAAACTCTAAGATGTGAATTTGATGGCTTAAAAATGAAAGACTCAGAAACTATAGAAGATTTCTATAACAGAACTATTTTAGTATTGAATCAACTACGTCTCAATGGGGAAACTATAGAAGATAGGAGAGTCATGGAAAAGATTATGAGAAGCCTAACTAGAAAATTTGAGTATGTGGTAGTAGCTATAGAAGAATCAAAAAACATTTCAATTATGTCTCTTGAAAGACTTTTAGGAATTCAGCATTCCCATGAACTGAGAATGAAACAATTTGATAACAACCCATATGAGCTAGCATTCCAATTACAATCACTAAATTCCAATCCTCAAAAAAGAAAAAGATTTCAACCAAGGGAACCACAGATAGATTTCAAAGGTAAAGGCAGAGGCAAACCATCTCCTATGCAATGCTATCATTGCCAAAAACTTGGACACATAGCCAGGTTTTGTAGGAAAAGGATTGCAGAAAAGAGAGAAAGAGAGAGAGAGAGAGAGTAACACCCCATTCCACACATTGCATGTAACATATACTTCATTTATAAGAAATACATGTTTGTACATCACATTGGTCCCTTAGTACAAGAATCTACCAGTACAAAATACATGGTCCAAAATTTCAAAATAAAATTCTTGCACTAATCCTGTTTTATCTATTAAAAGTATACATCATAAACAATTCTTCATGTAGATATGCAATTAGGAAATTATCACATTTTCCCCTTCCCCTTACCATCGGTACCTCCTGCAATACATAGTTAAAATCACAAAACGAGGGTTAGACCGAAAGGTCTAGTGAGATACTCTATTTATGATATTGCAGGGTGAAAATCACCAAAACTTTTCTATAAAACAACTTTATATATATATATATATAACAAATATATGAGCAAGTGAGAATATGATACCAATACCTTTCACTTTTCAAGCCAAATTATCTGCTTACAAATAATACATCAAACCCAAAACAGGTTTGTACTAATCAGATTATCGTGATGCCATTTTTAAACCTTTCAAATCGAACAAGGTTAATTTAAAGTTTCAAGCCAAACCTGGTATTTTCTCCTCAACAACATCCAGACTATGCTTTCCAATAAGAACCCTGATCCTAAACGTTTAAGTCACAAAGAAATAAAGATTCCAGACCACGGTAATCTTAAAGGAAATATTAGTAGGAGTTATATTACATAACACACACAAATGCCACCCTTATATCCAAATGTACACCTCTCCTTGGTATGCCACCCTTATTCCATGGTACACCTCTCCTTGATATGCCACCCTTATCCCATGGTACACCTCTCCTTGATATGCCACCCTTATTTCCTTATCAAAACATTTCACAAAAATAATTCCAAATAGACCGCAGTCAATGGAGTTATTATCAGTTCAAAATTATCAAAATTCCCATTTTATGTTGAAATAACAATTTTATCAACCATGCACAAGGCATAAATACAAATCTGGTCAACATAAACTTGGCCGGACTTCATCTCCGGTCAAATCTTGGCCGTTTTACCAAATCCGGACAACATATCGCCCATAGCCTGTCCGATTTAACACTTAAAATCAATTCCAACACTTTTGTCCGGATAACAAGTCCAGACAATGCTGTCTTCTTTTTGTCCGATTTAAAATAATCCAGTCACCATTTAGTCGTATTCCTACTTCTCCGTTCAAAATGTTAAACATAAACTCAATATTCATACATCGCTCATCACTTGACCGATTTACTCTAATCCGGTCAACCCTCTAGGCGGTTTATTACTAAATCGCCTAGGCTTTATCCGGTTTATGACTTAAGTCACTATACCCTTACCCGGTTTAATACTAAACTGCTTATCTCTTGACCGGTTTAGGTCTAATCCGGATAATACTTATGCGATTTAAATTCCAAACCAGATGAAAACACAAACAATTTATGCAATTATCAAAAATTTGAAAACAATTAAACCACTCACATTATTAAAGCCTTTTTGAAAATCAGATGAAACTATCTTCAAAATAAGCAATCCGATCAACTTCCCTTTCTTTCTAAATCGATCAAGTTTTCTTTCCAAAGATGGCAAGAGAGCAAAATGGTGGTTTGACCCCTCCTTTTATACTTTCCCTTTAGAGAAAGTCGGCTACTACAGCCGTACACCACATGCATGCCTTACAAATAATCAAGTAACCATTTATATATATATATATATATATATATATATATATATTCATGCACACATGCACATACATACATGCATATCCCATATATATATATATATATATATCGTACATGCATGTGTACCCACATATACACATAATCATATTTATGCACCTATATTATGCACATAATTCACATACCCACATGATCAGATGTACAAATTTATCATGCTATCACATAATCATATATAACAAATAATCACATACTCATTACCTCAGGAGACAACCAAGATCCGGCTATCATAGAGAGAGAGAGAGAACAACTTTATTAATGTTGAAGTCAATGAATACACAATGTTTATGATCTTAAGCACACTTGAATTGCCTACTGATGATACCTGGTACATGGACAGCGGGTGCAACAATCATATGACAAGGAATAAGGACCTCTTTACTCAACTAGATAAAAAACAGAAGAAGGAAGTTAGAACAGGAGATGACAAAAAGTTAAGTGTACAAGGCATAGGTGACATCTTGGTAAATACAAAAAATGGTCAAAAGAAGATACCCGGTGTTTAGTACGTTCCAGGTTTGAAACACAACTTACTAAGTGTAGGAAAACTCTTACAAAAGGGATATGAACTTCAATACAAAGGTGAATCATGTGACATTAAAGATCAATCCGGTGGGCTTATAGGAAGAGTAAATATGACAGGAAACATGTTTCCCATAAATTTCAAAGGGGACATTTTGTTCTCCTTCCATTCATCCATAAAGCAAAATTTTGTATTATGGCATCACAGATTCGGTCATATCAACCTTGGGTACCTAAGCTACATGTAGGGCACAATTTAGTAAAAGGAATGCTGTTATAAACAAGGTTGATGAAATCTGTGAAAGCTGCATGACTGGAAAGCAAGCAAGAGATTCATTTCCTCAAGAAGGAGCATGGAGATCCTCAAAATCACTTGAACTCATCCATTATGATGTTTGTGGACCCATGAAGACACTGTCCATAGGTGGAAACAGGTATGTTCTAACCTTTATTGTTGACTTCACAAGAAAATTATGGGTGTACTTCTTAAAAGAAAAATCTGAAGTTTTTGACTACTTCAAAAACTTCAAGGCTTATGTTGAAAAGCAGAGTGGTAATCTGATCAAAACTATTAGATCAGATGGGGGTGGAGAGTACAACTCTACTTATTTCATAGAATTCTTGAAAAAGAATGGAATCCACCATCAAGTAACAACTAGATACACCCCACATCAGAATGGGGTGGCAGAGAGGATCAATAGGACCTTAGTTGAAAAAGCTAGAAGTATTCTTAAAGGTAAGAACTTGGATCACTCTTTCTAGGCAGAAGCAGTAGCCTATGCTTGTTATTTATTGAATAGAACCACTACAAAAGGTCTTCCAACATTACACCACAGGAAGCTTGGAGTGGGTACAAACCAACAGTGGGTCATCTAAGAATTTTTGGGTGCATTGCTTATGTTCACATACTAGAAAAGAAAAGGACCAAATTAGATGATAAATCTAAAAAAACCATCTTTATCGGGTATAGTGATAGATCCAAGGACTACAAACTATATAATCCTATTACTCAAAAAACCATCATCAGTAGAGATGTGGTATTTGAAGAAGGGAAAGGATGGAATGATCCATCAAGCCAAGTTTAAAGCAACACACAGAGTCTGGAAGAAGATCAAGTGTAGAAAGATGAAATTCCTAGACAGATTGAACATGATTCTCATAATCGCATCATACCTCAAAATACAAACAACTTAGAAACCTCTAAAAGCTCCTCTGAAAGTCCTCCTGTAAGGGGTTACAAGAGTTTAAGGGACATATACAATGATCCATGGAGTTTGGACTTAAATGATACAACAGACTTTGTGCTGTTCTCTGATGCAGATCCAGTAACCTTCAAGAAAGCCTATCAAGATATAAAGTGGAGGAAAACAATGAATAGAGAAATGGAATCCATCATAAAAAACAATACTTGGGAACTGGTCAGTTTCCCAAATGGACATAAATCCATTGAAGTTAAATGGATTTTTAAGACTAAATTAAATGAAAAAGGAGAAATTGATAGATACAAAGCAAGATTGGTAGTTAAGGGGTATAAACAAAAACATGGGATAGATTATCAAGAGGTTTTTGCCCCTGTTATAAGGTTGGAAACAGTTAGATTGGTGTTAGCACTAGCTGCTCAAAACTATTGGCAAGTACTTCAAATGGATGTAAAATCTGCCTTCCTAAATGGTATTTTGGAAGAAGATGTTTACATAGATCAACCTAAGGGATTTGTGAAGAAAGGAGAAGAATATAAGGTTTGCCACCTAAAAAAGCCTTATATGGCTTAAAACAGGCCCCAAGAGCATGGTACAGCCGTATTGAGAACTATTTTGTCACACAAGGCTTCAACAAATGCTCTCAAGAACATACTCTCTTTACTCAAAAGATTAAAGGTATGATTCTTATGGTATGTATCTGTGTAGATGATTTAGTGTTCACAGGGAATTCACAAAAGCTAGTAGAAGAATTCAAAGAAAGCATGAAGAAAGAGTTTGAAATGACTGACATGGGACTACTGCATTATTTCCTAGGAATTAAAGTTAAACAAGATATGAAAGGGATCAAAATTTCACAGTAGAAGTATGCTCTGACTCAATTAGATAAGTTCAATTTGAGTCAAACAAATCCTTCACTCACTCCTATGAAATTTGGACTCAAATTACATAAGGATGATAGGGAAGAATTCATAGATGCCAGTCTGTATAGAAGTATGGTAGGCAGTCTAATGTATTTGACTGCCACCAGACCAGATATTGTATTTTCAGTAAGCATCATTAGTAGATACATGGAAATGCCAAAGAAAAGTCATTGGGAAGCAGGGAAAAGAATACTTAAATATATTAAACGTACTATAAATCATGACATCACATACTCAAGGATAGAAGACTTCAAACTCACTGGATACAGTGACAGTGACTATGGTGGTCGCATGGATGATGGAAAAAGCACTTCCGGATATGTATTCCATCTGGGAAATGGGGTAGTATCATGGAAAACCAAGAAACTGAGCATTGTGGCCTTATTCTCAACAGAAGCAGAGTATATGTCTCTTTCTGTTGCTGGATATCAAGCCCTATGGATTTGAGCCATCCTAAAAGAACTGGAACACACTCAAGAGGAACCAACAACAATATTTTGTGAAAATAGATCAGGTATTGCACTCTCTAAAAATCCTGTGTTCCATGGCAAGAGTAAGCACATCAGAATCAAGTTCAACTTCATACGAGAGTTAGTATCAAATAGAGAAGTGAAGATTGAATTCTGTGTCTCTAAGGATCAACTCGTGGATTGCTTCACTAAAGCTCTACAAGTTGGCCTCTTCACACATATGAAAAAGAACTTGGGTGTCAAAACCATTCTAGCTTAGGGGGTGTGTTAAATGTTAAGCTAGACTTGGTTTCAGTTGACTGTTAAAATAGTTATTGGTGGTTAGTGTGTGACAGTTAAATAACTGTCACACCTGTTCGAAAAGTTATGACTGTTTGTCAAGGGGTGTGTCCCTTGTTTATGTATATATATTAGTTACTTGTATTATGTAATTGATTGATGAAGTTTCAATAAAAGACGAAGGACAATTTGTATGATTGTATTGGTTCCAACATATACCTACGAGCAAAATGGTATAGTTGAACGTAAGAACAAGAATAATTGTTGAAATGGCAAGGTGTATGATGAAGGCAAAGGATCTTACTGATTATTTCTGAGTTGAAGCATGTTCCACTGCAGTGTATCTGATAAACATCTCACCTACAAAAGGTGAATGGTACAAAACACCTTTTGAAACCTGGTATGAGTTTAAATCATTTGTAAAACATCTTCGAATTGTTGGTTCTTTATGTTATGCTCTACTCACATCTCATAGGCATAAACTTGAATCACAGACAAAAAAAATATGTTTTTGTTGGATACTCCTCCAAATGAAAAGCATACAGGTTGTACGATCCACGAGAAAGAAAAACTTGTTATGAACCAAGGATGTCCAATGCCATGAAAACTAGAAGTTTGAAGATGTTGATAAAAGACAAGTCATGGTTACCATTGTATCATCTGAAGAACAACAAGAAGAAAAAGGTGAAAAAGAAAATGATTCAGCAACATGTGAATGTGAACGTGAATGTGGCTCCTAATCTTAACAATCGGACTCACCACAAAGTGGATCAAAGTCTTCATAGCCAAACTTGCCACAAAGTGATGTAGAAATATTTCAGTTGCGTAGAAGTTAACATGGTAAATTCCTAAATAAGGATTTATGATTGAGTGATAAAATAGGTGCACATTTGCTATGTGTGCTAGAGATCGAAATAATGTAGAGACAACCATGGAAAGTGATGCATGGAAAAATGCTATGGATGAAGAATTAAGGGCCATTAAAAGAAATGGAATGTAGAGCTTACCAATCTACTAGAGTTAAAAAAAACTATCAGCTTGAAGTGGATATTCAAGACTAAATAGAAACCTGATGGCCGTGTTAAAAAACAAAGCAAGGCTAGTGGCTCATTGATATGTACTGTTAGGGGTTGATCAACCCATTCCCCTCGATGTGTAGGATACTTGCTCTCTACTTAGGCCTTTTGTCAAAGGATTGGCAATATTCTCCTTTGACTTTATGTAGTCAATGGAAATGATTCCATTTTTCAGCAAGTCCTTTATCGTGTTGTGGCGCCTTCGTATGTGTCGGGACTTTCCATTGTATATCTGTTTCTTCGCTCTAGTGAGAGCGGCCATACTATCACAGTGGATACTAATTGAAGTCACCGGTTTAGGCCACAACGGAATACCTTCAAGGAAGCTTTTAAGCCATTCGGCTTATTCAGCGGCTTTGTCTAAAGCAACAAATTCGGATTCCATAGTTGATCTGGTATTCACGGTTTGTTTAGACAATTTCCATGATACCGCTGCACCACCAAGTGTGAACACATATCCACTTGTGGATTTACTTTCGGAATGGTTGGAAATCCAGTTATCATCACAATACCCTTCTATAACGGGAGGATATTTCGTATAGTGTAACCCATAACTYATTGTGTATTTCAAGTATCGAAGCACCCTTACTAGTGCATACCAATGGTCTTTTCTTGGGTTATGTAAGTACCGACTAAGTCTACTCATACTATATGCTATATCCGGTCGTGTGTAGTTCATGATATATATATATATATATCAAGCTTCCAAGAACTTGAGTATATTCCAACTGAGCCACACTGTCTCCGAGATTCTTCTTTAATTGGCTTGAAGGATCAAACGGAGTGACAACCGGTTTGTCATCATAATGACCAAACTTTCGAAGCACCTTCTCAATATAGTGAGATTGGCTAAGAATGTAACCATGTGGATTTCTTTGAATCTTTACACCAAGGATTATATATGTTATTCACATATCCTTCATGTCAAATGCGGAATACATCATCTTTTTGGTTTGGTTTATTATATCCAAGTTTGATCCTATAATAAGCATATCATCCACATATAAGCATATCATCCACATATAAGCATATGTTGACATAGGCACTTTTGTATTGTTTCACATATACACATTTATCGCATTCATTTATGTGAAATCCATTTGACAACATGGTGTTATCAAATTTCTCATGCCACTGCTTTGGCGCTTGTTTAAGTCCATATAGAGACTTAATTAACTTACAGACTTTGTTCTCTTGGCCTTTTACAACAAAACCTTCCGGTTGTTGCATATATATCTCTTATTCGAGTTCACCATTCAAGAAAGTGGTTTTCACATCCATTTGAGGTATTTCCTAGTTATGAATAGCCACTATTGCTACCAATGTCCTTATAGACGTTATTCTTGTAACGAGTGAGTATGTATCGAAGAAGTCTTGACCTTCCTTTTTTCGATAACCTTTGGCGACTAGTCGAGCTTTGTATTTCTCTATAGTGCCATCGGGTTTTAACTTTCTTTTGAAGATCCATTTATGGCCAATGACCTTATGACCTGAAGGTAAATCAACCAATTTCCATGTGTTATTTTGCACAATAGAATCGATTTCACCTTGGATGGCCTCTTCCCAGTAAGGTGCCTCGGAAGATTCTATGGCGGCCTTATAGGAGAGCGGTTCTCCTTCAACATTAAAGGCCATAAAATCCAGTCCAAAGTCTTTGACGACTCTTCCCTTTTTTCTCCTCCTTGGTTCTAAAACTTCTTGAACCTTAGAGGTTCCAACGGCCGTTGAGTGATCTCTCTTGTTTGTATCAACATGAGAGGAAGTATCATCAATTGGTCGTTTACCAAGATTAAAGGCATTACCCTCCTTTTCCTTATACGGGAAGATCGTTTCAAAGAACTCTGCTTCAGCAGATTCAATTACAGTGTTGTTGCTTATGTCAACTACACTAGATTTGAAGACTAAAAACCCTATATGCAGCACTATTAAATGTTGGCCCAATATATACACAATCAATCATTTTAGGTCCAAGCTTAGTCCTTTTTGGCAAAGGAACTTGAACCTTAGCAAGGCAACCCCACACTTTCATCCTTTTGTAGGATGGTTTTCTTATCTTCCAAAGCTTATATGGAGTTTTATCACTTTTCTTGTGGGGATCCTATTAAGGATCATGTTTGTAGTAAGACACGCGTCGCCCCATAAATGATGAGGAGCTCTGGACGTAATCAACATTGAGATCATCATGTTTTTCAATGTTCTATTCTTCCGTTCAGCCACTCTATTTTGTTGGGGAGTGTATGGAGCGGTAGTTTGATGTATGATGCCATGAATTTCACAAAATTCAGCAAAGTCATTGGATTCGTATTCTCCTCCACGAACCGACCTTAGAACTTTGATTTTCTTTTCAAGTTGGTTTTCCACTTTAGCCTTATATGTCTTAAACATGCTTAAGGCTTCATCTTTTATATGTATAAGATAAACATGGCAAAACTTACTGGAATCATCACTGAAGGAAATGTAATAATTCTTTCCTCCTCTTGTGGGAGTTGCCTTATAGTCACATAAATCACTATGAATCAACCCACGAATCTCATTTGTCTTCTCTACTGATCTATGTGGGTGATTTGTGTATTTAGCTTCTACACAAACCTCACACTTAGATAATTTATCATTAGTACTTTTAGGAATCATGTCAAGTTTTATCATTCTTTCTGATGATCTAAAGTTGACATGTCCTAATCTCGCATGCCAAAGGAAAGAAGGATCAACGATGTACACCGAAGCAGTGCTAGTGCATGCCTTATTTTCATTATTTACATTGGAGGCATCAATGGTATTTACAGAGAGTTTGAAAAGTCCCTCATTGAGGTAACCCTTTCCAACATACGCACCAACTTTAGTGATGACAAATTTGTCCGATTCAAATACAAGTTTGAACCCTTTCTTGCTAAGAATAGGGCCATAAATCAAATTCTTAGATAACGATGGTACATGTAAAACTTCACTTAAAACAAGATCCTTCCCGGAAGTCAACCTCAGCGTGATCTTCCCCTTTCCTTCAATCATCACGGTAGATGCATTCCCCATGAACATCGGTTCCTCATCCTCCACCTTTTGGTATGTCTCAAACAAGCTTCTTGAATTGCAAATGTGATGGGTTTCCCCGGTGTTGACCAACCAATCTATCATGTTGGTCACCATGTGTGCTTCAACGACTCCATGGAATTGGTTTGGAGAGTGAGTGAGGTTAGCTTGAGGATTTGTCCCACCTCCACCTCCATCTCCACCTCCGTTTCCACCAGCACCACCATGATCACGTCTATGTCGACAATCCTTGGCTCTATGACCCGGTTTCCCACAAACCCAACAATGCATGACTATTTTGAAAGTCTTCCTTTTTGGAGCTATCGGACCTTTCCCGGAATTGAAAGGCCTCTTAATTATTGGTTGTTTCCCTTTGAATTTCGGAAACTTTTTCCTTGAAATGCTTCCTTCAACCATGTTGGCGTTTGGTTCAAAGGTGAGGGCATCGGTCCTTTCGGTTAATCGATTGTCTTCCTCCACTCGCAACTTGAAAACAAGTTGCTTGAAGGTAATATCCTTTGATAAGTGCTTCAAGTAAAGCTTGAAGTTTTTCCAAGTGTGAGGAAGCTTGTCGATTATTGACCCAACCAGGAAGTTACTATTTATGCCCATGCTTTCTACTTCAAGTTCGTGGGAAAGTACTTGCAATTCTTCAACTTGTTTCATCACCGGTTTTCCGTCAACCATCCGATAGTTCAGAAATTTGCCTACTACGAATCATTTGGAACATGCAGCTTCAGTTTTATATTTAGAGTCCAAGGACTCCCAAATTTCACGTGCTGTCCCAAACGTCGAGTAGATGTCATACAAGGAATCATCGAGAGCATTCATAATATAATTTCGGCAATTATATTCATTGGTTCTCCATGCATCGATTTCCCTTTGATGGCACCCACTTGACTTTGGCTGGGTGGCGCTCCATCTTGACCAATCGGTGATGATGGTTCGTCCTCGGTGAGAACGTTGGAAACACGAAGAGTTGTTAAGTAAAACAACATCTTTTGTTGCCAACGACGGAAATCCGAGCCCTTGAATTTCTCGGGTTTCTCCACGTGATTTTTCATTATGTTCGATTGATCCAGACCTCCTAACACAAATTTTTTTCTTAGATTGTTAGGGGTTGATCAACCATATAACGTACTAACATGTGTATATATTGAACAAAACAGAAAACTGCAATATTCAACTAGTATCTTTACACGACATACAAATAACTAGAAATCGTAGACCTTACTTGTAGTCGTAGATTCGTTGTTCCAAAGATCGTTGCAGAAAACCTATTGAGGCCCGCGTTAAACGCATTGTCCTAAGACAAAAATTGCACCGGTGAATCGGTGTTGTCTTGAGGATAGAACAATCTATTCAAGTATGAACTTGAATCTCTCGAATTAAGAGTATGGTCGGTGATGGATTCGTGTGGAAGAAGAACGAGAGAGAAACAGGAAGTTCGTTTTCGTATATGTTGGTCGATTGATAGGCCAAAGAAAAACGTAGGCAGTGAAGGGTTTTTGTACCCTTCTCGTTAACCGCCACCAATAACCTCCAAATAATTTCCAGTAACCGCCGATAACTTCCAATAACCGTCTGTAATAACCGCCGATAACTTCTTCTACACTAAACTAAGTTCCAACATGTACAAGAACATAGCGTTGATTTGAAGAAACCTTCTCTTCGGTGGAAAGGTTTGAAATAGTAAGAATAATCCTTGCTCTTGCAACATAATCACAGTGGACTATTTTTCAGTTTGATGTCAAGACGTCTTTCCTTATTGCGGACTTGAAAGAAGAGGTTTTTGTACAACAATCGAGGAAAAGAAAGCAAGATTTACAAGTTAAAAAAGGCTTTGTATGACCTAAAGCAAACACTGGGAGCTTGGTACAGGAAAATAGATGATTTCTTCTAGCAAAATGGTTTTCAAAGGAGTTCTTATGAACCCACACTCTATATAAAATGAAAATGTACGACTAATGTTATGTTAGTCAGCTTATATGTGGATGATATGATATATACATGATCATCAATGCAACTCATTGAAGAATTTAAGGATGTTATGATGAACATGTTTAAGATGAGCGACATGGGAAGGCTGAGCTACTTTTCTAGGCTGGAAGTCAAGTTGAACAACGATGAATATTTTTGTCACAACAAAAATATGCCATTTATCTCCTTAAGCAATTTGGCATGACAAACTGTAAAACTACCTCAACCCCCATGAATGCAAATGAGAAGTTAACAATCGAGGATGGCACAGGGATCGCAGATGCAAGGGAATATAGAAGTCTAGTAAGTAGACTCGTCTATCTTACTCACACAAGGCCAGACTTGTCATTGTGTTGGCTTAATATCAAGGTTCATGTATAATCCAACAATGCAACACTTTGGGGCTGAAAAGGGGTAATTTGGTATGTAGTTGGTACCAAAGTTTTTCGCACTTGGTATGTGAAAAATAAGAGTTTTCTATTGACTGTATATAATGATAGTGATTGGGTTAGGTCTCAAGATGACTACAAGAGCACTACCGATAATTGTTTCACATTTGACTTTGGCCCTATTGCATGGGGTTCAAAGAAGCAAGCAATAATGGCTCCATCATCAACTGAAGCAGACTATGTAGCAGTTGTAACAACTGCCAATCAAGCAGTATGGCTTAGAAGACTACTTATTGTTTTAAATAAAAAAATCTAGGCTACTCATATCTTGTGTGATAATGTGTCTGTTGTGGCTTTGATAGAAAAAGTTCGGTTATACACGGAAGAACGAAACACATTGAGATTAAACATCATTTTATTCATGAACTACTTGAAAGTGGAGAGTTCAAGCTGGAAGTATGCCGATCAAATAATCAGTTGGCTGATATGTTTACCAAAACACTCCACCAGCAAGGCCTGATGATATGAGAGATCGGCTTTTCATTACGAGTTTTGAATCAAGAGAGGATGTTGAAAATTGATTTAAACTTTGGATTATTCTTACCTAAAATTTACATTTGTCTTATCATGAAGTATTTATTTGTTTGGTTTATTTCCCGTTTTCTAGCTATTTAGTTTTATCTCCAATATGATTATTTTAAGCCCATATTTTATCATAATAAAGATTTCATTCTTCTGCGGTAAATTCCTTCTCTTGCTCAATTTTTCCGTAACATTTACAAGTGGTGAGTTTATATTTAGTTTTATTATTTTAGTTGTTGTCATAATATGTCCACAAACTATTCAATATCTCATAGACTCAGAGTTTGTTCACAATATGTTTGCTAACTCTAATAATATTTTTTAAGGAATGTCTTCACAATGTGTACATATATAAAACAGTTCTGAACATTTCACATATGAAATAACATTCTATTTTCATTTTATATGTGAAAAAAAAAAACATGTGAAATGATTTATAACTTATCATATTAAATTTCTAAATAATTATGTATTATATGTGTGTGAATGTATGTGTTCGTGTGAACAATAACACATGCTGCTCAAGTTGCCCCAACTATTTCAATTATTTGCTTCATTTAATGCTTTACTGGCGACGAAGGTATATTGCTACTTTTTATTATTTTGGAATTTTTTTTTTTGAAATTTATTAATGGTCACTTAATTTATATTATATTACAAAATAATTGGATTAATTTCTTAAAAATCATTTTTAATATATTAAGTATATTTCAATCATTCATATTATTTAAAATTCAATATTACAATTTACAAGTAATGGTGCATGATTACAACTTTTCAAAGTTATATTTTTTAATTCATTTTAAAATTAAAAAATATAAAATATGATTAGAATGATTATTGAATTCAAAACAAAATACTCAATTATTATTAACCACAAAGATAATGTCTGATTGGTTTGAGCTTGAGATCCGAATGTCAAAAGTGTCTAGAGGTTCCAGATTTAAATTCAATGAGAAATAAAAATTCTCTTGTGGCCATGGATGTTCAAATACGATAACTCTGGGCTACCCGCAAAACAGGTGATCATCATGGGATTAATCAGTTCGCATAGCGGGTCAGATATTCAGGTTAATATAAAAAATACTCAATTATTATTTTCATAAAAATATTATATTATTAAACATAAAATAAATTATTTCGTTATTAAACATAAATTAAATTATAATAAAAAATTAAACTAAAATTTATCTTTATAAAAAATTATATTATTAAACTTAAAAATAAGTTAAAAATTTGAATGGTTAAAATATCGATATATATATTTTTTAAATTTTTATGAAGTTTTCAAATCTATATTTTATTCAAATATAAAAACATTATCATTTTTTTAATCGTAATATAAAAATCAACAGAGATAAATAATAAAACAAAACATTAAAATCATGATATATTTTATAGCATTGTGCAAATACGCTTTAGTAATAATAAAAATTAGAAATGATTATTTATTTCTCGTAATTATATAAATAATCTACAATGATTAATTATTGAGGTTTGGATGATTCTTGTTTAATTTGCAGCAAAAAATGGATCTTTCACTTGCATCTCCTTTCCTTACTATTCTAACTAGTGTTTGACATCGTACGTTGCACGATGACGATAAATTTTTTTAAAATTTATTGAATTTAGCTAAATGAGTCGATGATCACATTTATATATTAAACTAATAAGAATCAACATTACCTTTGATATATGAATCTAACTTATCATTATTGGTTGTTCTTTTAATATTATAAATATATATATATATATATAATTATTAAGTCTTATGTATCAATCTTTTATTATATCAAACTTTGTGATTGGTTCAAAATCATAAAAAAAAAATGTGAAAATATTGATTATAATCATGAGTTCACATATTTTTATAATCATGAGGTGTATTAAGAGAATGATTTTACGATAATACATATCAATTTATCTTTTACATATATTCTCATAACATATTTATATTCACCAAACAATAATTGTGTTGTTATTTACATTGATATAATTGTTGAATATTTTTGTAATTTGCTTATATTTCATGATATAATCATTTGCAACATTGGTCAAGAACCTCATTAAAACCATTTTTTCTTACATGCGATTGCATAAAATAAAAATAATAGCTAGTATTATGACCATTCTAGATATGTAAGAGTCTGATTGATTTGTTATTTTTTCATTTGACTTGTTCAAGCTTTTTAGATTTGTTTTAAATAGTTCATAGTTTGGTTTATTTATAAAAAATCTTGAAAAAAGAGGTTTTAATAAAATTATGTAAAATAAAATATATGTATTATATGGAATTTCATATTTTAAACATAGGAAAGGAAAAGTCTTTTACTTATATCAAATATTTTAAAAAATCAAAAATCTAAGAAAAAAAATTGGTTTATAATGTTTAGAGGATAACACCTCATTATGTTTGGTTTTTTCTTTAAGAATTAAAAATAATTTCCAAGCTCAATGCTAAAAAAAGAAAAAAAAAATCACAATGGACCGATCAACATCAACAAAAACTCATATCATATTTGTTTTCATGAATGACTCCTCAAATCAACAAAAAAACAAAACACATCCACAAAAATTGAATAAAGAAGAAGAATTGGGAGATTAAAAGAGATTATTATGTTAAACAATGTTACCTTATTTCATCAAAGATTCATATGCCACTTTATCCACACAAAAAATTTAAAAAAATCATATGCCTACATAATTCCAACTTTAGTGTGAATTCTCCGACTAAAAGACTAAATACTATACTATACTTACATAAGCAAAAACTCATACTATGATTAGTTTTATTGAATGACGCCTCAAATCAACAAAAATGCAAATCATCCCCATAAAATTATAACTGAATAGAGAGAAAGAATTGAGAGATTCATATGTTTGTATAATTCCAATTTTAGTGTGAATATCTCCAATTAAAAGACGAAAATACTATACTTACATTAACAAAAACCCATATCATATTTCTCTTATTGAATGACGTCTCAAATAAACAAAAGTGCAAATCACTTCAAAAACTGAATAGAGAGAAAGAATTGAGAGGTTTTTTTTTCTTAAACAATGATACACTATTTCTTCAAGGATTCATATGTCACTTTATCCACACACAAAAACTCCATATGCCTATATAATTCCAACTTTAATGTGAATATCTCCGATCTAATTTTAGTGTGAATATCTCAAATTAAAAGACGAAAATACTATACTTACATTAACAAAACCCATATCATATTTCTCTTATTGAATGACGCCTCAAATAAACAAAAGTGCAAATCAACTCAAAAACTGAATAGAGAGGAAGAATTGAGAGGTTTTTTTTTCTATCCAATGTTACACTATTTCTTCAAGGATTCATATGTCAGTTTATCCACACACAAAAACTCCATTTGCTTACATAATTCCAACTTTAATGTGAATATCTCCGACTAAAAAAGAAATAATATATTTACATAAGCAAAAACCCATACTATGATTTATCATATTAAATGACACCTCAAATCAACAAAAATGCAAATCGCATCCACAAATTTATAACTGAATAGAGAGGAAGAATTGAGAGATTAATAGAGAGATTATCATATAGGTGTACCACAAAATTATACATGAATAGAGAGGAAGAATTGAGAGATTAATAGAGAGGTTATCATAGAGATGTACCACAGAATTATACATTAATAGAGATGAAAAATTGAGAGATTATTATAGAAGTGTACCATGAAGAGAAGATGGAAAATTATAACCGAATAGAGAGAAATAATGAGAGTTAAAATGAATCTTATTAGAGGGAACATAAATAGGTTGAAACAACCTAATTAAAGGATCTTAAATGTGAATATGAAACATAAAAAGCAAATATTAAAGTAGGAGAAGCTTGAGAAAATGAGAAAAAAGATAAATCATTTTCTTGTTTTGAGAAGAGGTCACGTCATTACATGTGGTTTCTTCTTTTATATATATATATATATATATATATATATATATATATAAAGAGAGAGAGAGATATTTAACATTCTCAAGTATTAAGCAAACCTCTATTTATTTGTTTTTAGATTATTTTAAGAATTACAAAAGTTATAAAAATAATTTTTTTATCCAAAAGATGTAGTAAATATGTGTAAGATCTCGTATCGGTTGGGAAGAGAACTAAAGTTGACTTAAAAAAGGCTGAATATTTTTTTATCAGACGTATTTTAAAACCGTGAATTCAGATATAAATAAAATGAAAAATATCTGGTACAGTTAACTTGAGATGTTATAATATATTAAACAATAAAATTCAAAATTATGATATTTAAAATATAAAATAATTGATAATCTTTTGTTAAATCAGAATTATTTATATCTGTTATAACTTACCTTGGATTACTATTTACATCCCTTTTAATGTTAAATCAGATTGATTCATGTAATGAGATTGTAAAAAGTGAGTTTTGATGTGTGTGAGGAGGAAACCATTAGGTTAAGGTGCAGTTACCAATGTAGAAGGATGCAATTAGCCTAACCCAACTAAAACTACACCAAAAAATATGATAAAATGACCAATTTTTATTATATAAGAGCAAATCAAAGGTAATTTTTTTTTCATTTTTGATCATTTATAACATCTTTAACAATTATGTTATTTAAAAAATTGAGATTTAGAATAACTGTTAAGCCCTTCTCCAAAACAAAAATAAAAAAAATTAAAAAAATCCCTAAATTTAGAAAGAAAAATAAATATAACAGATCTTATAAATTTAAGTGACTAATTGCCATTAATTGCATAGTTGATTGACTAATAAAACTCCATATATGTTGAAAGGGATAGACTATCCTCATTATTAGGGGTGCTCATGGGTTAGGTTGATTAGATTGAAGACATTTGAACAACTCAACTCAATACTTACGGTTTGAAAAATCTTAACCCAACCCAACCCAAACAAAATCGTACGGGTTGGTCGGGTTGTTCGGATTGATACTTTGGTACACTAAAATATTATTCTAACCTTGAATATGTTGTTTCTCTACTTATAGTTTTTTTTTCATCATCAACCATTTGGTACAACTTATTCATACTTCTTAAGTATATCAAATTCAATTAATTTTCTCAATTTACATATATATGTTCACAGTTACTGAACATATATACGAATGAGTTATATAGATATGTGAATAGATAGAAAACATGTGTATATGAAGAGCGTATGTGATAGTGTAATTGTCTAATGTATTTATTAATAAAAATTCAACAATCATATCAAATCTAAGAAATAAAAGGATATCGGGTTCATCGGGTTCATCGGGTTAGGTTGGGTTCAAATAATAGTAACCCAATATCAACCCAATAACCACGGTTTGAAAATTTTACAACTCGATTAAACATCAGGTTGCTTTGGGGTGTGTTATTTTGTTTTGGGTTGGGTTGGATTGGTCTGGTTGTTTGGGTTTTTTAGCATCCCTACGCACTACCACAACGTCTATATAAACTATTCCATTTATATTTAACTAATCTTTGACATCGTGCGTTGCGCGATGACAATAATTTTTTTTTTAAATTATTTAAACAAAAAAACTTTAAAATCCCAACAAAACTCAAAAAGGAATGCATACATGTATTAGTTTTCTCAAAGTATACTTGAAAAAATATAATCTTCAAAAAAAGACATGTTGAAGTTTGTTGAGACTACATCATAGTTTGTAATACTTTCAGGATTCCATCAATGGACCATTGTTGCCATAAGATTCCGTTATCAGACCATTGTTGCTATCAAAACTCTGAAAGCATTATCAAGAACAAACTATTGGTTTCATTGAAGAAAACTTAAGAAAATTATAGAAGAGAAAAGTTAAAAAAAGAAAAACTCTAAAATCCCAATAAGAAATCAAAAGGAATGCACACCCAAATTAGCTTTCTCGAAATAAACTTGAAAATATGTTGGGTTTTAGTATGAGTATTATTGTTGTATTCAAGTTTCTCCATATCTTACATGTTTTTATAGTAGTATAGTTTTATTACTTCCTTAGTATAAATAGTATTTTTCTTTGTAATTGTCATTATCAAGTCATTAGCAGATTGTAATCAGATTTAGAGCTGTAATTCTCTCTCTCAATCAAAGAAATTACATTTGGTGATCTATTCTTTCTATTCTTACATTCATCATGTTCTTGAAGATTGATATCACATTTGTATGAAATTTGGACTTTACAATTGGTATCAGAGCAGACTGCAGCAGTTTTGATTAGAGGATTAAACATTTTTGCACGAATCTTAGTGGATTGATCGATCTGGTTTTTGATGTTCATAATCCGTTCATAGTGTTCTTCATCCAGAATCTGAATTTGATCTTATTTGGTTGATTCTTGCTTGTTAATCGAATTTTTTTGCATCACTAGACTCGTATTTGTATTTCGAACAACTTTGATTCACACTGTTTTTTATTTTAAACAAGTTTTGAACCCGATTTAATCGATATTTGAGTTTTCGTATTCAGTTGAATGTTCTTCAAAACTCATATTTTTTTCATGTTTTGATCCAAATTTTTTGGTAAAAAGTGTGAAATTTGTGTTTTTGGTTGAACTTTAGTCTGGTTAACTCTTGATCGATTTAGGGTGTTATCCGCTTAAAGCTTGTTCGATTTAATATTCATGTGATTCGAGTTTTGTTCGATTTAGGTTTATCCGAGTAACCCTTGTGCGGATAGTCAAGCGATTTATATAATCCGCCTGGTAAGTGGTTTGTAACTTGTGCGGATTATTGGACGATTTACACAATCCGATGGGTAAGTCGTTTATGTTTTGTGCGATTTGTTGAGCGATTAAGAAAATCCGCTTGGTAAGACTTGTACTTTGTGYATATTAGTCTATTGAGCGATTTATTCCTTGTATATTGATCGTACATTGATTTTGACTTGAATGGATTTTGACTTTTTGATCGATTTAAATCTGACTTTTGATCGATTTGTTTTTTAAAAGGACTTATTCGTACTTTGACTTGTTGACTTGTTGACTTTTTATGTCCGATTTTCATTTTGGAATTTTAACTAAGTGTTGAAACATCCGATTTGAGAATTTCAATTCAAATTGATTTTTGTGCTTTATCAGTATTGATTTTTGCTTAATCCGCATAAATTTTGCTTAATTGTCTAAAATTGATTAAGTGTTGATACGTGATTTTGTGCGATTTAAATCTCTTTGTTGTCCKGACTTCTAATCCGGATAACTTGTTGAAAAGTTCCATCTTTGTTGTCCGGACTTCTAATCCGGATAAGTTTGACCGGAGTTCTAATCCGGATAAGTTTGTTTGCTTAATTTCTCTAAGTGTTGAATGAGTGCATATTTTTGTTTGAAGATTATCAGATATATTTTTGTAAACTGATCCTTTAATTCAAACTTTGAACTGCAGTTTATCCTATTTCATACGAACTGATAACATGAGTTCAAGGGAAGCAATGGCTATTGGTACTGATACCAAGCCACCAGTGCTGTTTCGCGGAGATTATAATCAGTGGAGAGATAGATTTATGAATTTCATTGAGAGAATGAAAGAAGGAGATCTGATTATGCAATCCTTGTTGGAAGGTCATGATGTGTACTACCGAGAGATACCTACTGATCTAGAAGAAGGCATACCTGCTCAGACAGTAATCAAAGAAAAGTATCAATATTCAACTCAAGAAAGAGAAAGAGCCCATGTTGATGTGCTTTGCAAGTCTTACATGATGCAAGCACTAACTAATGATATTTACACAAGTATTGACAATCATAAATCATCAGGTCACAGCATGTGGGTTCAAATTGAAAAAATGATGATGGGTTCGAAAGTGGGAACTCAGCTGAAGATTACTAACTGTATATCAGCATAYGAAGAATTCAAGGCTAAAGATGGTGAAAGTCTTGATGATGTTTATAGGCTTGCCAGACTGTTTAACGAGCTAACAAAGAATGGAATTTCTAAAACTACAATAGAGATAAATGTTAAATTTCTTAACAATCTTCAATCAGAGTGGAAACCATTTGCTAATTATATCAGATTCAATAAATTGTTATCTGATATCGATATTCATGAGATCTATGAAACTCTGAAACAGAATGAGGAAGATGTCTTGGAAATATGAAATGCAAAGAAGAAGAAAGAGAAAGAAGATGCTGATCTTTTGGCTTTTATATCTGAGAGAAAGGAGAAGAAAATAAAAAGCAGATCTGGAAAGCAAGTCAAGGAAGTTCGCCAGTCAAGTGAATCTGAAGAAGAAGACAGTAACAGCTCAGAATCAAACTCTGAAATGTCAGAATTCAGATAGGCCATGGCAATACTGACTAAAGCATTCCAGAAGAAATTCCCAAAACGGCCACACTCGAACAACCAAAGATTCTCGTCAGGTTCAAAATATGAATTCAAAGACAAATTTGGCGAGAAGAAGAAATATGAAGAAAAGAGGTTTGAGAAGAAGTATGAGAAAAAGCCGGAAGAGAAGAAGAAGTTTAGCAAAGGTGTAGCTGATGAGAACACTATATGCTATAACTGTGGTAAGCTAGGCCACTTTGCTGTAAATTGTAGGAAGCCGGTAAATCGAGATACTGACTACTACAAGAATAAATTTCTTCTTTCCAAACAAAGAGATGTCGGGAAGGCACTCATGGCTGAGGATGAACACTGGCTGAATCTGACTGATGAAGAGGAAGAAACTGAAGCTGTTGCACATGTGTGTTTGATGGCTAGATCGGATAACTGTTCTTCAGGTGAAGAAGAAGAACATACTGTRGAAATGAATGAAGAGGTATTGGATCAATCATGCATTAAACAGATGCAAAAGATGATGCTCAAACTCCAATCTTTCCAGCAAGAATTAAAATCAGAAAAAATGCGTTCAAATAACTTTGAAAAACAATTAAAAACGCAAAAAGAAAAATATATCAAACTATATAATAAAAATGCTGGAAACTTGGATTGGGCTAAGTCCTTGTTATCTGAGTCCAAATTATTTGATGAAAAATCCAATGTTTTAAAAGCCGAATTATCTGATTTAAAGGAACAATATAAATCATTAGAATTAGTTAATAAAGAACAAATTGTTAAAATAAGTAAGCTTGAACTTCAAATAATTCAATTAATTAAAAAACTGAAGGCTAAAGAAGAAATTTTATACAAAAGAGGACAAACTGATCAAACTATTTTTCTAAACAAACCATCTGAAACGAGATTCTTTAACCCTCGGGAAGGGCTGGGGTATGAAAATCCAAATTTTTTAGAAAAAATTTTACATTATGCCCCGACCTTGTACAAATTTGAATATCTTGATTGCGGTCCCGAGTTTTCGGTAAAATTTACAAAATCTTCTAATGAGGTCGAACAACGAGAAGATTACAATCGTCAAAGAAAAGACAAAATGCAAGTTCCGTTTGATTATTCAAATCTAAATGAAAGTTATAATAATCAAGACTCTGCAGTTTCAACATATTATTTTCATAGTTATTCAAAGGCAGAGCTTGAATCAAAACCAGTTGAACTAAAGATTTATACTCCTACTCTAATTTTAGAAAAATAATTGGTTTAGTTGGAAAAGATTTTAACAGAAGAAAGACTTTCATTTAAATAAAATTGAAGATTTACAAAATTATACAATAAAAACGGAATATGTTGAGTCTGAGTATTTTTCGTGTGAAAAGTCTTTGAGTGAAGTCACCGAATGAGAAGAAGTCAATTATTTTAATGAAGAAATTAATTTTTCAAATATTTTAAATTCAGATGTTTGTCTAGATAATGAGATTGATCGTTTTGATTTTTCAAATAATTTACCCAGTCATGAAAATTTCATTGTTAAAAATAATATGACTGAAGATTCAGATTTAGCTTCAAATTTTGAAATAAATTTTAATCAAAAACCTGTTTCCGAGGATATTTACTATAAAAAGAATAAAACCAAAAAGAATTCGAGGAAACAGAAGAAGCTTACCAAGAAACACAAAGTTCGACATTCAATTAAATCTGATAATTTTCTTTTTCCTTTTTCAGATAATGCGTTGAAGTTTAAGACTATTTGGAGAGTAAAAGAAGAAGACAAATCATCAACTCAACTGAAGAAGAATAATTTTACTAAATCTTTATTAAATGATTCTGTTAAACCCCACAATGCAAAATGTAAAAAGTAATGAAAAACAAACAAGTGATGAAGAACTAGAAGACCAATGAAGACATCAAGGCAGAACCAGAGGATCGATGGAAAGAACAACCATTGGACCGATGGACGAAGTTAGACCATTGGATCGATGGACAGACTAACCAGAGGATCGATGGAAAGAACAACCATTGGACCGATGGACGAAGTTAGACCATTGGATCGATGGAAAGACCAACCAAAGGATCGACGAACATTGGACCGATGGATGAAGTTCAACCAGAGGACCAATGGACGATGCGTTCTCATCGATGCTCTGG